>NC_067475.1:959101-1277134 GCF_947179515.1 Apodemus sylvaticus
TGGTCTGATAAAAGTTTATAGCTCTAAATCTATATGGAATTCAATCTCCTTGTGTCTGTTAAGGCTTTTTGTGTGTTGGTGTCTGATTATATCTCAATTTTGTAGAAGGTACCATGAGGTACTAAGAAGAAGGTATATTTCTTTGCATTAGGGTGAAAAGTTCTATAGATATATGTTAAACCAACATCCTTAATCATCAGGGAATTGCAAATCAAATGACCCTGAAATTCCACCTCACACCAATTAGAATGACTAAGATTAAAATTCAGGCCACATCAGATGCTGGCAAGAATGTGGAGAAAGAGGAACACTTCTCCATTGCTGGTGGGATTGCAAGCTGATATAACCACTCTGGAAAACAATCTAAAAGTTCCTCAGAAAACTGGAAATAGTTCTACTTGAGGACCCAGCTATGCCACTCCTGGGCATATTCCCAAAATATGGTCCAACATACCATATTCATAGCAATCTTATTATAATAGTCAGAAGCTGAAAACAACCCAGATATTTCTCATCTAAAGAGTGGATACAGGGCAGCGCGGCTTGCTCCTGCGGCCCAGATCTTGGGCCCCAGTCTTGAGGCCTCTGGCGGAAACCCTCAGCTCAACTCTCTCCTCTTCCGGATCCAGATCAGCCTGGGCAGCAACACCCAGGTCCTCTCCAGGTCCTGCAAGAGGCAAGAGGGGCTTCCCGGCCACCAGCCTAGAGAGGTCAGTGTGCTCTGGGGAATCCAGCGGGCCCCAGCGGGAGCCTTCGGGTGCCTGCTTTGGGATCTGAACGGCCAGGGCCACAGCTCTCAGTCTCCAGGAAGTGCAGGAGACCCGGTGTGCACCCAGAGGCAGTCTGGGAACTCCCAGCACTGCTTGCTCCTGCGGCCCAGAGCTTAGGTCCCAGTCCTGAGGCCTCTGGCAGGAGCCCTCACCTCAACTCTCTCTGCTTCTGGATCCAGATCAGCCTGGGCTGCAACACTCAGGTCCTCTCCAGGTCCTGCAAGAGGCAAGAGGGGCTTCCGGGTGGCCAGCGGGGAGAGGTCAGTGTGCTCCAGTGAATCCAGCGGGCCCCAGCCGGAGCCTTCGGGTGTCTGCTTCAGGATCTGAACAGCCTGGGCAAAAGCACCCTGTCTCCAGGCAGTGCAGTAGGTAAGCTGTGCACCAGAGGCCACCTGGGAAGGGGCAACTTGCACTGGTGAGTCCAGCACTGACGAGACCAACTAACACCAGTGAGAACTAGATGGCAAAAGGCAAACGCAGGAACATCACTAACAGAAACCAAGGCAATATGGCAACATCTAAACACAATTCTCCTCTACCAGAATGTCCTGGATACCCCATCACACCAGTAAAACAAGATTTGGATTTAAAATCATTGGTCATGATGCTGGTACAGGAACACATGAAGGACATACTTAAAGAAATTCAGGAGAAAATAGATCAAAAGTTAGAAGCCCTTGCAAGGGAAACACAAAAATCATTGAAAGAAATCCAGGAGAATACAAAAGCCAATAATGAGGAAACACAAAAAACACTTAAAGAAATACAGGAGAACTTTGGTCAACAGGCTGAGGTCATGAAAGAAGAAACACAAAAATCTCTTAAAGAATACAGGAAAGCACAAACAAGCAAGTGAAGGAGCTAAGCTAAACCATCCAGGACCTAAAATCAGAAGTAGAAACAACTAAGAAAACTCAAAGGGAGACAACTTTGGAGATAGAAAGCCTTGGGAAGAAATCAGGGGACAGAGATGCAAATATCAACAACAGAATACAAGAGATAGAAGAAAGAATCTCAGATGCTGAAGATTCCATAAAAACCATGGACTCAACAGTTAAAGAAAAAGCAAAATGCAAAATGCTTGTAACCCAAAATATCCAGGAAATCCAGGACACAATGAGAAGACCAAACCTAAGTATTATAAGCATAGATGAGAGTGAAGATTTACAACTTAAAGGGCCAGCAAATATCTTCAATAAAATTATGGAAGAAAACTTTCCTAACCTAAAGAGAGAGATGCCCATGAATATACAAGAAGCCTACAGAACTCCAAACAGACTGGACCAGAAGAGAAATACTTCCCATCACATAATAATCAAAACACCAAATGTTCTAAACAAAGAAAGAATATTAAAGGCAGTAAGAGAAAAAGGCCAAGTAACATATAAAGGAAGACCTATCAGAATCACAGCAGACTTTTCACCTGAGACTATGAAGGCTAGAAGGTTCTGGGTAGATCTCATGCAGACTCTGAGAGAACACAAATGCCAGCCAAAACTACTATATCCAGCAAAACTCTCAATCACCGTAGATGGAGAAACTAAGATATTTCATGACAAAACCAAGTTTACCCAATAGCTATCCACAAACCAAGCCCTACAAAGGATAATAGGAGGAAAACACCAATACAAGGAGGTAAACTTCACCCTGGAAAAAGCAAGATAGTAACTTTTCATCAAACCCAAAAGAAGTTAAGCAATCAAATTTAAAAAATAACGTCAAAAATGATAGGAAGTAACAATCACTATTCCTTAATATCTCTTAACATCAATGGACTCAATGCCCCAATAAAAAGACACAGACTAACTGACTGGATATGTAAACAGGACCCTACATTTTGCTGCTTACAGGAAACACACCTCAAGGTCAAAGACAAACACTACCTTAGAGTAAAAGGCTGGAAGACAATTTTACAAGCAAATGGTCTCAGGAAAAAAGCTGGAGTAGCCATTTTAATATCAGATAAAATTGACTTTCAACCCAAAGTCATCAAAAGAGATTCTGAGGGACACTTCTTCCTGGTCAAAGGAAAAATACAACAAGAAGAACTCTCAATCCTGAACATCTATGCTCCAAATGCAAGGGCGCCCTCTTTCGTAAAAGAAACTTTATTAAAACTCAAAGCACATATTGCACCTAACACAATAATTGTGGGTGACTTCAACACTGCACTTTCCTCAATGGACCGATCAGGAAAACAGAAACTAAACTGGGACACAATGAAACTAACTGAAGCTTTGGACCAATTAGATTTAACAGATATATATAGAACCTTCTATCCTAAAGCAAAAGAATATACCTTTTTCTCAGCACCTTATGGTACCTTCTCCAAAATCGACCATATAATTGGTCACAAGACAGACCTCAACAAATATAAGAAGATCGAACTAATCCCATGCCTCCTATCAGATCACTATGGAGTAAAAGTGGTCTTCAATAGCAACAAAAACAACAGAAAACCCACATACACGTGGAAACTGAACAATATTCTACTCAATGATACCTTGGTCAAGGAAGAAATAAGGAAAGAAATTAAAGACTTTCTAGAACACAATGAAAATGAAGACACAACATACCCAAATCTATGGGACACAATGAAAGCAGTGCTAAGAGGAAAACTCATAGCCCTGTGTGCCTCCAAAAAGAAAATGGAGAGAGCATACATTACAAGCTTAATGACACACCTGAAAGCCCTGGAACAAAAAGAAGCTATTTCACCCAGGAGGAGTAGAAGGCAGGAAATCATCAAACTCAGGGCCGAAATCAATCAAGTAGAAACAAAGAGAACGATACAAAGAATCAACAAAACCAGGAGCTGGTTCTTTGGGAAAATCAACAAGATAGATAAACCCTTAGCCAGACTGACCCAAGGGCACAGAGAAAGTATCCAAATTAACAAACTTAGAAATGAAAAGGGAGAGATAACAACAGAAACTGAGGAAATCCAAAAAAATCATCAGATCCTACTACAAGAGCCTGTACTCAACACAACTGGAGAATCTGGAGGAAATGGACAATTTCCTTGACAGATACCAAATACCAAAATTAAATCAGGACCAACTAGACCATCTAAACAGTCCCATAATGCCTAAAGAAATGGAAGGAGTCATAGAAAGTCTTCCAACCAAAAAAAGCACAGGACCAGATGGTTTCAGTGCAGAATTCTATCAGACCTTCAAAGAAGAGTTAACGCCAATACTCTTCAAAATATTCCACAAAATAGAAATAGAACACTACCCAATTCCTTCTACGAAGCCACAATTACGCTGATACCAAAACCACACAAAGATTCAACAAAGAAAGAGAACTTCAGACCAATTTCCCTTATGAACATCAATGCAAAAATACTCAATAAAATTCTTGCCAACCGAATCCAAGAACACATCAAAACGATCATCCACCATGATCAAGTAGGCTTTATCCCAGGAATGCAGGGTTGGTACAATATACAGAAATCCATCAATGCAATCCACTGCATAAACAAACTCAAAGAAAAAAACCACATGGTTAATTCATTGGATGCTGAAAAGGCATTTGACAAAAATTCAGCATCCTTTCATGCTTAAAGTCTTGGAGAGAACAGGAATTCAAGGCCCATAACTAAACATAGTAAAAGCAATATACAGCAAACCGGTAGCCAGCATCAAACTAAATGGAGAGAAACTTGAAGCAATCCCACTGAAATCAGGGACCAGACAAGGCTGCCCCCTTTCTCCTTATCTTTTCAATATTGTACTTGAGGTACTAGCTCGGGCAATTCGACAACATAAGGAGGTCAAAGAGATACAAATTGGAAAGGAAGAAGTCAAACTATCATTATTTGCAGATGACATGATAGTCTACCTAAGTGACCCAAAAAACTCCACTAGAGAGCTTCTACAGCTGATAAACAACCTCAGCAAAGTGGCAGGTTATAAAATCAACTCAAGCAAATCAGTGGCCTTCCTATACTCAAAGGATAACCAGGTTGAGAAAGAAATTAGGGAAATGACCCCCTTCACAATAGCCACAAACAGTATAAAGTATCTTGGGGTGACTCTTACCAAACATGTGAAAGATCTTTACGACAAGAACTTCAAGACTCTGAAGAAGGAAATGGAAGAAGACCTCAAAAAATGGGAAAACATCCCATGCTCATGGATCGGTAGAATTAATATAGTTAAGATGGCCATTTTGCCAAAAGCAATATACAGATTCAATGCAATACCCATGAAAATCCCAACTCAATTCTTCAGAGTTAGAAAGAGCAATCATCAAATTCATCTGGAACAACAAAAAACCCAGGATAGCTAAAACTATTCTCAGCAACAAAAGAAACTATGGGGGAATCAGTATCCCTGACCTCAAGCAATACTACAGAGCAATAGTGTTAACAACTGCCTGGTATTGGTACAGTGACAGGCAGGAGGATCAATGGAACAGGATTGAAGATCCAGAAATGAACCCACACACCAAGGCCACTTGATCCTCGACAAAGAGGCTGAAAACATCCAACGGAAAAAAGATAGCCTTTTCAACAAATGGTGCTGGTTCAACTGGAGGTCAGCATGCAGAAGAATGCGAATTGATCCATCCTTGTCTCCTTGTACTAAGCTCAAATCCAAATGGATCAAGGACCTCCACATAAAGCCAGACACTCTGAAGCTAATAGAAAAGAAACTGGGGAAGACCCTTGAGAACATCGGTACAGGGAGAAAGCTTCTGGACAGAACACCAATAGCGTATGCTCTAAGATCAAGAATTGACAAATGGGACCTCATAAAATTACAAAGTTTCTGTAAGGCAAAGGACACCATCAAGAGGACAAATCGGCAACCAACAAATTGGGAAAAGATCTTCACCAATCCTACATCAGATAGAGGGCTAATATCCAATATATATAAAGAACTCAAGAAGTTAGACTCCAGAAAACCAAACAACCCTATTAAAAAATGGGGTACAGAGTTAAAGAAAGAATTCTCACTTGAAGAACTTTGGATGGCGGAGAAGCATCTTTAAAAATGCTCAACTTCATTAGTCATTAGGGAAATGCAAATCAAAACAACCCTGAGATTTCATCTTACACCAGTCAGAATGGCTAAGATTAAAAATTCAGGAGACAGCAGGTGTTGGAGAGGGTGTGGAGAAAGAGGAACACTCCTCCACTGCTGGTGGGGTTGCAAATTGGTACAACCACTCTAGAAATCAGTCTGGTGGTTCCCCCGAAAACTGGGCACCTCACTTCCAGAAGATCCTGCTATACCACTCCTGGGCATATACCCAGAGGATTCCCCACCATGTAATAAGGATACATGCTCTACTATGTTCATAGCAGCCCTATTTATAATTGCCAGATGCTGGAAAGAACCCAGGTATCCCTCAACAGAAGAGTGGATGCAAAAAATGTGGTATATCTACACAATGGAGTACTATTCAGCCATTAGAAACAATGAATTCATGAAATTCTTAGGCAAATGGATGGAGCTAGAGAACATCATACTAAGTGAGGTAACCCAGACTCAAAAGGTGAATCATGGTATGCACTCACTAATAAGTGGATATTAACCTAGAAAACTGGAATACCCAAAACATAATCCACACATCAAATGAGGTACAAGAAGAAAGGAGGAGTGGCCCCTGGTTCTGGAAAGACTCAGTGAAGCAGTATTCGGCAAAACCAGAAAGGGGAAGTGGGAAGTTGTTGGTGGGAGGACAGGGGAAGAGAAGGGGGCTAACGGGACTTTTGGGGAGTTGGCGGCTAGAAAAGGGGAAATCATTTGAAATGTAAATAAAAAATTATATCGAATAAAAAATAAAAATAAAAAAAAGAGTGGATACAGAAAATGTCATACATTTATGCAATCAAGTACTAGTTAGGTATTAAAAACAATGACTTCATGAAATTCATAGGCAAATAGTTGGAAGTATAAAATATCATCCTGAGGTAACAGAGACACAAGAGGACACACGTAGTGTGTTCTCACTGATAAAGGGATATTAGCTCAAAAGCTCAGAATACCCACAGAGGTTAGACATAGAGTAAGGGATTATGTAGGAAGGATAAATCTCCCTGGGAGGAGGAAATTCAACTCACAGCCATATTAAGCTTAACAAGAAGTAAGAACAAATTATGGATGCTTCAATTCTACTTAAAATGGGGAACAAAATAATCATGGAAGGTAGAGGGAAGGAAGGATCTGGGAGGGAGTAAGGAGTGGGAGAGAAAAAGGGAGAATAGGATCAGGTATGGGAAGAGACAAGAGAGAGGTTCAGAGGGTCAGAAAAATGAATAGAAATATGTAGCAGTGGGGATGAATTGGGAAACTGGGGATGGCCACTAGAAAGTCCCACGTGCCAGGGAAGCAAGAGGTTCCCAGGACCCAACAGGGATGACAATAGCCAAAATTGTCAACAAAGTGGAGATAGAAAATGTAGAGAAGATATCAAGGGATGGATGGGATTGCCCTCCCTTAGTCAAAACTCCAACCCATAATTATTTCTGTCTGAAAGAACTGCAGGGATGAAAATGGAGAGTAGCATGAGGAAAAGGTGGTCCAGCAAGAGGCCAAATATGGGATCCAGCTCAAGGGTAGGTCCCAAAGCCTGACACTATTACTGAGGATATGGAGTACTCACAAAAATGGACCTATCATGACTTCTCTCCAAAGGCACAGTCCCCAGTTAAGGGATGGGGCCACCCACCCACCTCAAAATTTTTAGCCCAGAATTGTTCAGGTCTGAAGGAAACACAGGGACAAAATAATTAAAAATAAAGGGGAGAGGGAGGGAAAGTGGACAGGTTAGGGACAGGAAAGAGGGGGAACCTGAGCTGGTATTGGGTGAGGAAAAAGAAATGAAGCCCTGGATGCCAGCAGAAAGAATATAAACTGGCAACCAAGGGAGGTATGAAGTTGGAGAATGTACCAGAGACCTGGGAGGTGAGAGATTATCAGGACTCAAAGGAGGGACCTAAGATGAAATGCCTATAGTGGGGAGAGGCAACTGGTAGAGGCCACCTCCAGCAGAAAGAAGATATCAAGGGAGGGATGGGATTGCCCTCCCTTAGTCAAAACTCCAACCCATAATTATTTCTGTCTGAAAGAACTGCAGGGATGAGAATGGAGAGTAGCATGAGGAAAAGGCGGTCCAGCAACAGGCCAAATATGGGATCCAGCTCAAGGGGAGGTCCCAAAGCCTGACACTATTACTGAGGATATGGAGTACTCACAAAAATGGACCTATCATGACTTCTCTCCAAAAGACCCGAAAAACAGTTGAAAGAGTCAGAGGCAGATCCAACCAATGGACAGAAGCTACTGACCCCGAGACTGAATTAGAGAAAATCTGGAAGAAGCTGAGGAGGAGAGCAACCCCGTAGGAGAGCCAGCAGTCTCCATTAACTTGGACCCCCAAGGTTTCTCAAACACTAGATAACCAACTAGGCAGCATACACCAGCTGATATGAGCCCCTCCACACACACATATACAGCAGAGGACTGCCTGGTCTGGGTTCAATCAGAGAAGAAGCACCTAATCCTCAATAGCCTGGAATCCCCAGGGAATTTAAAGGTCTAGTGAGGTAGGTGGTGGGTGCTGGGGTCATCCACATGGAGACAGGGAGTCAGGGAGAAGATACGGGATATGGAACAGTGGGAGGGTGGACTGGGAGGGGATTAAAATCTGGAGTGTAAATAAATAAATAAATAAATAAATAAATAAATAAATAAATAAATAAATAAATAAAATAGAATAATAAAATGGTGCAGACACCAAACCCAGACACTATTGTTGATGACTTGAATAACTTCCTGACAGGTATCTGGTATAGCTGTTCCCTGAGAAGGGAACAGCACCTGACTAATACAGATGCAGATACTCACAGGCAACCATTGGACTGAGCCTGGGGACCACAATGGAAGAGTTAGGGGAAGGACTGAAGGAACTAACAGGGATTACAACCCAATAGGAAGAACACATAATATCAACTAACTGGATCCACTCAAGACTTCCCAGGGACTAAACCACCAATCAAAGAGTATGCATGGAGGGATCCATGGCTCCAGCTACACATGTAGCAGAGGATTGCCTTATCCGGCATCAATGGGAGGTGAGGCCCTAGGTCCTAGGGAGGCATAGGAGGATACTAGACCAGTAAGGCAGAACAGGGCTAGGTGGGTGGTAGAGTACCCTCATAAATGCAAGGCGGAGGGTGGATAGCATGGGAGTTTGCAGAGGGCACACTGGAAATGGGGACAATATTTGACAAGTAAATAAATAAAATAACAATAAACAGAGACTGAAAGGCACTTGGAGGGGCACTCCGCCATCTTGGCTCTCTGCCACCAGAGAGCTCTAATAGACAGCACAAGGTAGGCAGACATAGGCCGAGCATAACATCACTTGGGTCTCAGCCTCTCAGGCTTTTGCCTGCACCCAGGGCCTGGGCAGCTCTGTGGACCCTCTGTGTGCTAACCCTGTCAGGAGTCATTTGCCCTGCAGAGTGATCAGCACTTGGAAAATGTCCACACAGCATCCACCATCTTCACTCCCTGATAGAGCAGACGGGCAGCACCAGGTTCATAGAGACAACACGAGTATAGTATTGCTTAGGTCAAGACACACGAGGGCTCCAAGGCCCCCGAAGAGGAGGGCAGCACATCTGCAATCTGTGCCAGGGGAAACCCAGTCATCCAGCAGTGCGGAAATAGCCTTACAGGCTCACAGGAGGTTCAAGCACCAGCCAGTGACAACAAGACCAACTAACACCAGAGATACCCAAATGGCAAAAGGCAAATGTAGGAGCATTAATAACAGAAATCAAGGCAACATGGCAGCATCTGAACCTAATTCTCCAACAACAGCAAGTCCTGGATACCCCAACACACCAGAAAAACAAGATTTGGATTTAAAATCACTGGTCATGATGCTGTCAGAGGAACACAAAATGGACATAAATAAGCCTCTTAAAGAAATACAGGGGAATATGACTAAATTAGAAGCCCTTACAATAGAAACACAAAATCACTTAAAGAAATTTAGGAGAATATGGGTCAACAGATAGAAGCCAATAAAGAGGAAACACAAAAATCACTTAAAGAAATGCAGGAGAACTTAGGTCAATAGGCAGAAATCATGAAGACAGACCTAGAAATTAATCCTTTACTTAATCCCCTCTTGTTAGGATACAGGTGCTATGCCTAAACCAGATGTATTTTACTTTCATAATGAGCAAGAAAATTTTCAGGCCTCTTTAGAAGTCATCAGCAACCCTTCAGTATAGTTAGAGTGCCAGAAGGTCTAAGGTCATCAGTCTTTGAAGCTATCTTTAAGACCATCAGTCTTTACAACTTACTCCAGAGATCATCAGTCTTTAAAGCTATACCTATGTCTAATTCTTAGTCACTCTTCAACCCATTCCAGACCAATCAGGCTCCTGGCAATCAGGAAACTGGGAATAGAGATATATCAGGATCCAGCTATACCATACTTGGACGTAAAGCCAAAGGTCACTTTATCTTACTATAGAAATACTTCATACTTGTTCAACCACATTCATTATACTCTATTCATAGTAGCCAGAAACTAGGAACAATCTAGATATCCATGAATGAATGAATGCATGAATGAATGAATGAATGAATGAATAAAATATGATACATTTACTCAGTCACTTAAAAAAGTTAAATCATGAAATTTGCATGTCAATAGGTAGATCTATTTAAAAAAACTTTGAATGCGGTAACATAGACACAGAAAGACAATTTTTGTATGTTCACTTACATGTGTATGACTGCTCTTAAATCACTGAAAGTCATTGACAAACAAGTTGTATCTATATAATCACAGAGGTTAGGCATAGAGTAAGGGATTAGGAAAGAGAGATGGCTCTCCCTGGGAGAAGGAAATATAATAGTTATGAATGGATGAGGTTGGGAGTAATAAATGAGATAGAGAGAGGGAAGGAGGGGGAGAGAAATGAGGGAAAATGGAAAGGGACAGCTAAAACTAAAGGCCATTTGCGGGGTCATGTGAAAACCTAATACAGGAGAAGCTTCCTAAAATATGTACATATCTGAGTTTGGTCTAAATTAAATTGCCAAATAATGGGCAGGAGAGAGCCCCATCTAAATGTCTAATCCATTGGAAACAGAGTGCATCTAATCAAGTTGGTCAAAGAGGCCCAAAGGGAAATCCCCTCAAAAAAATCCCAGGCTATTGTTGGCTCTCTACAAGCTGATGGTAAAGTCCTATTGCTGAAGACAACACCCACACAATCTATTGAATATACAGAAGTCAAGCTTATACCTACTTAGCTCCTTAATCCTACTAATTAATGATCATAGTACTAAAAGATATTCTGTATGTTACCTAATGAGAAAGGATAATAATATTCCAGCTACAAGCCTTTCAATTTACAATGGTGACCTCCACAGGTAGTCCTCCTCTTCCTAATCCTCCTCCTTCCAGTTCTCATCCTCTTCTTCCTCTTCTTCTTCAAGTAATTAAAAAACACTTTCAATTTTCTTTTTCTTTGTATATGCTTATAGTGTGTCTGTATGCAAATGAAGGTATGCATGTGCCACTTTGGAAATATGCAAGTCAAAATGCTCAGTAGTCAATTTTTTGCTTTGACTGTGGTTTCTGGGGATTAAACTTAGGTTGCCAAGCAAGTATTTATATCCACTGAACTATCTCAGTGGCACCAGCCACAATTTTGAAATTATATTGAATGACACTGCCTCCCTGCCCTCAGATTCCCCTATACTGCTGCATCAAGCCTTCACGGGACCAAGGGCCTCTTCTTTTGATGCCCAACAAAGCCATCCTCTGCTACATATATGACTGGAGTCATTGGTCCCTCCATGTGTACTCCTTGATTGGTGGTTTAGACCCTGGGTTCTCTGGTTGGTTGATATTGTTGTTCTTCCTATGGGGCTACAAACCCCTTCAGCTCCTTCAGTTCTTTCTCTAACTCCTCCATTGGGGACCTCATGATCAGTTCAATGGTTGGTTGAAAGCATCTGCCTTTGTATATGTCAGGCTCTAGCAGAGCCTTCCAGGAGACAGCTATACTAGGTTCCAGTCCGCATGTACTTGTTGGCATCCACAATAGTGTCTGCATTTGGTGACTGTACATGGGATGGATCCCCAGGTGGGACAGTCTCTGAATGGCCTTTCCTCCAGTCGCTGCTCCCACTTTGTTTCTGTATTTGCTCCCAGGAGTGTTTTGTTACCCATTCTACTTTAAAAGTCCTAGACACTTAATCTGCCATTCCCAGGAGCCTTCATATTATATCTCCATACTCTAGGTTCTAGAGGAAACTTCCTGAACTCATAATTCTTTCTGCATAGATCTGTGTGTTTGCAGAAAAGTTAGATGAGTGTTGGCTTTGGGTCACTAAACAGACCCAAGTCTTAAAGGCAAATCTCTCTTTGGTTGTGGGCTGGCCTATAGTCTGTGATAGAGGATTTAGGATCTATGTATCTTTCCACTTTACTGATGACCACATGATCTGTACAGCATCCTGTCTTCATAGACACCTCCTAGCCAGGCAAAATCTTAAATGGAACTCTTTGGCAGGATGGCCCTACTACTGGAGAGTATTAGTGATTTCAACAGTTGCATCACTTGTTAAGATTAGGATTCTTTAACATTCTAGATGTACTATAAATTAAAACAAACAAACAAACAAATAAATAAATAAGCTTCACAGCTTCCATTTCAAAATGCCAATTCTATGTGTTTATAAAGTTATTAAGAGGGTTCCTATTGCTATTTGCACTAGGGAGCCAAGAGACTTCATAGCCTTCTGTGCACAGTCTGCCAAGAGAGAGTGATCTTCCAGCAGAGCTTCCACTTGTGAGTGCAGAGGTGAGATCGCCACCTTCTTTCTGGAGGGGAACAACTAGGAGCACACAGGGCATAAGATCAGTGGAGCAGCTGGGACAGAAGTCTTCCTGCCATTATTTACACCAGGGAGCTGGGAAACTCCACAGCCTTCTGTGCATAGCCTGAGAGGAGTGATATCCCAGCAGCACTTTCACTTCTGAGCTCAGAGAAGTAAGAACACAGGCTTACAGGCCCACATATAAATAACATCAACAGGAAGCAACAATCACTATTCCTTAATAGCTCTTAACAACAATAGACTCAACTCACCAATAAAAAGACATAGACATAAAAAACATTACTAAATTAATTAAAAGGGGAATTACAAACATTTTCTGATAAAATTGAAGACTTACATGAGAAATATTTTATGTCTACCATTCTATCTGCATTATTTTTCATGATAACCTTCAATTTTAATGTCTTTCTACATATTTCCTCTATTTTATCAGAAATGTTTTCAATATAAATCTTTTTTATCACAAATGTTTCTAATTCAACCTTCAATTAATTTAGAAAGAGTTTTTATAAGAGGGCTCATGGGACTTGCGAGTAGTGGGGACCCAGTAAAGGGAAATCATTTGAAATGTAAATAAATATATATATATTTATACATATATATATATATATATATATATACATATACATAAATATATATATATACATATATATATATTTATATATATATATATATATATATATATATATATAAAGTTTTTATATCTACCATTTTATATGTAAAATTTTCCTTGAAATAGTCAACTTTAACATGTTTTTCTATATATTTCTTGAATTTTACCAAAAATATTTTCTATGTAAATCTTCAATTTTATCTGAAAATGTTTATAATTATACCTTTACTCAACTTAGAATTATCTTTATGCCTATCACTTTATCCATATAATTTCCGTGACAATCTTTAATTTTAACTTGTTTTTCTATATATTTCTTCAAGTTTATCAGAAATATTTCCCATGTTAATCTTCAAGTTTATCAGAAAGTGTTTATAATTCCACTTTTAATCAATTTATGGATAGTTTATGCCTACCAGTATTACATCTATATAAAATTTTCCATGATAATCTTTAATTATAACATGTTTAAAATTTTTAACACCTAAAATTTTTCTACAATTTTATCAGAAATATTTTCCATGTAAATCTTCAATTCTATCATAAAATGTTTCAATTTCATATTTAAATTAATTTAGCAATGTTTTACATGTCTATTAGTTTATTATTTAATTTTCCATGAAAATTGTCAATTTTAGCATGTCTTTCTATTCTATTTTATCTGAAATATTTTCCATGTAAATTTTAATTAAAAAATAAATGTATTAAATTTTATAGACTTTGGTTCTGGTTAATGTTGATGCCTAATGTTTTTACTTATTTATTTTTTTAAAAAATAATAGTTTGTTTTAAAAAATAAATTAAAATTAAGTCCCAAATATAAAGGGAATACACTTTTCTGATGAGACTTATTATACCATAGAAGTATTTTCTCTGACCATAATTGGTCAGATAGAATGTTTTAAAAGATACTAGCTATAGTTACAATTGTCTCAATATTTTTACATCATGATTATTATTACAACAAATACAATCAAAGAGACTGTTAGGATTCTAACTCCATGAATTAGATTCTAAGTTTAAGTCTGACAATTTATAACACAGTGATGATATCAGAGCATTTCATAATGTTCTGCACCTAGTGAAAACAGGAATCAAAAAACGGAGTAAACAAAAGAAAACAAAAGCATACAAACAAAATAACATGAAGGCCAATATGTAAGAACAATTACCTTTGAATTAACATGCTTTCAAAGATACACAATTAAGAGAGGTGGGGCTAGATATATATTTTTTATATTAACTCTCACTGCTAACAATGAAGTCATTCTCTAATGGTATAAACGCCAATTCATTGACTAAGCATTACTACTAGATTCACTAGAACAAACTAGACACAGCTACAGAGATGTATAGCAACTGCTGAGTAAGGTACACCATTGCTACATAGGTTTTTAGTTGAAAACGTTTAATATGAAGCCCTTCTGAAACCCTTACCATTCTTTTTCACTTTCTTTCTCACAACTCTGGCATTGGTCTCTTTAGAAACTTCCTTCTGCACTCTCTGTAGCAAATATAGGTCATCTGCAGGGAAATTTAAGCATGTAACTATATCATGACAAAGAAATTTCCTATGAGTTTTCTACTAGTTTATATTGACTGGGAGTAATTAATGAAGACTAGACTTATCTCCTTTCTCCTAACTCTTGAGTAGATGAGAAAGTAAATTTCTATGGATAATAGAATTACTGAATTACATAGCAAATTAAACTAGACATTCAGGAGTAGGCATTTCTTTAAACTAAAAAATTCCTCAGCTGTTACGACCCCACAAATATTACTTTGCGCACACTACAATCAACCCCATCAATATTCTTCCCAGTTCTTAACATGGAAAAGTAAAAGTAAGATAAAAAAAATCTGTCTCAGCAAAGAGGCTGAAAACATCCAATGAAAAAAAAGATATCCTTTTCAACAAATGGTGCTGGTTCAACTGGAGGTCAGCATGCAGAAGAATGCGAATTGACCCATCCTTGTCTCCTTGTACTAAGCTCAAATCCAAATGGATCAAGGACCTCCACATAAAGCCAGACACTCTGAAGCTAATAGAAAAGAAACTGGGGAAGACCCTTGAGGACATCGGAACAGGGAGAAAGTTTCTAAACAGAACACCAATAGCGTATGCTCTAAGATCAAGAATTGACAAATGGGACCTCATAAAATTACAAAGTTTCTATAAGGCAAAGGACACCATCAAGAGGACAAATCGGCAACCAACAAATTGGGAAAAGATCTTCACCAATCCTACATCAGATAGAGGGCTAATATCCAATATATATAAAGAACTCAAGAAGTTAGACTCCAGTACACCAAACAACCCTATTAAAAATGGGGTACAGAGTTAAAGAAAGAATTCTCACTTGAAGAACTTTGGATGGCGGAGAAGCATCTTTAAAAATGCTCAACTTCATTAGTCATTAGGGAAATGCAAATCAAAACAACCCTGAGATTTCACCTTACACCAGTCAGAATGGCTAAGATTAAAAATTCAGGAGACAGCAGGTGTTGGAGAGGGTGTGGAGAAAGAGGAACACTCCTCCTCTGCTGGTGGGGTTGCAAATTGGTACAACCACTCTAGAAATCAGTCTGGTGGTTCCCCCGAAAACTGGGCACCTCACTTCCAGAAGATCCTGCTATACCACTCCTGGGCATATACCCAGAGGATTCCCCACCATGTAATAAGGATATATGCTCTACTATGTTCATAGCAGCCCTATTTATAATTGCCAGATGCTGGAAAGAACCCAGGTATCCCTCAACAGAGGAGTGGATGCAAAAATGTGGTATATCTACACAATGGAGTACTATTCAGCCATTAGAAATAATGAATTCATGAAATTCTTAGGCAAATGGATGAAGCTAGAGAACATCATACTAAGTGAGGTAACCCAGACTCAAAAGGTAAATCATGGTATGCACTCACTAATAAGTGGATATTAATCTAGAAAACTGGAATACCCTAAATATAATCCACACATCAAATGAGGTACAAGAAGAAAGGAGGAGTGGCCCCTTGTTCTGGAAAGACTCAGTGAAGCAGTATTCGGCAAAACCAGAACGGGGAAGTGGGAAGGGGTGGGTGGGAGGACAGGGGGAGAGAAGGGGGCTAACAGGACTTTCGGGGAGTGGGGGGCTAGAAAAGGGGAAATCATTTGAAATGTAAATAAAAATATATCGAATAAAAAAAAAGAAAAAAAAGGAAAAAAATCTGTCTCAGACCTATTTTGGAGATAGAAAGAGACAAAGACCGAGGGCAGAGAATGCTTATATTAGGAAACCAAATTCTTCCTAGACATTTTCTGACCAGATTCCAGGGATAATCTTATGTTGTGAGTAAGAGCAGGCTGGGTAAATCACTTGAGACATGGAGGCCAGTTTCACACATCAATTTTCACCCTGGATTTGTAAATAACATTGGTTTCAGGCTTCTAGAATTGCATCTGTTTATGAACTTATGAAATGATCTGAGATACTTTCCATACTCACCCATGGTCTGGAACAGTTGCAACACCCTCACATTTATCTTTCTTTATCTTTCTTTTACTGTACTCTCACCTGCCAGTCAAAACAGTTGAAACATGAAACACCCTTGGATAGTAAAAAGGATCCAGATTATGTGAAATAAGATAGTTTCACTTTAAGAGGAATATAGAAATTCCTGTGTTTGATGAGGATTTTCAGAACTATAAAACAAATGTTCTATATTAATTCACTATATCTTTCCCTTAAATATAAACATCAATTTGATTAATTCTCTACTATAATCATGTTTTTCAGGCATTTATATGTAAAACAACAGTTTGGCTGAACAGTATCTGACTCTAACTTTTCCAAAGAAAAACTGTTGAAGCCATGAGAGTGATGTGATTTTCTATCTTTTTTGACTTTAGTACTTTGCCTGGAGCCATGTTGAATGATGTTCTCTGCCTGAAATATCCTATTCTTTGGCAGTTATTTCATGCATAATCTGATAAAAGACCAAATAATGAACTAAAGACTGATATACTAATTATTGTTTCATTGGGCAAAAAAAACATTTAGGAGGTGAGGGTGTGAGTTCTCTTGTTTCATTTCAATAATACCAATCAAACCTCTAATTAAAATTAAGTACTCCATTGCTTTCTAAATGATTCTGGCGACTTCATTAATCTGCAATGATGATCTATCTCTGTGTGTTTAATCCTGACAAATCAAGGCACTTTTTTTAAAGCACAAGTGAAAATTTGGTTAGTTTTCTGATATTTCTGGACACTAAAATCTATTGCTTCGATTTTACTATGAAGGGCATATTCACAGATGCAGTTCATGTCTTACATGGATTAAACACTTGTCTGTTCTTGGAACCTCCCAGAGGGCAGACACCAGTGGCAGTTATAATGCATCTCAGCTCTACCAAAGGAACACTAAAGAAGTGATGAAGTTGTTCATCAACTCTGCCTGATGCGTTTTAGGCTGAAGAAAGTTGTTCTCAGTGATTAGTAGCATCTTCTATATCCCTGAGGTGAGAGTGCCCTGCTTGTAAGAATCATGTCTCTGAAGAAGAATTTTACTCTAACAAGTTTAGTAGGATGTTTATATTTCCCAGTCCCTGTATATTCTCAACATGATGTTCTCCCTGTGTTTCTCTCTTTATTGCTAGTCTTAGTCTTACTCTCTTTCTCCTGAGCAGACTCAATCATTCAACAATTACCTATGCATCTGATGAATAAGAGTCAGGTCAAGTCATCTTCTAAAAATATGTTCAATATTAAGGATTTATTGTTCATGTTCAGAGTTGAGAATCATTCCTTCACCTCACACATTTAATTGACTGAGTCTTGATTCTTCTTATGCCATCTTATTATTTGATTTATCTATTATTTATTTATGGCCATTTACATATACTCTAATTTGTATTTAGGGTGTTCTAAAAAATCCATCTTCTAAGGGCTTTCTCCAGCTCCAACCTATGGAGAAAACTGTAAGACATGGAGTATAATAGTAGTCAATGATTTTATTCATATATCATCCATATTCACTGGAATCCCAAATAAGTAGGCTTTAATGCCACTGAAAGAATAGACTTGCCATCCATAGTAACAGCAAGCAGACAAAGAGTGAAGAGTTTCGTGCCTCCATGTTCTTAATATAAGCTTCTATCAGAAGGCACAGAGTAAAGGATCTTCCCACCTCAAAAAGATCAATCATGCTTAATGGTATTTCATTACATATTAAATGATTAACTAAGAAAAATCCATCACAGCTATAACCAGTTTTAGTTGTGTTTTAGTTAATTCCAGTGAAATCAAGTTTAAACCAAAAGTAGCTATTGCAGAGGTGTGGCCTTTTTGGAAGAGATGTGGCAAAAACATCATTTTCAGTGTGCTTTCTGCCCCCTCCTTGTGGATCAAGATATGAACTCTCACTTGCTATACTAGCTAGTTGCTGTAATACTTTTTCTCTGCCATAATAGACTATAACATTCTGGGCCTGTAAGCCAAATTATACTCTTTCTTTTATAAGTTGCCTTGATTATTGCTTGTCACAGCAATAGAAAAGTAACTAAGTCAGAAATTAGTTCTTGGCAGTGAGTTATGTTTTTGTGACAATCCTGATCATATGTGGTATTGGGAAAAATGTAAAAGGCCTTTGAACTTTGGATTAGAAAAAAACCTGGTTTAATTGCCCATCCTAAAATGAGTTCAGAAGATATTATTGCTGAGAGCACTGTGGATTTTGGAGGCCCTGCTCAAAAGCTTTCAGAAGGGAACAATATTTTAACATCTAGATTAGAGACCATTTTTGTGATATTTTCACAAAAGATGTGGCTACCTACTGACCTTGTCCTAAGAATTTGAGGCCAAATTGAAAAGTAATGAATTTTCATAATGCACTTCTAAAATGAAAAAAGAACAAGTGTCACAAAAAAAAAAATACAAACTGTATAATTTGAAGGGAAAAAAAAAGAACCAGGAAATTTAATGTTGTATCCCAGGCTTGTGATAATAGAAATTAGGAGAACAAGGAAAGGCCTGCTTTGCATTGGAATATAAAGAGGGATACCATTTGGGCCAGACCCTATTGCTCCAACTTGTAAAAAGAAGAGCTATGAATTTTTCTAATGATAAAAACAATAATAAACAAAAATGTGAATACAGGAGCCAGGCTTCATTCCAAGCATGCAGCTGAACTCAGCATTTATCACAGGAATAACAGCATAGCTAAAAAAAAAAAACTCATCTAAAAAAATTAATTAAAAGTACAAACTATTTAAAGCAAGTACATTAAATAGCAACTACATCAGGTATATAAAATATCTTGAAGGTAATGATTGAAATAACACACTATCTAGATAAAAATGACCTGTGACAAGGAGCTGAGAATATCAATTGATAGTGTTCAGCTTTAAATGGAGCATCCATATCACTCCACTCACAGGCCCAGTGAACATTATGGAAAAGGAGGCAGAGAAAACATAAGAGTTTATGTTAAGGTTTATTTGTCTTTATTTGATATTATCACATCATTTTTAGATGTCTGTTTTCTATTGAAAAAGAGAAAGAAGTCATCCAAATTTGGGTGGGTAAGCAGGTAGAGAGGATCTGGGAGGACCTGGGGGAAGGAAAATTGCCAAAATATATTGTGTGAAAAATTATTTTTAAAAAGCGAGAGTATGAAGAAGAATGCCATGAAATTCTGACATGTGGACAAGACATGGTCATGTACTCATAGCACAAAAGCTATGGTTATTTGAGTAGATCATTCTAGTCAAAAGCCCATCAGAGATGAGGGAGAGGTGTATGAGTTCCTTTGCTTAGATGAGGAACTAAGACCATTTGATGACTTCTGGAGTAATTTTTCTTTGATTTGTATGGATACTGGTATGTTGCTTGTGCTCTAGTAAGTGCTCACAAATTTATGTGCATTTAGGTAGGGAACCAATTTATTATAAAAAAAAAATAAAATGATGAGGCCAAAGTTGAGATGGAGATGAGGGGAATTGGAAGGTATAGTGGTGGATGAATAAAATAAAAATATATTGCACATACCTTTAAAATTATTCAGATGTATATTAATATTATATAAAATGCTTAAAATGAACCTGGTACTTTACCTCCATGTAACAGATAACATATCTGGTTAGGGGGCCTAGGTTAACCACAGAGCCCATATAGATATACAGGTTATTTCATTCTCAGAGCACCCGGGGAGAAGTGTCAGGATTTCACACTTCTGGTGCTAGTTTAAGAGAAGGAATGACAGAAGAAGGTAGGAAAGGAAGAGAGGAGAGAAAAGGAGAGGAGGGGAGATGAGGAGAGGAATAAAGGAGTATGGTGGAAGAGAAATAAAAAAGAAAAGAAGGAAATGTAGAAGCAAACTACAATGGAGACAAAGTTGATGAACCTAATACTCATACCTGGGCTAGACACACTCATCCCATGATAATGTAGTCTTATTTAGAGCAACACTTCTCAGAAACTATAACTGACATTAAAAATAAAATTTTCCATAAAAGATCCATCAATCTAGATGTGATTATTCATTTTTTTTTGTTTTTTGTTTTTTGGGTTTGGTTTTTTCGAGACAGGGTTTCTCTGTATAGCCCTGGCTATCCTGGAACTCACTCTGTAGACCAGGCTGGCCTCAGACTCAGAAATCTGCCTGCCTCTGCCTCCCAGAGTGCTGGGATTACAGGCATGCACCACCACCGCATGGCTGTGATTATTCATTTTGCTTTCCAACTTTTTTGAGTTAATTTGTTTCTGTTGAGTATTGATTGCAATGACAATAGAACTGACTAAAAGGTTAAAATATTGTTTCTTCTGTTCATTCTCTGTCTGCTTATGTCCTCACTTCTCTATCACAGTGAATATTCTCTGCAAGCAAACAATGTCCTTCTCTTTCATCCATCATAGACCAAGCACTCAGTGCTCTGTGTACTTTCCTTGAATGTATTTTCGATGGATGAGAAATCATATTCTTTGGCAACTGATAACATTAGCACATGTAATCCAGAATGTTTAGTAAAGCTTCCTATAATGAACATCAGAAAGTAAGAGTAAACTTGATGAAGGCTCTTACATTTCTGGGAGAATGGTATAGGCCACAATCCCTACTCTGAGGCCTTTTGTTCAAGTTACTTGTGTTAGAAATATGCACCATGGCTTTCTGCCTGCAGGAGAGTCCTACAACTCACTCACTAGCTCTCTGTTGGAGAGTTCCCCTTTAGCTCACAGAACAAGATCCTAAGGTAAAACATCCCAGTTACAAATACTTTCTTTTAAGCCTTCAATTCTGGATTTTGAATAGTGTAATAAAGACCAAACACACAGCCCTATTGCCCATAATGGAAGTCAAAAAAATAAAGTATTATCTAAAATGCCTACAAATTGAATATAGAGTAAATGACATCCCAAAATATAGAGTTTCTCCTGGTTTATGTTTAGCATATGGAGCAATATCCAAGAGCTTTGGATCAAAGTCTGAGAGTATAAGATGGCTTTAGTCATGCCCATGACCTATAGTATCTCTGATTCTAAATACAAAATTGCAGATGATCATGACCATTCTGTGACCTGCTCTATTGTGGTTCTTGACAAAACGATATAATTAATGAGTAACTATAAAAATATAAATTGTTAAACACCTAAGTTATTTATAGGATTGGACCTAGTAAAAATTATACAAGCCATCTTAGTCATTTCCTGTCTATAGACAAAGATCTGTTTGTTAATGCAATAGCTTGTTATAGAGTTCCTATTAGGAAAGAGCATAGCTGCCAAAAGCAGAGGCATTAGGCTCTGGCTTTGTTCACTTCTTGTAAGCTGTGGCAAGCAGAATATGCTAATGATGTGAAGGTACACTGAGATAGATATTCTGAATTGTCCTAGTAAAAAAACAGTGTGATCACACATTCATAGAGAGAGGTAAAAGAAGCAGAGGAGATTGTGAGACTGTGAATGCAGTAGTTAGTATAATGAACTTGCTAATTTTGAAGACTGAGGATAATTGCCCTGAACTATGATATACAGACAACCTCAAAAACAGTGGTTCTCAACCTGTAGGTAAAGGACCCCTTTACAAGAGTAGCATAAGACGATCAAAATGCATATATTTACATATATACAATTCATTATAGAAAATTTCAGTTATAAAGTAGTAACTACAGAATTTTATGGTTGTGATCACTACAATAAGAGAAACTGTATTAAATGGTCACAGCATTAGGAAGGTTGAGAACCACTGTCCTAGAAGAAGGAAAAGGAAAGAAAATGGATTCTCCACCAGGAGCTCCAAGAAGTGGAGCTCTGGTAACTCCTTGAGTTTTGGTCCAAACAGACTCATTTTGGACCTATATTTATTTAATCATTTATTTTTTACAATACAAACTTTTTTCCCTCTTGTTCCACTCTCTGACTGTTCCATATCCCATACATCCTTCCCCCATCTCCACTAGGATGTCTCCACCCCCCACTCCCACTGCACCAGACTTCCCCCATCCCTGGGATCTACAGGTTCTTGAGGGTTAGGTATACCTTCTCTGACTGAATCCAGCCCCAGCAGTCCTCTGCTGTATATGTATTGGGGACCTCTAATCTCCAGAATTGTAAGAAAAGAAAAGAATGTTGTATTAAACCATTAAGCTTGTAATAATTTATCACTACAGCCCCAGAAAAATCATTCATAGGACTAAGTGATCTTAGACAAATTGCCAAAGATCAAAGAGCCTTATCTACAGATTTTGTTTTTAATTATTTCTTTTAGGTTTTGAGATAATAATTTAACTGCATTGTTTTTCCTTTCTTCTCCCTCCAAACACAACTTGCATAATCCTTGATTTTTCAAATTTATTACCTTTTCTTTTATTAATTGGTGATATATACATAAATGTATGTTCACACACTTATCTATCCCTAAATACATCAGTACAACCTACTCAGTCTATATAATGTTACTTGTATGTATGTTTGTACAACAAATATTTTTATATTGGATAACCAATTGGTAAGCTCTTCTCTGGGGAAAGATTATTTTGCCCCCTTTTGCATTCCTTAGTTGCCTTTAGTTCTCTATATAGGATTGAGGCCTCCTGGGACTTCTCTTAAACATGTCTGTTATCCTTACTCAGCTCCTGTTTAGATAATGCAATAGTTTGAATGATAATGGTCTCCATCAGCTCATACACTTGAATATTTGGTTACCAGTTAGTAAACACTTTAGGAAGGATAGGAAAGTGTAGTTTTATTTGAGAAGGGAAATTATTGGGAGTATGGGGGTTTAGATTTCAAAAATTCCCATAAGACCCAGTCTCCCCTATGTCTTCATCTAAACTGTGGATCATTTAGAAGCTTTCAGCTATTCCTTCAGGGCCATGCCTTCCTACTTACTTCCAAGCTCCCTACCATTGTAGTAATGGACTTACTCTCTGAAACTATAAGTATCCTTTCCAATTAAATGCTTTCTTTTATAAGTTTCCTTGGTCATGTTGTCTTTTTATATCAATAGTGTTGTGAGGTATGCCCACCAGAGCATATCAGATGAACACTCTCTCCGTTTTTTTTTTTTTTTTTTTTTTTTTTTTTTTTGTGGTTTTTCGAGACAGGATTTTTCTTTTTCTTTTTTTTCATTGTCTTTGTTTACTTAATATAAACTTAATATAGTAATCTTTAACATTAATTTCACGAACAATCCACATTTGGATTTACTCTAACTTTAACAAAATCAGCAGACAAAGAAAAACCCCAATTGAATTGCTCTATGTATTTATTATCTACAGTTAATGCAGTAAGAGGGGTCAAAAAGCTTGCAGGCGACACAATTTCACAAGAAGCATTATAGGGAAAGAGAAGGGCTGAAATTTATCAACTGTGTCTTAGGGTCTTGGTGGATGCATTCCTGGGGGAGGTGGGCCTCTAATTCCTGGTGGAGGGGGTCTCATTCCAGGAGGGGGCATGCCTATCGGTGTCCCTCGAGCAGGGGGAAGGCCAATGGGTGGGCCCATGGGTGGTCTCATACCAGGTGGAGGAGCCATAATGCCTGGAGGTGGGGTTGCTCTGCCTACAGGTGGAGGTGGAGTTCCCCATCCTGGTGGGTACTGGGTTGGCGCTCCTGCAATACTGGCAGTAGCAGCAACAGCAGCAGCTGCAACAGTACCTTTTCCCTGTGGTGTCATGACCTGCTGGGATGGGCCTCCAACTCCTCGGACAGAGCCTGCTAATCCATCAGGAGCTTGGGGAATAGGTACACCTGCTGGTACTCCTCTGCCAGCTGCTCTTCCAACCCCAGGGCCACCTGCCGCACCAGCAAGAGGCACACGAGCAATGCCAGTATCTTTAGGAGGTGGACCTTCCACAGTCATGGAAACTAAATTCTCCCCACGTAGCCAGACCAGACCCAAAACCCGTTTTTCTTCACGTTCTGGTTGTTTTGCATTCTTTGGCTTGATCTTCCTGAACTCATCACAATCACAGAGGATCAAATTCATATGCTTGTCAAAAGCCTTAAACGTGCCAATGAAGATTCTTCCATCTTGCAGGATACATCTCATTCTATAGTCAATGTGCTGCAGCATCTTGCTACTCTTACCCACAGTCATGATTGCTGTTCCACAATAGCCGTTGTCAACACTAAAATTTCAAGATCCTTAATAGTTGGAGGAGGGCTATAAATAAAGGTTTGATTCACACTATTAACACACAATGTAAGCTTGACCAAAATTTCACAAACAGTGGATGGGTCCTGTTTTCCTTGACTTCCACCACCTTGAATTTGCAATACTGCTTTAACCACCTCTTGGTGTCTCAGCTAAGAAAGCCTATCTCAGCTCTGCCTGGAAATCCACCACAGGAACTTGCTGTTGCTGAGAACGTCGTGGGTACAAGTGACACTCTCGGTTGTTCAGTGAGGCTGTCCTTCTGTGTTTGACCTGGACCTCAACTTCTGGCATGTGCTGTTCAGTAGTTCTTCTCAAGTGTAAGCGATCCCTTCCTCCAAAGCAGCCGTGCCACCTCAACTCAGCTCCGACATGGTTGAAGCCACATGAAGCACTGACAGAGCTCCAGGAGCCTAGAGGCCGAGACAACACAGGCCGCGGCAACAGAGTTCCAACTCCCCCCACCCCGAGTGCACAGGCCACGGAAGAGCTCCCACCCCACCCATAGTCTACAGGTTGGGGCAACCAAGGTATCACGCTCCGCAGCCCACAGGCTGCTGCAACAGCCCACCGGCCATGGCACAGAGCTCCTGCTCCCAGGACCCCTGATGGTGCTCCTACCTCCGGAGCACACAGACTCGAGACAGGATTTTTCTGGATAGCCCTGGCTGTCCTGGAACTCACTCTATAGTCCAGGATGGCCTCAAACTCGGAAATCTGCCTGCCTCTGCCTCCCAAGTGCTGAGATTAAAGGTGTGTGCCACCACCACCGCCCGGCACAAATGAACACTCTTTTTTTTTTTAAATTTATTTTTTTTTACATTGCAAATGATTTCCCCTTTTCTGGGTCCCCACTCCCCGCAAGTCCCATAAGCCCTCTTCCGTCCCCCTATTCTTCCATCCACCCTTTCCCACTTCCCTGTTCTGGAATTCCCCTATACTCTTGCACTGAGTCTTTCCAGAACCAGGGCCCACTCCTCCATTCTTTTTGGACATCATTTAATTTGTGGATTATGTCCTGGGTATTCAAAGTTTCTAGGCTAATATCCGCTTATCAGTGAGTGCATACCATGATTGATCTTTTGAGACTGGGTTACCTCACTTAGTATGATGTTCTCCAGCTCCATCCATTTGTCTAAGAATTTCATGAATTCATTGTTTCTAATGGCTGAATAGTACTCCATTGTGTAAATATACCACATTTTTTGTATCCATTCCTCCGTTGCAGGACATCTATGTTCTTTCCAGCTTCTGGCTACTACAAATAGGGCTGCTATGAACATAGTGGAGCATGTGTCCTTATTGCATGCTGAAGAATCCTCTGGATATATGCCCAGTAGTGGTATAACAGGGTCCTCAGGAAGTGACATGCCCAGTTTTCTGAGGAACTGCCAGCAGGATTAATATAGTTAAAATGGCCATCTTGCCAAAGGCAATCTACAGATTCAATGCTATTCCCATAAAAATCCCAACCCAGTTCTTCATAGAGCTAGAAAGAGCAATTCTCAAATTCATCTGGAATAACAAAAAACCCAGGATAGCTAAAACTATTCTCAACAGTAAAAGAACTTCAGGGGGATTCAATATCCCAGACTTTAAACTCTACTACAGAGCAATAGTGATAAAAAACTGCATGGTATTGGTCCAATATCAGGCAAGCGGATCAATGGAATAGGATTGAAGACCCAGAAATGAACCAACACACCTATGGTCACTTGGTCTTCGACAAATGAACACTCTTAAGGCAGAACAGAAAGTCTTTATTGTAGGCCCATGGCTCAGTGGTTACTTGACCAAACCATGAGTCCTTATTCTTATAGTTCTTAGTGTTTTATGTACAAAAACCATATCCTGGTTGCCACATTTAAGTTAGAAGGAAGTGAAACTACAGAAAAAAAATGCAAAGTTAGTACATGTAAGGATTTCCACTCAGGGCCTTTCCCAGCCATATCCTAGAACCATTGACTTAGTCCCCACCTACTCTTTGGAAGGTGGGCTAGGTCTTTTGTTCCTGTTTTGGCAAGCATTACTCAATATATGCTGTGGGTTTTGAAGGTCTGAATGGTGTTTTTATCGTGATATCAGTTGTGCTAAGTTCTGGGTGCCTGCTAAGGTTGGGGTACCTATCATAAAAGAACAATAACTGAGACAGGCAGTCATGTTAATGAGACTCTATATGTATAGCTCCTAGGAGATACAATCTCAGGGAAAACTCCTTGTTCCTCAAGCTTTTATAATCTTTCTTCCATTTCTCTCACAATGATCCCTGAACCTTAAGTGAGTCTAAGAGTTGTAAGAGATGTCTAAATTGGGACAGGGCTGCACAACTCTACATTTTGGTTGCTCGTGGAACTCTGTGATGGTCTGTCTGTTATGTGGAGTTAACACTACACTTATCTGTGGGAATAAGAACAAATATTTAGGATGTAGTTAGAGATTATGCTGGTTTAGTAAAGTTAGGTTGCAGGTAGGTTTTCCTTCAAGATCCATTACTTAGGCTATGGATTGCTTGCTTCCTTTGGAAGCTCCTCAGTGCCTTCTGGTATGATAAAATCTAGTCCTCAGGGAGGATGTGTTCAGGTCAGGTCCCTATCAGTGGCTTCTGGAAATGCATCTTCAGGTACATGGTGTCTTCAGTGATAGGAACTTACTTTCCACCTATGGAGGCAGCTAAGAACAACAATAATATCCTGTAATGTTGTGGGAGTCTCTTTGACAACCCTTATCAATATTCAAAAGAGGGAGTCTCATGACTGGTATTGGAGTTTTCGCTGGTTTTTAGTTCTTAGAGGGAGCATTTTCCTTCTAGGTGGAAAATTTTCATCTAAACTATATCTTAAAATTTTAGGTTTTAGGACATCACAAGAGTTGATTTTGCTTAATGGCTTTATTTATTTTTCAGAAGTAGATTCCTTAGCCAATGTGCCACCCTAGTGGCCAGCTAGAGATGGACTATTGCCTATGCATTCTCCTCCAAACTCAGCAGGCATGTCAAGGATGCTAGAGGAGAGAGGAGAAAACCCATAAGATTACTAAGCAGTGACTATGCCATACATTATCTGGAATATATTAATTATTAGATGTTTTAATTCATGAAAACCTCATGGGAAAACAGCATATTCTAAAAATCAGTTAATTACTATGCAGAGTATATAATGTTTCTATTTAGTACTAGTTAACTTTAATTACATAACTCTGAGCTGCAGAAAATTTAGACCAACTACTGAAACATTTACTTTTTGCCAAATTATAGGACACCTACACAGCTCCTGATGTTTTTGTTTTGTTTTGTCTTGTTTTGTTTTGTTTTTTGTGAGCCCTAGGTAAGTATGTTGTCATTTAAATATGTCATTTAAGTCAATTTATTAAACTGTGTTCTCTGTAAACTCTCTGTAATATTTTTGGAATAAATAGTCATGCTACAATTGTTTGTGATGTTTAGTAGGCATTTGTTTACTCATTAAGGACCTTTATTTCTTCTTTAAAAAGTTTACTCAATTTGATGTATTATAGGTAATTTAGGTAGTTCATAATTTGATTCCTTACAACTGTTCAGACATCCTCGCTGCTATTTCATCTTCCTCCCTCTTTTTGTGTTTATTTTCCTCCCTGTCCCTAATTGTAGCTCCGGTGATTTTCTCATTCTTCCCATCAAATCACATGTATTTTGCTATTTCCCTCTCTATTCCTCCTCCAGTCTAACAATGGTCCTTTTTTACTTATTTGATTTCTGTAGATACCTTAGAATACGTACTCACATTTGAAGATTTGGAGCTAATTGTCTGAGATGACAAAAAATATGTGATGTTTGTCTCTCTAGGTCTGGGTTATATCAGTTGGTGTAACCATACAACATATTATTCATTCTTCACAAAACACTATAAGTCATTTTAATTATACACATCAGAATAAATAAGTTAGACAACTTATTTCAAAGGTCTTATTCACAGTAAGAAGTGAAATGTTTTTACTAACCCAGCTACTTCCTTAAGATCTACTAGTTGGAATGAGAATCACTTAATACTGAAATATAATGTGTGTGTACACACACACACACACACACACACACACACACATATATATATATATATATATATATATAGTGTAGTTGAGAAAGAATGAACTTAAAATTCTTCATAAAATAAAATGAACATTTACGTTGGTCCTGCAAATAAAATATAGTTTCCTTCTCACTCGTGTACTCTGCTTGTCTGTATCTTTGCCATAACCTTATTCTTCCTCTGGTGTTCCCCAATATCACAGAGTTATGAGAATGATCTTCACAAAATATGAACTAGATGGTGACATTCCTTGAGTCAAAATATCTGTGTATTTTGTTTAAGGCTCATAGTACATCACAAAGAATGCCAGTGTGGAATGATTAATGTCTGCCCTTCAAATTCTCTGTTGAGCTCCATGTTCACAAGTGTACACTATTCAAGCTCTGTTTCAAGCATTCAGTGTTTCCTAATGATCCTCTTTAGCTGGACACATTTCAACATGATATTCTTATACCAAGAATTTCATTAACTCCACTTTCAAAGTATGCAAATACTTTAAATTCTATTTTATGGTATATAATCTAAGATGACTGGCCTGATAATTGGGCTTTTGTAAAATGGAAATATCTTTTCTTCTCTTAGCAATTAAAGACTTTTTAGAATTTAATGAAAATGAAGACACAACATACCCAAATCTATGGGACACAATGAAAGCAGTGCTAAGAGGATAACTCATTGCCCTGAGTTCCTCCAAAAAGAAAATGGAGACAGCATACACTAAGAGCTTAATGACACACCTGAAAGCTCTGGAACAAAAAGAAACTATTTCATCCAGGAGGAGTAGAAGGCACGAAATCATCAAACTCAGGGTTGAAATTGATTAAGTAGAAACCAAGAGATCCATACAAAGAATCAACTAAACCAGGAGCTGGTTCTTTGAGAAAATCAACAAGATAGATAAACCCTTAGCCAGACTGACCAAAGGGCACAGAGACAGTATCCAGATTATCAAACTTAGAAATGAAAAGGGAGATATCACAACAGAAGCTGAGGAAATTCAAAAAATCATTAGATCCTACTACAAAAGCCCATACTCTACACAACTGGAGAATCTGGAGCAAATGGACAGTTTCCTAGACAGATATCTGACACCAAAACTAAATCAGGATCAAATAGATCATCTAAACAGTCCCATAACACCTGAAGAAATAAAAAGGGTCATACAAAGTCTCCCAATCAAAAAGAGCACGGGACCGGATGGCTTCAGTGCAGAATTCCATCAGACCTTCATAGAAGACCTAACACCAATACTCTTCACACTATTCCACAAAATAGAAACAGAAGGACCTCTACCCAACTCGTTCTATGAAGCCACAATTACGCTGATACCAAAACCACACAAAGATTCAACAAAGAAAGAGAACTTCAGGCCAATTTCCCTTATGAATATTGATGCAAAAATACTTAATAAAATTCTTGCTAACCAAATCCAAGAACATATCAAAACGATCATCCACCATGATCAAGTAGGCTTCATCCCAGGGATGCAGGGATGGTTCAATATAAGGAAATCCATCAATGCTATCCACTACATAAACAAACTCAAAGAAAAAAAACGATATGATCATCTCATCATCTCATTAAATGCAGAAAAAGCATTTGACAAAATTCAGCTTCCTTTCATGCTAAAAGTCTTGAAAAGAACAGGAATTCAATGCCCATACCTAAACATCGTTAAAGCAATATACAGCAAACCGATAGCCAACATCAAACTAAATGTAGAGAAACTTGAAGCAATCCCACTAAAATCAGGGACTAGACAAGGCTGTCCTCTCTCTCCATTTGTTTTCAATATAGTACTTGAAGTTCTAGCTAGAGCAATTAGACAACATAAGGAGGTCAAGGGGATACACATTGGAAAGGAAGAAGTCAAATTATCACTATTTGCAGATGACATGATAGTCTACTTAAGTGACCCAAAAACCTCCACCAGAGAACCCCTATAGCTGATAAATAACTTCAGCAAAGTGGCTGGTTATAAAATAAACTCAAGCAAATCAGTTGACTCCCTATAGTCAAAGGATAAGCAGGCTGAGAAAGAAGTTAGGGAAAAGACACCATTCACAATAGCCACAAACAATATAAGGTATTTTGGTGTGACTCTAAGCAAACAAGTGAAAGATCTATACGATGAGAACTTCAGGTCTCTGAAGAAGGAAATCGAAGAAGACCTCAGAAAATGGAAAAATCTTCCATGCTCGTGGATTGGCACGATTAATTTAGTTAACATGGCCATCTTGCCAAAAGGGATCTACAGATTCAATGTAATCCCCATCAAAATCCCAACTCAGTTATTCACAGAGTTAGAAAAAGCAATTCTCAAATTCATCTGGAATAACAAAAAACCCAGGATATCTAAAACTATTCTCAACAACAAAAGAAATTCTGGGGGAATCAGTATCCCTGACTTCAAGCAATACTACAGGGCAATAGTGTTAAAAACTACATGGTATTGGCACAGTTACAGACAAGTGGACCAATGGAATAGAATTGAAGATCCAGAAATGAATCCACACACCTATGGTCACTTGATCTTCGACAAAGGAGCCGAAAATATCCAGTGAATAAAAGTTAGCCTTTTCAAAAAATGGTGCTGGTTCAATTGGAGGTCAGCATGCAGAAGAATGCGAATTGATCCATTCTTATCTCCATGTACTAAACTTCAGTCCAAGTTGATCAAGGACCTCCATGTAAAACCAGACACACTGAAACTAACAGAAAAGAAACTGGGGAAGACCCTTGAGGACATAGGCACAGGGGAAAAGTTCCTGAAAAGAACATGAATAGCTTTTGCTCTAAGATCAAGAATTGACAAATGGGACATCACAAAATTACAAAGTTTCTGTAAGGCAAAGGACACTGTTAAAAGGAAAAATGGCAACCCTACATCTGATAGAGGGCTAATATCCAATATATACAAAGAACTCATGAAGTTAGACCCCAGGGAACCAAATAACCCTATTAAAATTGGGGTACAGATCTAAACAAAGAATTTTCACCTGAAGAAATTTGGATGGCTGAGAGGCACCTTAAGAAGTGCTCAACATCAATAGTCATTAGGGAAATGCAAATCAAAACAACTCTGAAATTTCACCTTACACCAGTCAGAATGACTAAGGTCAAAAACTCAGGAGACAGCAGGTATTGGTGAGGATGTGGAGAAAGAGGAACACTCCTCCAGTGCTGGTGGGGCTGGAAGATGGTATAACCACTTTGGAAATCAGTCTTGTGGTTCCTCAGAAAACTGGTCTTGACACTTCTGGAGGACCCTGCTATACCTCTCCTGGGCATATACCCAAAGAATTCCCCGGCATGCAATATAGACACATGTTCCATTATATTCATAGCAGCTTTATTTATAATAGCCAGAAGCTGGAAAGAATGCAGATGTCCCTCAAAGGAGGAATGGATACAGAAAATGTGGTATATTTACACATGGAATACTACTCAGCAATTAGAAACGATGAATTCACAAAAGTTTTAGGCAAATGGTTTGATCTGGAAAATATCATCCTAAGTGAGGTAACCCAATCACAAAAGAATACACATGAAATGCAATCTCTGATAAGTGGATATTAATTAGCCCAGAAGCTCTGAATACCCAAGGCACAAATCCCATAACAAATGACTCCCATGAAGAAGTATGGAGAGGGTCCTGATCCTGGAAAGGATTGATCTAGCATTGGAGGGGAATATAAGGACCAGGAAAAAGGAGGGAGGTGATTGGAGAATGGATGGAGAGAAGAAGGTTTAATGGGACATATGGCGAGGGGTGATCTGGGAAGGGGGAGATTATTTGGAATGTAAACAAAGAATATAGAAAATAAAAATATTTAAAAAAAAGAAAATATCCAGAAAAAGAGAGAGAGAGAGAGGGAGAGAGTTGGAGAGAGGGAGAGAGAGAGAGAGCAACTAACAAGCCGAAGCTTTTTTCTCAATGAAGTAAAACATAGAAAAATAAGATTCCTAATTTAGTTTTAAACAGTGGTATCACTCTCACCAAGAGTCATCACTGGAGAACATCTGATCAAGAATCTGTCACAGTGGACAATCCATGGACACCGAGGAACAGTCCTTAAGTTATTTCAGTGTCATCTGCACTTTCTCATGAACCTTCATTATAATATGACATGTATTTCTCACATTTATTTCAACTGATGTTCCCTGCCCCAAGATCACAGAGGAGATAACAATAAGGCAAGAGATTTTTTGAGGAGTTTCCCACTTGGTAACAAAGCCTAGTGGACAGCAGGCAAGCCCATCAGATTAGCAGAAGGAGACAATCTGGTCTGTCCCCAGAGTCCAGGATGCTCTGGCAGTGAAGCCAAATGGAGAAACTATGGCACATGCTGCATGGACTAGCTACTACCTCCCCTGCCTACTCTTTCCAACTGTATTTTAAAACAACAACAACAACAACAACAAAAAACCCAGGTTCTCATTTAGCTCAAGTTGTCCTCAAGCTACAATGTAGCCAAGAATAACAATGAACTTACTATATGTACCCCACCCTACAATTTCTGGGATCACAAATGTACACCACTATGTCTGGCCTCTAACTGATCCTGTAAATGTGCTTCTTCCAGCTGTAATACAACACTTTTTAATAGCAGAAAACTGTCATCTTTCCTATCTGCTTATCTCTAGCAGCTGGAGTTTCTAAATATATAATTGAGGAGCTTTGCTAACATGAACTACAAATGTAATCCCCCAATCACCCCAACTCCTGTATGTGAACAAGCCTATTTTACTACCATCCCTCTCTTTCTATCATTTCATTCCAGTGTTTTTGTTTAAAGTACTGAATAAAATTAATTTGTATTAAAAAAATAGAGAAGGTTGTATCATCTTTGTTTCACTTCATCTTGTTCAGAACCCACAACTATGACAGAAGGTAATATAGTATCAGCTGTAACCACAGGATGCAGATAAATGTCAGTGTTATAAATTTGTCTCATTGTCATTGAATCAGAAACTTATGAGTCTGTAGTGGGTCCTAAGAACCAATCAATGTTATACAGCTTCTATAGTCCACTTTTGTGATGTTGTTTACCTTGCAATTTCATTAGTTTTCTAGGCCTTTTCTCAGGTCTACATGTGTTCTTTTCTATTCCCTGGATTATATCTAATCAGACATTTAAGACCCAGTCTCTGAGAGCCAGGTCTGATATCTTGTATGCCTAGCTGAGTTCTCTCAAAACCTGGTACTTGCTCTACATTTGACCACATTTCTTAGATAATAGTCTGACCAAAACCCAGATTCACATACCAGTGGGCTGCAGCAGCTCTGGATTCCTCTCCTTATACACTGACATGTTTAAAGTTCCATAATTTCTTACAACTCTGAGTTCCCATAAATTATGTGATAGAATTGCTCATGTGTTTGCAAATCTAGAGAACTGATGACAAGAAGCTTAATTTTGGTGTACTATTAATAAGTTCAGTGCTTAGCAGCTGTCACTGTACCATTCAAAATGAGAAGTTGTTTGATCAGGATTCTCAAATTGCTTCATCCCTATACAAGTCTTTTAAAAGATTCAAAGAGAAAATATGTGTCTCTGAAACTTGGGTGTTGATCAAGGCTTTTAACTATAAATTAGCTTGTGATATGTATTGATTATTAATATTATCCTGACAGTCCACCTGCCATCTAATTTTCTGTTGTTAAATGCATTTTTGTAGGAAGAAAATGTCTAAATAATTTTATGTAACAAAAATGGATAGCTCATCAATTGCAATTTGTGAGTGCTCATCAAACCCCATCTTTTCTTTTCTTTCTAAAACAACTTTAAATTCAGGTGGATGAATTTATATTTTGGTTTACTTTAAACTTACAGATTACCTCTTCTGCTCCAGCAGAATGAGAGATTAAATCTCATTCATAGGCATTACAATCCTCTTCCATGTGTATATTAGTCAAGAATCTAGAAAAGTTTTTCTCCTAAGCATTGTGTTCCCCAAAACTTCACAAGTGTAACTCTTGGAAATCTTCCAAGAGAATTAATTGTGGACTGAACTATGATTCTTACCATTGCTTGAACATTTCAGCCTGTGCCATTGCCATTACTGATAAACCTGATGGAAACTAGGAGCTAAAAACATGTAAAGTAAAGAAGTTGTGTGGAATAGTTGGGCTGAGAAATAACACCAACCTATAACAGCTGTGAAGCTGCATTCACGAGCAAGTTCTGTGTATGTGGTTTCTTTTCTCTCTCCTGAGCTTCAGCTATCAGAAACTGTTTTCCATCTGAAACACTGCTTCTCTGAATGTTGATTTCAAGTCATCATCCTTTACCATTAAATAATTTGTTTCCCATTCAAGGCTCAAGGAACATGGCAAAAGAGAGGCAGAAAGAAATTAAGAGCCAGAGGGTGGGGAGAAGTACTTTGAAATGCTGTTTTTAGGACAAAAAAATAGCTGTTGCACTCACAAACTCTCAGCCACTATGTTGATCTGCACAAGAACTGTAAACACTTGGTACCACCTACGACTTAGGGGATGGAGGAGGGGATCATGCAAATACATCCCTCCCTGAGGAACTATTAACAGCTAATAGTTGCTGGAGCTGGAGGGAATGTGTTTTTTCAGTGATAGAGGCACTAGTAATTTAGACTTACTCTAGTAGATAGCACCCCCGCCTGTTCATGTTCATGTACGCACCACTAACTAAATTCAGTGGGCTACATAAATACACAAAAATATATATAAAACTAAAAGGTATACTTGTAAGGAAGAAGTAAGTTTTGAGTGGGACAGCAACAGGGCTGAGAGAGGATAACAGAAAAATGAACAAGATATCTTATGCATGTATGAATTTATAAAAGAATTAAATAAATACTTAAAAGTTTCTCTTCTCTGATACTCTTGATTTCATGATGAAAGAGAAATACAATGATCTCCAAATGTGTTCCCATACTTACAATGTTAAATTGTAACGCTGTTACATGTTACAACATGCTGTGGCTGGGGTCTCTTGTGAAGCCTTCCTCTAGTTTGTAGTTACTCCTGTTACTGAATAGCTGTGCACCCCTCTGGTTGCATTGCTGGGATTTAAAAAATTTTTTATTAATAATTTTGTTTGTTTACATTTCAAATATTATACCCCTTCCCAGTCTGCCCTCCACAAAGCCCCGTCCTAAGCCCTTCCCCTTTGCCTCATTGTGCTCATTGCCACACACGCATCCATTTATGCCTCGCCCCTCTAGCATCCTCCTTTTCTGGAGCACCAAGCCTCCACAGAACCATGTGCCTCCCCTTCCACTGATGCCAGATGAGGCAGTCCTCTGCTAAATGTGTAAACTTGTCCTGGAGCCAAGGACCAGCCCCTGTATACTCTTTGGTTGGTGGTTTAGTTCCCCTGGACCCTGAGGGGTCCAGTTAATTGATACTGTTGCCCTTCCTATGGGATTGTAATCCTCTTCAGCTTCTTCAGCTGTTCCACAACTCTTCCATTAGGGTCCCTGGGCTTAGTCCAATGCTTGGCTCTGAGTATCTGCATCTGTCTTAGGTGCTGGCAAAGCCTCTCAGAGGACAGTCATACCAGACTTCTATTTGCAAACACATCTTGGCATCAGCAATAGTGTTGGGGTTTGGTGTCTGTGGATGGAATGATTGCATTGAGAGGCAGTCGCTGAATGACCTTTCCTTCAGCCTCTGCTCCATTTTTGTCCCTCCATTACTTTATACAGGGACAATTCTGGGTTAAAATTTCTCCTCCACTGTAGGCCATGTCTATTTGCTGAAGGTTGTCTATTTTATTTCAGGGTAAAGGTTGACTATGTGTCATTTTGTAGCTGTGTTTGTTAATAAAGTTTTATTAGAATATAGCCATATCCTTTGTTTATGCAACAATAGTGTTGAATAGTTGAAAAACCTAAAGTATTTGTTATCTGGCATGTTACAAAACTGTTTCCTTACCATGATTGTAGTTCATGCTTCCATTATCTGAAATTGTCAATAATCTTCTGGTTATCTCCTTGGTAGACTCTGATACCTGGCAGTGCACCAGGGATTTAGAGTTAAAATGTTTCTGTCTCAAACCCCAGAAGATTCTTTCTAATCCCTCAAGACCCAGGTTAGTAATCATCATCCCCTGGTACAGGTTTAGTATATGAGATGAGGTGTTGAAGAAAATGAGCTAGATTTATAATTGTTTCCTATCTTCTAGAATAGAAGAGAGATTGTACTATGAAAAGCATGGCAGTGTGTCCTGTACTTACACATGTATTGTAGTCTAGTTCTTAGACTTCAATAGCTCAATTTGTCACCAACTACAGAACTTTATTCTGGTTTTGATATTCACATGAAATGATTCATGCTGTGTGCATGACTTTATGACTCTCACATACTTGATATCCTTAAACAGAAACTATAGGAAAAGCCTCTTGGGGATACTGAGCAAGAATGCCAAGACTCATCTTTGGTGTCAGGTTATAACTGTCATGATTGCTTGTTCTGAAAGAGATCAGGTCAGGGCCAAGAGAAAAAGCAATAATGTTTGTTCTGGAATCAGGAACTATTACATGGAGGGAATTTTTCAACTCCTGTGCTAAGTTGCTGTCATCTCTGTATATGTAGCATTCCATTTATGTTCCTAATGAACCAGCTATTATATCATTGTTAGATGTATTTTTGAGTGTATAGATTAAATTTACATTTTAATCATTATTTTTCTAGCATTTATAAAGGACTGCTACACTGTGAAGTTCCTTTATTTTCATTTTAATCAATTATGTTTTGATCAGACATGAATATTATCTTTGTTTATAATAAACTGATATGCTTATTTTTACCTCAAGGATAAGCAGGAAATATCAGGTTTTTTTAATTTTATGCAATATATTTGATCTTATTCTTTCTACTCTTCATAAATTCTCTCAGATTCTCCCCTCTTGCTACCCTTCTAACTTTATGCTTTCTTTATATGCCTTTCAAAAATAACAAAACAAAATAAAATGAAAAACAGGACAAAAACTGATGAACCACAACAAAAGAAAACAAAGTGAAAAACATGGAGTTTGTTTTGTCTTGTAAACTACTCCTGACTATAAGGACTACCCTAGAGTGCTTGATATATCCATGTCATTCCACTGGAGAAAAATGATTTTCCCCTCTCCCAGCAAGTATTGATTCTGGTAGTTCCTTGTTAAGGGGTGGGATGCTGTGCCCACTTCTTCTCCAAGGTATGATTGTATCTGGCTTAATTTTATTTCAAATTTTGTGACTGCGTCCATAGTATCTGAGCATTTATAAATCCATCTGCTCTGTTTTGTCTGGAAAATGTTGTTTCCTTGGAGTCATATGTCACCTTTGGCTCTTACAATCTTTCTGTTTCCTCTTCTAAATAGATTCCTGAGCTTTGAAAGGAGAGATTTGATATAGCCATTTCATTTAAGACTGACTATATCAACATGTCTCAGTGACTTCACACTCTTCAATTGTGGATCTCATTGATAATTAACAGCTACTGCAAGAAGAAACTTATTTGAGGAGGGTTGAGTGATGCAGTGATTTATGGGTATAGAAATATGTCAGTTGTTGTTTTGTTGGTATTTTTATTTTGCAGAATAATAGAAGGTTTTTTTCCTAGGGTCTATGACCTATTTAGTATCATGTTCATGGCTCTGTTAACAGTGTTAGGAGTGGGCATTAGATACAATTTTAAAAGTGGTATATTACGTTAGTGCCACTACTGTACCAGTACAGTCACTTTGGTAGCTTGCAGAGTTTGTAACTGGGTAAGATTGATTACATTTTACTCACTATTTTTTTATTTCTTTTTTTTTAATTTTTTTTAAATTCGATATAATTTTTAGTTACATTTCAAATGATTTCCCCTTTTCTAGGCCCCTACACCCCGAAAGTCCCATAAGCCCCCTTCTCTGCCCCTGTTCTCCCACCCACCCCTTCCCACTTCCCTGTTCTGATTTTGCCAAATACTGCTTCACTGAGTCTTTCCAGAACAAGGGGCCACTCCTCCGTTCTTCTTGTACCTCATTTGATGTGTGGATTATGTTTAGGGTATTCCAGCTTTCTAGGTTAATATCCACTTATTAGTGAGGGCATACCATGATTCATCTTTTGAGTCTGGGTTACCTCATTTAGTATGATGTTCTCCAGCTCCATCCATTTGCCTAAGAATTTCATGAATTCATTGTTTCTAATGGCTGAATAGTACTCCATTATGTAGATATACCACATTTTTTGCATCCACTCTTCTGTTGAGGGATACCTGGGTTCTTTCCAGCTTCTGGCAATTATAAATAGGGCTGCTATGAATATAGTGGAACATGTATCCTTATTACATGCTGTGGAATCTTTTGGGTATATGCCCAGGAGTGGTATAGCAGGATCTCTGGAATTGAGGTGCCCAGTTTTTGGAGGAACCGCAAGACTGATCTCCAGAGTGGTTGTACCAATTTGCAACCTTCCTCTTTCTCCACATCCTCTCCAACACCTGCTGTCTCCTGAATTTTTAATCTTAGCCATTCTGACCGGTTTAAGGTGAAATCTCAGGGTTGTTTTGATGTGCATTTCCCTAATGACTAATGAAGTTGAGCATTTTTTAAGATGCTTCTCCGCCATCCGAAGTTCTTCAGGTGAGAATTCTTTCTTTAACTCTGTACCTCATTTTTAATAGGGTTGTTTGGTGTTCTGGAGTCTAACTACTTGAGTTCTTTATATATGTTGGATATTAGCTCTCTATCTGATGTAGGATTGGTGAAGATCTTTTCCCAATATGTTGATTGCCGATTTGTCCTTTTAACAGTGTCCTTTGCCTTACAGAAACTTTGTAATTTTATGAGGTCCCATTTGTCAATTCTTGATCTTAGAGCATATACTATTGGTGTTCTGTTCAGAAACTTTCTCCCTATACCGATGTCCTCATGGGTCTTCCCCAGTTTCTTTTCTATTAGCTTCAGAGTGTCTGGCTTTATGTGGATGTCCTTGATCCATTTGGATTTGAGCTTAGTACAAGGAGGCAAGGATGGATCAATTCGCATTCTTCTGCATGCTGACCTCCAGTTGAACCAGCACCATTTATTGAAAAGGCGATCTTTCTTCCATTGGATGTTTTCAGCCCCTTTTTCAAGGATCAAGTGGCCATAGGTGTGTGGGTTCATTTCTGGATCTTCAATCCTGTTCCATTGATCCGTCTGCCTGTCACTGTACCAATACCATGTAGTTTTTAACACTATTGCTCTGTAGTATTGCTTGAGGTCAGGGATACTGATTCCCCCAGAATTTATTTTGTTGCTGAGAATTGTTTTAGCTATCCTGGGTTTTTTGTTATTCCAGATGAATTTGATAATTGCTCTTTCTAGCTCTGTGAAGAATTGAGTTGGGATTTTGATGGGTATTGCATTGAATCTGTAGATTGCTTTTGGCAAAATGGCCATTTTAACTATATTAATCCTGCCGATCCATGAGCATGGGAGGTTTTTCCATTTTTTGAGGTCTTCTTCCAGTTCTTTGTTCAGAGTCTTGAAGTTCTTGTCATACAGATCTTTCACATGTTTGGTAAGAGTCACCCCAAGATACTTTATACTGTTTGTGGCTATTGTGAAGGGGGTCATTTCCCTAATTTCTTTCTCAGCCTGCTTATCCTTTGAGTATAGGAAGGCCACTGATTTGCTAGAGTTGATTTTATAACCCGCCACTTTACTGAAGTTGTTTATCAGCTGTAGGAGTTCTCTAGTGGAGTTTTTGGGTCACTTAGGTAGACTATCATGTCATCTGCAAATAATGATAGTTTGACTTCTTCCTTTCCAGTTTGTATTCCTTTGACCTCCTTATGTTGTCGAATTGCCTCAGCTAGTTCCTCAAGTACAATACTGAAAAGATAAGGAGAAAGGGGGCAGCCCTGTCTAGTCCCTGATTTTAGTGGGATTGCTTCACGTTTCTCTCCATTTAGTTTGATGCTGGCTACCGGTTTGCTGTATATTGCATTTTCTATGCAATATACAGCAAACCGGTAGCCAGCATCCGGTTTAGGTATGGGCCTTGAATTCCTGTTCTCTCTAAGACTTTAAGCATGAAAGGATGCTGAATTTTGTTAAATGCTTTTTCAGCATCCAATGAAATGACCATGTGGTTTTTTTCTTTGAGTTTGTTTATGTAGTGGATTGCATTGATGGATTTCCGTATATTGAACGAACCCTGCATCCCTGGGATAAGGCCTACTAGATCATGGTGGATGATCGTTTTGATGTGTTTTTGGATTTGGTTGACAAGAATTTTATTGAGTATTTTTGCATCGATGTTCATAAGGGAAATTGCCCTGAAGTTCTCTTTCTTTGTTGGATCTTTGTGTGGTTTTGGTATCAGCGTAATTGTGGCTTAGTAGAAGGAATTGGGTAGTGTTTCTTCTGTTTCTATTTTGTGGAATAGTTTGAGTATTGGTGTTAAGTCTTCTTTGAAGGTCTGATAGAATTCTGCACTAAAACCATCTGGTCCTGTGCTTTTTTGGTTGGAAGACTTTCTATGACTCCTTCTATTTCTTTAGGCGTTATGGGACTGTTTAGATGATCTATTTGGTCCTGATTTAATTTTGGTATTTGTTATCTGTCAAGGAAATGGTTCATTTCCTCCAGATTCTCCAGTTGTGTTGAGTATAGGCTCTTGTTGTAGGATCTGATGATTTTTGGATCTCCTCAGTTTCTGTTGTTATATCCCCCTATTCATTTCTACGTTTGTTAATTTGGATACTTTCTCTGTGCCCTTTGGTCAGTCTGGCTAAGGGTTTATCTATCTTGTTGATTTTCTCAAAGAACCAGCTCCTGGATTCGTTGATTCTTTGTATGGTTCTCTTTGTTTCCAATTGATTGATTTCAGCTCTGAGTTTGATGATTTCCTGTCTTCTACTCCTCCTGGGTGAATTGGCTTCTTTTGGTTCCAGGACTTTCAGGTGTGTCATTAAGCTGCTAGTGTATGCTCTCTCCATTTTCTTTTTGTAGGCACTCAGGACTATGAGTTTTCCTCTTAGCACTGCTTTCATTGTGTCCCAAAGATTTGGGTATGTTGTGCCTTCATTTTCATTAAATTCTAAAAAGTCTCTGATTTCTTTCTTTATTTCTTCTTTGGCCAAGGTGTCATTGAGTAGAGTATTATGCAGCCTCCATGTGTATGTGGGCTTTCTGTTGTTTTTGTTGCTTTTGAAAACCACTCTTACACCATAGTGATCTGATAGGAGTCATGGGATTAGTTCGATCATCTTATATTTGTCGAGGTCTGCCTTGTGACCAGTTATATGGTTGATTTTGTAGAAGGTACCATGAGGTGCTGAGAAAAAGGTATATTCTTTTGCTTTAGGGTGAAATATTCTATAAATATCAGTCAAATCCAATTGGTCCAAAGCTTTAATTAGTTTTACTGTGTCCCTGTTTAGTTTCTGTTTTCCTGATCGCTCCATTGAGGAGAGTGGAGTGTTGAAGTCCCCCACAATTATTGTGTTAGATGCAATGTGTACTTTGAGCTTTAGTAAGTTTCTTTTATGAATGAGGGTGCCCTTGCATTTGGGGCATAGATGTTCAGAATTCAAAGTTCTTCTTGGTGGATTTTTCCTTTGACCAATAAGAAGTGTCCCTCAGTGTCTCTTTTGATGACTTTAGGTTGAAAGTCAATTTTATCTGATATTAGAATGGCTATTTCTGCTCATTTCCTGTGACCATTGGCTTGTAAGATTGTCTTCCAGCCTTTTACTCTAAGGTAGTTTTTATCTTTGACACTGAGATGTGTCTCCTGTATGTAGCAAATTGTAGGGTCCTGTTTCCTTATCCAGTCTGTTAGTCTATGTCTTTTTATTGGGGAATTGAGACCATTGATGTTAAGAGATATTAAGGAATAGTGATTATTACTTCCTGTCATTTTTAATATTCTTCTTATATTTGAGTGGTTGTCTTCTTTGGGGTTTGATGAAGGAAGGTAACTATCTTGCTTTTTCCAGAGTGTAGTTTCCATCCTTGTATTGGAGTTATCCTATTATTCTTTGCAGAGCTGGGTTTGTGGAAAGATATTGTGTAAATGTGGTTTTGTCATGGAATATCTTGGTTTCTCCATCTATGGTGAATGAGAGTTTTGCAGGGTATAGTAGTCTTGGCTGACCTTTGTGTTCTCTTAGAGTCTGCATGAGATCTGCCCAGGATCTTCTAGCTTTCATGGTCTCTGGTGAGAAGTCTGGTATGATTCTGATAGGTCTTCCTTTATATGTTACTTGGCCTTTTTCTCTTACTGCCTTTAATATTCTTTCCTTCTTTAGTGCATTTGGGGTTTTGATTATTATGTGATGGGAGGTATTTCTGCTCAGGTCCAGTCTGTTTAGAGTTCTGTAGGCTTCTTGTATATTCATAGGCATCTCTCTCTTTAAGTTAGGAAAGTTTTCTTCCATAATTTTGTTGAAGATATTTGCTGGCCCTTTCTGTTGTAAATCTTCACTCTCATCTATACCTATAATCCTTAGGTTTGGTCTTCTCATTGTATCCTGGATTTTCTGGATGTTCTGGGATACAAGCTTTTTGCATTTTGCATTTTCTTTGACAGTTGATTCAATGGTTTCTATGGTATTTTCAGCATCTGAGATTCTTTCTTCCATCTCTTGTATTCTGTTGTTTATATTTTTATCTATGGCCCCTGATTTCTTCTCAAGGTTTTCTATCTCCAAAGTTGTCTCCCTTTGTGATTTCTTAGTTGTTTCTATTTCTGTTTTTAGATCCAGGATGGTTTTGCTCAGTTCCATCATTTGTTTGTTTGTGTTTTCCTGTAATTCTTTAAGAGATTTTTGTGTTTCCTCTTTCATGACTTCTGCCTGTTGACTCAAGTTTTCCTGCATTTATTTAAGTTTTTGTTGCCTTTCTTCTTTATTGGCTTCTATCTCTTGGGTCTTATTCTCCTGCATTTCTTTAAGTGATTTTTGTGTTTCCATTTACGTGTTTCTAGTTTAATCATGTTCCCCCTGTATTTCTTTAATAGATTCATTCATGTCCTTTTTGTGTTCTTCTAGCAGCATCGTGAACAGTGATTTTAAATCCAAATCTTGTTTCTCTGGTGTGTTGGCATAACCAGGACTTGCTGATGTTGGAGAGTTTCGTTCAGATGTCTTGTTTCTGGCTGGTGTTTCAGCCTCCTGAGAGGCTCTAGGGCTATTTCTGCAACATTGGATGGCAGGGTTTCCCCTGTTGCAGATTGCTGATGTGCTATCCTCCTCTTGGGTGCTTTTGCAGCCCTAGTGTGTGTGTTTTGCCCCAGATTGTGACTGTGAACCAGATGGTGCCCGTTTGCTCCTTCAGGGAGTGCTGAGGGGTGTATGCTGTGGGGACCTTTTCTGTGTGCTGATCACTCTGCTGGCCAGCGGAACTCCCAACCAGGTTGGTGCACACAAGGTTAGCCTTGCTGCTCAGGCCCTGAGTCTAGGCAAAAGCCTGGCAGGCCAATGTCTGAGCAAAGTTCCCCTCAGCTGTGAGTGTTAATTGGGTCTGCCAGGTGGCCAGGATGGCAGTGTGCGTGCTCCCTGAGAGTCCTGGGAGAGTCTGCTGGGCTAACAACCTCCTGGCCTGGTCGGCACACAGATGGCCCACCAAGCAGCCCAGGGTCTGGGGGCAGTCCAGGGCCTGGCCGTCTTAGACCCCTGCTATGTCAGCCTCGGGCTATGCCTGTTAGCTGGTTTGGTTTTGCCTGCTAGGACTCTCTGGCTTCCCGTAGGCAAAATGGCGGTGGCGCACCTGCCGGCCTGGGCAAACAACCTCCTGGCCGGGTTTGCACACTGGTGGCCCCCCGAACAGCCCAGGGCCTGGGTGCAGGCCAACACCCGTCGGGTTTAGACCCCAGCGATGTTGCTCTCGGGTTATATTTGCGTACCTCAGTCTGTCTGATGTCTCTGGCATCTGAGAACCAATATGGAGGCCTCGTAACTGACTGGCAGGAGGCAGAGTTCTGAAGTGGCTTCTGTGTGGTGAAAGGCACCATAAATCCTCCGCTGCTAACAGCCTGGCTGGCCAGTAGTCATGGGCGCAGGGTCTGCCTGGACCCTGTCAGCTTTGTTCTACTGCTGATAGCCCTTCCTCTGGACCAGCCGCTGCTGCTGTTGCTGCTGCCTCTGCCACCGCCGCTCCCCAACTCTCTTCTCCATTTTACTCACTATTAACACCAATCAGAAAGGTCAAAACTTGTAATTTGGCACTAGCTCAATTTTTCCATGTTCAATGCAACAATTAAATGGTTATATTCAGAAAAAGCACCTTACTTTAGTGTTATGGATGGTATAAACAGCATTAGATATGTTCTGTAATATTTGTGGGAATATATGAGGCTCATTGGGCCGATGAATGAACAAGATGTAATTCATTCATGATATTGGGGGTTTTACTTACTAACATGTGATGTCTAGTTAGGATATTGTCCCCTTACATAGTACCTCTATTTGAATTCCATTTATACATTTTAAGAATCCAGAGTAATAGGATTCCATATGACTTTTCAAAAGGCCTTTAGTGTCAGATATCTCCAACTATATTCTTTTCTTTATCATGCCCTTACATTCTCCTCTTCATTTAATACTTCTGGTTTTTCCATCATCCTTTTATAGCACTCTATTCTATTTCTCCTTACTTGGAATAGTAGTAGTATCTTTCTTTCTTTCTTTCTTTTTTTTTTCATTTTCCACGGAAATTTTTTTTAATTCGATGTATTCTTTATTTACATTTCAAATGATTTCCCCTTTTCTAGGTCCCCACTTCCAGCAAATCCCATAAGCCCTCTTCCTTCGCCCTGTTCCTTCATCTACTCCTTCCCACTTCCCTGTTCTGGTGTTCCCCTATACTGTTGCATTGAGTCTTTCCAGAACCAGGGGCCACTTCTCTGTTCTTTTTGGACATCCTTTAATATGTGGATTATTTCTTGGTTATTCCAAGTTTCTAGGTTAATATCCACTTATCAGTGAGTGCATACCATGATTGATCTTTTGAGACTGGGTTACCTCACATAGTATGATGTCCTTCAGCTCCATCCATTTGTCTAAGAATTTCATGAATTCATTGTTTCTAATGGCTGAATAGTACTCCATTGTGTAAATATACCACATTTTTTGTATCCATTCCTCCATTGAGGGACACCTGGGTTCTTTCCAGCTTCTGGCTACTACAAATAGGGCTGCTATGAACATAGTGGACCATGTGTCCTTATTACAAGCTGGGAAATCCTCTGGGTATATGCCCAGGAGTGGTATAGCAGGGTCCTCCAGAAGTGCCATGCCCAGTTTTCTGAGGAACCTCCAGACTGATTTCCAAAGTGGTTGCACCATCTTACAATCCCACCAGCAGTGGAGGAGTGTTCCTCTTTCTCCACATCCTCGCTATCACCTGCTGTCTCCTGAGTTTTTGACCTTTGCCATTTTGACTGGTGTGAGGTGAAATCTCAGGGTTGTTTTGATTTGCATTTCCCTAATGATTAATGATGTTGAACATTTCTTAAGGTGTTTCTCCACCCTCTGAAGTTCTTCACGTGAAAATTCTTTGTTAAGCTTGGTACCCCACTTTTTAATGGGGTTATTTGGTTCTCTGGGTTCTACCTTCTTGAGTTCTTTGTATATATTAGATGTTAGCCCTCTGTCATATTTAGGATTGGTGAAGATCCTTTCCCAATCTGTTTGTTGACATTTTGTCCTTTTGACAGTGTCCTTTGCCTTACAGAAACTTTGTAGTTTTATGAGGTCCCATTTGTCAAATCTTGATCTTAGAGCATAAGCTATTGGTATTCTATTCAGGAACTTTTACCCTGTGCCCATGTCCGCAAGGGTCTTCCCCAGTTTCTTTTCTATTAGTTCTAGTGTGTCAGGTTTTATGTGGAGGTCTTGATCCATTTGGAGTTGAGCTTAGTACAAGGAGATAAGAATGGATCAATTTGCATTCTTCTGCATGCTGACCTCCAATTGAACCAGCACCATTTGTTGAAAAGACCATCTTTTTTCCACTGGATGTTTTCAGCTCCTTTTTCGAAGATCAAATGACCATAGGTGTGTGGGTTCATGTCTGGGTCTTCAATCCTATTCCATTTATCTGCTTGCCTGACATTGTACCAATACTATGCAGTTTTTATCACTATTGGTCTGTAGTAAAGTTTGAGGTCTGCGATACTGAATCCCCCTGAAGGGATTTTGCTGTTGAGAATAATTTTAGCTATCCTGGGTTTTTTGTTATTCCAGATGAATTTGAGCATTGCTCTTTTTAGCTCTATGAAGAACTGGGTTTGGATTTTGATGTGGATTGCGTTGAATCTGTAGATTGCCTTTGGCAAGATGGCCATTTTAACTATATTAATCCTGCCAATCCATGAGCATGGAAGATTTTTCCATTTTCTGAGGTCTTCTTCGATTTCCTTCTTCAGAGATTGGAAGTTCTTGTCATATAGGTCTTTGACTTGTTTGGTTAGAGTCACCCCAAGATACTTTATGCTGTTTGTGGCTATTGTTAAGGGTGTCATTTCCCTAATTTCTTTCTCAGTCTGCTTATCCTTTGAGTGTATAAAGGTTACTGATTTGCTTGAGTTGATTTTGTAGCCAGCCACTTTGCTGAAGTTGTTTATCAGCTGTAAGAGTTCTCTAGTAGAGTTTTTTGGGTCACTTAATCATACTATCATATCACTGCAAATAGTGATAGTTTGACTTCTTCCTTTCCAATTTGTATCTTTTTGACCTCCATAAATTGTCTAATTGCTCTAGCTAGGACTTCAAGAACTATATTGAAAAGATATGGAGAGAGTGGGCAGCCTTGTCTAGTCCCTGATTTTAGTGGGATTGTTCAAGTTTCTCTACATTTAGTTTGATGCTGGCTATCAGTTTGCTGTATATTGCTTTTGCTATGTTTAGATATGGGCCTTGAATTCCTGTCCTTTCCAAGACTTTTAGCATGAAAGGATGCTGAATTTTGTCAAATGCTTTTTCAGCATCTAATGAAATGATCATGTGGTTTTTTTCTTTGAGTTTGTTTATGAAGTGGATTGCATTGATGGATTTCCTTATATTGTACCATTCCTGCATCCCTGGAATGAAGCCTACTTGATCCTGGTGGATGATAGTTTTGATGTGTTCTTGGATTCGGTGGGCAAGAATTTTATTGAGTATTTTTGCATCGATATTCATAAGGGAAATTGACCTGAAATTCTCTTTCTTAGTTGGATCTTTGTGTGGTTTTGGTATCAGCGTAATTGTGGCTTCGTAGAAGGAGTTGGGTAGTGTTCCTTCTGTTTCTATTTGGTGGAATAGTTTGAAGAGTATTGGTGTTAATTCTTCTGTAAAGGTCTGACAGAATTCTGCACTGAAACCATCTGGTCCTGTGCTTTTTTTTTTTTTTTGGTCAGAAGGCTATCTATACCCCTTCTATTTCTTTAGGGGTTATGGGTCTGTTTAGATGATCTATTTGATCCTGGTTTAATTTTGGTGTTTGGTATCTGTCTAAGAAAATGTCCATTTCCTCCAGATTATCCAGTTGTATTGAATACAGGCTTTTGTAGTAGGATCTGATGATTTTTTTTAATTTCCTCAGTTTCTGTTGTAATCTCTCCCTTTTCATTTCTAATTTTATTAATTTGGAAACTTTCTCTGTGCCCTTTGGTTAGTCTGGCTAAGGGTTTATCAATCTTGTTGATTTTTTTCAAAGAACCAGCTCCTGGTTTTGTTGATTCTGTGTATGGTTCTCTTGGTTTCTACTTGATTGATTTCAGCCCTGAGTTTGATGATTTCCTGTCTTCTTCTCCTCCTATGTGAATTAGCTTCTTTTTGTTCCAAGGTTTTCAGTTGTTGTGTTAATCTTCTAGTGTATGCTCTCTTGAATTTCTTTTTGGAGGCACTCAAAGCTATGAATTCTCCTCCGCTCTCATTTTGTTCCATAGATTTGTTTATGTTGTGCCTTCATTTCTGTTAAATTCTAAAAAATTTTTGATTTCTTTATTTCTTCCTTGACCAAGGTATCATTGGTCCAGCTTGTTTCCTGAGACCATTTGCCTTCCAACATTTTACTGTAATTTTTGTCTTTGACACTGAGGTGTGTTTCCTGTATGCAGCAATATGTAGGGTCCTCTTTATGTAACCAGTCTGTTAGTCTTTGTCTTTTTATTGGGGAATTAAGTCCATTGATGTTAAGAGATATTAAGAAGTGGTTATTGCTTCCTATCATTTTGATGTTAATTTTATATTTGAGTGGTTATCTTCTTTTGGGTTTGATGAAAGGAGGTTACTATCTTGCTTTTTCCAGGGTATAGTTTCCCTCCTTGTATTGATGTTTTCCCCCTATTATCCTTTGCAGGGCTGGGTTTGTGGAAAGAAATTGTGTAAATTTAGTTTTGTCATGGAATATCTTGGTTTCTCCATCTATAGTGATTGAGAGTTTTGCTGGGTATAGTAGTCTTGGCTGGCATTTGTGTTCTCTTAGAGTCTGCATGAGCTCTGCCCAGGATCTTCTAGCTTTCATGGTCTCTGGTGAGAAGTCTGGTGTAATTCTGATAGGTCTTCCTATATATGTTACTTGCCCTATTTCTCTTACTGCTGTAAGTATTCTCTCTTTGTTTAGTACATTTGGGGTTTTGATTATTATGTGACAGGAGATGTTTCTGTTCTGTTCCTGTCTGTTTGGAGTTCTGTAGGCTTCTTGTATATTCATGGGCATCTTTCTCTTTAGGTTAGGGAAGTTTTCTTCCATAATTTTGTTGAAGATATTTGCTGGCCATTTAAGTTGGAAATCTTCACTCTCATCAATGCCTATGATCCTTAGATTTGGCTTTTTCATTGTGTCCTGGATTTCCTGGATGTTTTGGGTTACAAGCCTTTTGCATTTTGCATTTTCTTTGGCTGTTGAGTCCATGGTTTCTAAGGTATCTTCGGCATCTGAGATTCTTTCTTCTATCTCTTGTATTCTGTTGTTGATATTTGCATCTATGGTCCCTGATTTCTTCCCAAGGTTTTCTATCTCCAAAGTCGGCTCCCTTTGTGATTTCGTAGTTGTTTCTACTTCTGTTTTCAGATCCTGGAAGTTTTTCCTCAGTTCTGTCATTTGCTTGTTTGTGTTTTTCTCTAATTCTTTGAGAGATTTTTGTGTTTCCTCTTTCATGACTTCTCCCTGTTGATCAAAGTTCTCTTGTATTTTTTAAGTGATTTTTGTATTTCTTCCTTATTGGCTACAATCTTCTGACCCATATTTTGCTGAAATTCTTTAAGTGTTTTTTGTGTTTCCCTTGTAAGGGCTTCTAGCTTCTGATCATTTTTCTCCTGAATTTCTTTAAGAGATTTATTTATGTCCTTCATGTGTTTCTCTAACAGCATCCTTACCAGTGCTTTTAAATCCAACTCTTGTTTTTCTGGTGTGTTGGGGTATCCAGGCCTTGCTATTGTTGGAGAATTGGGTTCAAATGCTGCCATAATGCCTTCGTTTCTGTTAGTAATGTTCCTATGCTTGCCTTTAGCCATCTAGTTCTCATGGTGTTAGATGGTCTTATTGTCACTGACTGGTGCTTTTACCTATTGTGGACCTTTAGGGCTATTTCTGTGACACTGGATTACTGGGTTTCCTCTGGCACAGATTACTGATATGCTGCCTTCCTCTTTTGTGCCTTTGGAGCCTGCTCAGTCTTGCCTCAAGAAATGTTATACTTGGATTGTCAAGGTGAACCAGGTGTTCTCAGACTGCTCTGTTATGGAGCAAAGATGGTATGTGGGGGCTCACTCCCTCTGTTGATTCTCCTGTAGGATACAGGCCCCATGACCAACCGGCTTGCCGATAAACCACCTATGTTCTCAGGTCCTGAGCGCAGGCAGACCCCTAGAGATTTGCACCCCCAGAGATCTTAAGTTCAGGATAATACAGTATCTCGTGATGCTCTTCTTCCCTGGCAGGCCATGTTGAGTTGCTTCCTCTGTTGTTCTCTATGCAGGATATAGGCCCGATGACCTACCAGCTGGGAGATGAACCACCTGTGTGCTCAGCTCCTGGGTGCAGGCAGACCTCTGGCAGTTTGCACCCCCAGAGATCTAAATCTTAGGGTGATACAATACTTAGTGATGCTCTTCTGCTCAGGCAGGCAGGCAGAGAATATGGCCGCGGGGATTCTCTCACTCTGCTGGTTTCCAGGCAGGACACAGGCCCCATGCCTAGTGGACTGGCAGACAAACCGCCTATGTGCTCAGTTCTTGGGTGCAGGCATACCCCTGGCGGTTTGCACCCCCAGGGATCTAAAGCTCGGGTGCTGGAGTACCTAGTGATGCTCTTCTGCCTCAGCAGGCTGAGAATATGGCTGCAGGGATTCTCTCCCTCTGCTGGTCTCCAGGCAGGACACAGGCCCCATGCCCTGCAGACTGGCAGACAAACCGCCTAAGTGCTCAGTTCTTGGGTGCAGGCAGACCCCTGGTGGTTTGCAACCCCAGAGATCTAAAGCTTGGGGTGATACAGTACCTAGTAAAGCTCTTCTGCCCCAGCAGGCTGTGAATATGCTAGTAGTATCTTTCAACAAGAAAATGAAACTCTGTTACAGATTTCACCAGGTATTATGAAAAATGTTCACAGTCTATGTGCATAGTGGGGATTATTAGAAATAATTTTTCATTGATTTGGAGTTATAATTTTATCAAAAATGTTATACAGATAAATGAAATAGGCATAAAATATATATATATAGATTTTGGTTATGTTAATCATCATTCCATTGCAGTAGCAAAGTAATCCGGTTAACAATTGAAAGAAGAACATACTTTGGGTCAATATTTCAGTCAGTTTACACATTGCTCCACTTTTTTTTTCTAGATATGTAATAGGATGGAACACAATGTATGGGAACTTTCGGCAGAGCCGGGTAATAATTCACAAAACAGGGTCCCAGGATATATTATCCTCTTCAAATACACTCTTAGTGGCCTAATTCTTCCATCAATGTCTATCTCCTACCTTTTGCACCAACTGTCAACAGTTCACATCAATGATTTTCATACTTTTCAGATTTTGATTGGAATGAGAGGGAATCCTCAAGTAGTTTTAATTTATATTTTCCTAATTGATAAGCATCTTGGGTATTTTTTCAAAGCTTTATCTTGAAATTGTATTATTTTTCTTGAGAGCTGCCTATTTTAGTTCATCTGTCCATTTAACAATTGGATGACTTGATAATTTTTTATTTATTTGCAGTTCTTTATAGCTTAGTATTCCTTGTCCAATGTGTAATAGGTCTCCTATGTTAGACTTTTGGCTTACAGCTCAAATCAATTACAGATGATTTGCCTTCAGACCATTTGACATTAAAATACAATTGTTTCTCTTAAATTGCTGAAAAAGAAGTAGTATAAAAAATAAATCAAGCAGGAAACATATCTTACCTCATTTTCTTTAATTTTAGATATTTGAATTCAGTTAATCCATTAGAGAAATTTCTCTTCCTCTTTATTCCTTATCTAAGTTTTGATCCCATTTAGCATTTTAAAAAATAAATAAAGTAAATAGGCTTTACACATGTCTTGAACTCATTCATAAAATAATAGATTTGAATTATTTATAACACCAATGATTTTTACAACAATAAGTTGCAGGCAATGGTGAAGGAGGTTTTCACTAGTAATTTAACTTTTAAAAGGAATGAAGAAAACTGTGCTAAGTTTAAAGACTACTGAGCAATAAATCTGCAGTTGATTAATGCAAAGGTTTGAAGCATGATGACCTTGGTCAAAGTAGGAAAAAGTACATACTGTGCTGCTGTGTTACCTAGGAGAGACTCTGGGTACTTCCTATTTCTGGTGCAAGCTTGCAAAACTTAGGTAGAGACTGTATAGGTTTTTTTTGTTTATTTGTTTACCTTTGTTTTCATTTTGAAGTTTTTTCTTTGTTCTCAGACGAGGGAGGTCATAATGCTGAATAAATATAGACAAGATGCCATAATCTTGATGTTTGAGTTTGTTGTATCATGACAGGCAGAAGGAAAGTGAAAAATGCCTCACAGGTGCCACTTCTGACCCAAACTAGCCTGGTGAAAGTAGGTAAGTGATGTGTGTCACCTCTTCTAATTCTGCCTTTTTTTAACTCTAGGAAAGGAAGGAAGTAAAGAAGGAAGGAATGAAAGAAGGAATGAGGGAGGGAAGGAGGGAGGAAGGAAGAAAGGAAGGACGGAGGGAGAGGTAGTGAGAGATGTTTCAAAAGACTTAAAATTGCTCTTCAACTTAGTCTGTGTTCATTTTTAGCTTAAAGAATTGCTAATAAAATACTGAAAGTGTAAGCATGTCTCTCTGTATATGTGCAAGTGTTTTAGTGTGTGTGTGTGTGTGTGTGTTTCTGTACATGTATGTATGTGGGGGGCATGTGTGGCTGTGTGTTCTTTGTGTGTGTTCATGTCTTTATCTCTCTGTGTGTGTTTGTAAGCATGCCTGCAGTGCTTTCTTTGGAGTTAAGTTTTCAAATATATATAAAGAAAAGCAATAGTAACATTATTATTTTGTACCTATTTAGTTTTCTTATTTTCTAGATTTCCAAGAGGATAGATTATACCTCTTCTTAGTTGAACTTCCTTAGAAAGGGATGGTTCTTCTAAGTTTAGGGAAACATTTGGGATTACATCTTCTGTGGTGATAAACTTTTGTGCCATTCCATATTAATTTAAAACTTTGGGTGCTATTTTTTGAGACACAAAACAGAAATAGGAAAGGAAAGAGCTACTAGAACAATTAAAAACCTCCTACTTTTCTAGAAACCCAGCCCACCTCCAAGTCCAGACTAGTGTCACTGGCTCTCTATTTGGCCTCAGAAATAATGTTTTGTATATAAACTATCAGTACATTCTTTTTATACATTTGACAATGTGCTTCATTTTACTTTTATCATTTAGTCAAATAATTCAGAGATGATTTATAACAACAACACTTACAGAAATTACCTCATACGTACCAAAATATTCTACAGGGTTGATGGATTATGATTAACTTATTGATATTTATAATATTTCCCAAAATTATCATCATAGATATCTCTTCTTAAACTCTGCACACATATCTATGGAATACCTCCTTGGAAGTATATTAATATGTCTTTTGTTTGGTTTTCTAATAGATATTTCTAAAATGGTGTCCAAAAAGAACTTATGTTTTACTCTCAGCAATCATGTCTAAGTGTCATGAGTCATAATGGGACAAATAACAAGCAGGTGATCCTCCTGAGATGGCCTGCTTTGGATAATTATATAATCTATAACACTCTACCCTTATTAAGCAGGGCTGTAAGGGATTCATTTTAGGAAAGATACCTGCTATTAATATGCCTTTACTATTATTATTAAACATATATAGCATTCACTAAGTACACTAAGTAGCACATACCTTTGGAGCAGATCTCTGCAGACCCATGAAGATGTACTATCTTGTAGTGATGCTGTATAGAAAAACAGATGACTTAAGTCTTAATGATGATACTACAAGAATCCCTAAAATTATATCAGTGATTATTAAGCTCTTTTATAGTGGGATTGCTCTTAAGTCCTTTTCTAATAGTCAAATCTGCCATGAGAACTCTGACTGTCTCCCAAGTGTCACAAGTTAATTGTTCTTAGATAGTAACCAGACTTTCTCTTACTCAGAGCACATTCCAAGTAGATGTAAAGCAATTAACCAAAGGTCATAAAAGGGGAACTAATCGTTTGTTATAAGTGCTAGGACAGAAGATAAAATATTGACTGGGTTTATCTATACAAACCTTCACTAATAACTTGGTTGTGGTTTTTAAACCTTTAGTGAACCTGTGGAGCAGAGACAGGTGATGGATGATTAGGCAGATTATTACTCCTAATGGATATGCACGTAAACGTTCTCTGCTGTAAACTTCTATTTCAATTTATGTTTTGATTGTTTTGTGTGAATGTGTGATGAACTTTGTAACATGTGATCATGTATTCTGATAGATATATAAGCACTGAGGACAATAAAATGAGAGGCAGATAGAAAAGATTTTTTTTCCATTAGAAGAATTTTTCCCTTACTAGAATTTACCCCTTTCTTCACTTAGGATCTTTCCACTTTTCCCCTTAGATAGCTCTCATAGGCAACTTTTTACAACTTAGTAATAAATGCTATAATCATTTTTCTAAGTGTCTCTTTTTTTCATGCAACTTCCAACTAGTAGATGGAAAGTTAGAGCCCAGAAATTCCTGCTGTAATAGAACAAAGGTCACATTTGTTTTATCCCCTGCTGTTTGCTACATGTGTTAATTACCTAAGCCAGCAGCTTTTACCATCAGAAAGAGCAAGGAAGTTTTTAAGACTTTTTACAAGTTATCATGAGCATTTCAGTACAGTTAGAGAACTAGAAATCACTGAGACCCTCAGACTTTAAAGTCATCACCAGAGTCCTATTCTCTCCCCTCCACCACTACCCTTTTGGGCTGGGAGACTCTCACCATCTAAGTCTTATGTCCATAACATGTAACATGGCATTAACAATTTTATTGGTTACTTATAATATTACGGGATAAGACCAAAAACCTCTTGCACCAATACTAATCAGGACAGCATACCTACTTCTCAGTAACAAACTTTTTAGTCATGAAAATATTGCTTTAAATGGTCTTGTATAAACTTTCCATTGAGTAAAGTGGTCAGTGTTGCTGCAACTGCACCATAGTCCATTTAAAACTGGCCTCTGGCAATTTGGAAATACCAAAAGAGGCATGTCCTCATTTCAGAAAACATAACCATTTTAATTCACTAGGGACTCCATCTACTCAGCTCTCTTTGAAGTTTCTAGTATTAAAGCTATAAAACACTATAGTGTGAAAATTCATTCCAAAGCAAACTGATGAACAGTACAATTGTACATACATTTTTCTAAACCACACACACACACACACACACACACACACACACACACACACACATATATATATATATATATATATATATATATATATATATATATATATATATATATGCTGTTTTTTTCATGGGCTCCTGTTTAAAATACAAGAACATAGACTTCTTGACTTAGATGATGAAGATACAAATTTTGGACCTGAAAAGATGACACATAGAGTGTTCTTATTCCATAAAGTAAGTGGGAAATTTGAATTTGTATTGGTAATATTTTCTCATCCAGTTACAGGGTTACCTTATTTTCTCCCTAATATAAAAATCCGCTGCTTCTGTAATATCTTTCTCAGCCTGTTTATCATTTGTATAAAGGAAGGCTACTGATTTCTTTGAGTTAATTTTATATCTGGACACTTTGCTGAAGTAGTTTATCAGCTGGAAATGTTTTCTGGTAGAATTTTTGGGGTCACTTATGTATACTATTTTCTCATCTGCAAAGAATAATACCTTTATTTCTTCTTTCCCACTTTGTGTCCTCTTGATCTCTTTTTTGTTGTCTGATTGTTCTAGCTGTCACTTCGAGTGCTATATGAATAGATATGGGGAGAGTGGACATCCTTATCTTGTCCCTGATTTTAGTGGGATTGCTTCAAGTATCTCTCCATTTAATTTGATATTGACTGTTGGTTTGAAGTAAATTGCTTTATTATGTTTAGGTATGGACCTTAAATTCCTGATCTCTCCAATACTTTTAATATGAAAGGGTGTTATATTTTGTCGAATGCTTTTTATGCATAAAAGAAGATGATCATGTGATGTTTCTTTGAGTTTGTTTATATAGTGGATTATATTAATGGATTTTCTCATATTAAACCAATCTTGCATCCCCAGGATAAAGCCTATGTGATCATGGTGAATGATGGTTTTGATGTGTTCTTGGATTCAGTTTGCAAGAAGTTTGAATATTTTTGCATTGATATTCATAAGCAGGATTGGTTTGAATTTCTCATTTTGGGTTGGGTCCTTGTGTGGTTTAGGTATCAAAGTAATTATGGCTTTATAGAATGAATTTGATATTGTTACTTCTGTTTCAATTTTATGGAACAGTTTGACGAATATTGGTATCATGTCTTCTTTGAAGGTCTGGTACAATTCTGCAGTAAATCCATCTGATCTGGGCTTTATTGTTTAGGAGGTTTTTAATGATTTATTCTATTTCCTTAGGGGATATGGGCCTATTTAGATAGTTTTCCTGCTCATTATGTAATGGTGGTATGTGTTATCTGCACAGAAAACCATTATTTTATCTAGAGTTTTTTCAGTTTTGTTGAGTATAAGCTTTTGTGGTATAATCTGATGATTTTTTGAATTTCCTCTATTTCTGTTAATATGCCTCCCTTAGTAGCTACAAATAATATAAAATATCTTGGGGGAAACTCTAATTAAACAGGTGAAAGAACTGTATGACAAAAACTTCAAGTCTCTCAAGAAAGAAATCAAAGACTATCTCAGAAAATGGAGAGATCTCCTATGCTCATGGATTGGCAGAGTTAACATAGTAAAAATGGCCATCTTACCAAAGGCAATCTACAGATTCAGTGCAATTCCCATCAAAATCCCCACAAAATTCTTGGAAGACATGGAAAAAGCAATTTTCAAATTCATCCAGAAAGGCAAAATCCAGAATAGCAAAAACAATCCTTAACAACGAACAAACGGCTAGAGGAATCATTTGCTCCTGGCTTCAAGCTCTACTACAGAGCAATAGTGATAATAACCGCATGGTATATTGTTTATTCTGAGCTTTTGGGCTAACATCCACTTGTCAGTGAGTGCATAACATGTGTATTCCTTTGTGATTGTGTTATCTCACTCAGGATGACACTATCTAGTACCATGCATTTGCCTAAGAATTCATGAATTCATTGTTTTTAATAGCTGAGTAATAATATACCACATTTTCTGTATTCATTCCTCTCTTGAAGGACATCTAGGTTCTTTCCAGCTCCTGGGTATTATACATAGGCTGCTATAAACATAGTGGAACATGTGTCTTTATTACATGTTGGAGCATCTTCTGGGTATATGCCCAGGAGTGGTATACCTGGGTCCTCATATTGTTCTATGTCTAATTTTTTGAGGAACTGCCAAACTGATTTCCAGAGTGGTTGTACCAGGTTGCAATCCCACCAACCATGGTGGAGTGTTCCTCTTTCTCCACATCCTCACCAGAATCTGCTGTCTCCTGGTTTTTAATCTTAGCCATTCTGACTGGTGTGAAGTGAAATCTCAGGGTTGTTTTGATCTGCATTTCCCTGATAACTGAGGATGGTGAACATTTCTTTAGCCATTTGAGTTTCCCCATTCAGCTAAACAGATCCCCCCAGGGCTCCAAGGCCATCAACCAAGGGGTACACATGATTCCAGCCACATTTGTGGCAGAGGAATGCCTTGTCAAGTATCAGTGGGAGAAGAGGTCCCATGAAGGCTATATAGATGCCCTAGCATGGGGAAATCAAGGGAGGGTAGGTGGGAGTGGGTTGGGTGGAGGGGCATCCTCATGGGGAGAGGGGGAGGGAGGGAAAGAGAATAACATTTGAAATGTAAATGAAGAATATATTTTAAAAAAACTGCATGATATTGGTACAGAGACAGACAGGCTGATCAGTGGAATAGAATTCAAGTCCCAGAAATAAAACCACACACTATGTACTCTTGATCTTTGACAAAGAAACAAAAAAAATACAATAGAAAAAAGAAAGCATCTTTAGTACATGGTGCTGGTCTAACAGGCAGTCTACATATAGAAAAAATGAAAATAGACCCATATTTGTCACCTAGCACAAAGCTCAAGTCCAAGGTGACAAATCAAATGAGGTGAGGATCAAGGACCTCAACATTAAACCAGATACACTGAATCTAATAGAAAGTGGGCTCTTTCAGCTTCTTAGGTTCTTTCTCTAGCTCCTAAATTGGGGACGTTGTACTCAATGGTTGAGCACAACCATTGAGTCCAATGGTTGGCTCAGAGCATCCATCTTTGTATTTGTCAGGTACTGGCAGAACCTCTCATGAGACAGCTATATCAGGGTCCTGTCAGCAAGGGCTTTTCAGCATCTACAGCAGTGTTTGGATTTGGTGACTGTATATGGGATAGATCCCCAGGTGGAGCAGTCTCTAGATGGTCTTTACTTCCATCTCTGGCAGCCCCATAGGAGGAACAACAATATGAATCAACCAGTACCCCCAGAGATCTCAGGGACTAAACCACTAACCAAAGAGTACACATGGAAGGACTCATGGCTACAGATGCATATGTAGCAGAGGATGGCCTTGTTGGACATCAAAGGGAGGAGATAACCTTGGTCCTGAAAAGACTCGATGACCCAGTATAGGGGAATGCCAGGACAGGGAAGAGGGAGTGGGTGGGTTGGTGAGCAGGGGGAGGAGTATGGGATAGGGGATTTTTGGAAGGGAAACAAGGAAAAGGGATAGCATTTGAAATGTAAATACGAAAATATCTAATAAAAATACATTTTAAATTTTTTCAAAAGAAAAATGAAAGGGGGAAACATTCTTAAACTAATTGGAACAGGGGGAAATTTCATAAACAGAACTCCAATGGCTCACTCTCTAAGATCAAGAATTGATATATAGGATCTATGAAACTGGAAAGTTTCTATAAGGCAAAGGATATAGTCAATAAGACAAATCAGCGACACACAGATTGGTAAAAAGTCTTCATTAATCCCACATTCAATAAAAGGCTATTGGTAAGCAGGGGGAGGGAGGATGGTTTAGCAGATTTTCAAGGGGGGAACCAGGAAAGGGGACAGCATTTAAAATGTAAATAAATAATATATCTAAAAAAATAATAAAAAGAAGACTAATATCCAAAATATATAAAGAACTCAAGAAGCTAACCACCATAAAACCAAACAACCCAATCAAAAAATGGCCTATAGAACTAAACTGAGAATTCACAGCAGAGGAATCTCAAATGATTGAGAAGCAACAGAACACACATGGAATACAGTCACTGATAAGTGGATATTAGCTCAGAGACTCTGAATATCCAAGACACAATTCACATATCAAATGACTCCCAGAAGAAGGAAGGAGGGGTCCCTGATCCTGAAAAGGCTTGTTCCAGCATTGTAGGGAAGTACCAGGACAGAGAAGTAGGAGGGGGTTGATAGGAGAATGGGCGGAGCAAAGAGGGCTTAGGGAACTTATGTGGAGGGGGGAACCAGGAAAGGGAAAATCATTTGGAATGTATACAATGAATATAGAAAATAAAAAATTATAAAAAAGAGAAATGTTCCAGAGATTCCACCTTATACTAATCAGAATAGCTAAGATCAAAACCTCAGGTGACAACGCATGTTGGCAAAGATGTGGAGAAAGAGGAACATTCCTCCATTGCTGGTGGGATTGCAAACTAGTAGAACCACCCTGGAAATTAATCTAGAGGTTCCTTAGAAAATTACAAATAGATTTACCTGAAGACCAAGCAATATAACTCTTGGGAATATATCCCAAAATGCCCCACCATGCCGCAAGGTCACATGTTCCACTCTGTTCATAGCATCCTTGTTTGTGATAGCCAAAAGCTGGAATCAACCAAGATGTCCTACAACAGAAGAATGGATACAGAAAATGAGGGTTCATTTACCCAATGGAATACTACTCAGGTATTAAAGAGAATATCCTAAGTTTTACAGGCCTGGGAGGTGAAAGACTCTTGGGACTCAAAGAGAGGGACCTTAGATCAAATGCCTTACAGTAGGGAGAGGCAACTTGTAGAGCCTACTTCCAGCAGAAAGACAGGGTATCAAGTGAGGGATGGGGTTGTCTTCCCTTAGTGAAAACTCTGGCCCATAATTATTCCTGTCTGAAAGAACTGCAGGAATGGAAATGGAGAATGCCTGAGGAAAAGAAGGCCCAACAACATGTCCAATGTGGAATCTAGCTTAAGGGGAGGTCCCAAGGCCTGACACTATTACTAAGGCTATGGAGCACTCACAAAAAGGAACCTATCCTGACTGCCCTCTGAAAGACCTGAAAAGCAGCTGAAGAGTCAGAGGCAGATATTTGCACCCATCCGATGAAAAGAAGCTACTGACTCCTGAGGTTGAATTAGGGAAAAGCTAGAAGAAGCTGAGGAGGAAGTCAGTCCTACAGGAGAAACAGCAGTCTCAATTAACCTGGACTCAGGATCTCTCAAACACTGGAAAACCAAACAGGCCGTTAATCTGAGGCCCCCAACAGATATAAAACAGAGGACTGCCATTCAGTCAGAGAAGATGCTCCTAACACTCAAAAGACTGGAGTCCCCAGGGACTTTAGAGTTCTGGTGGGTTGGGTGGTGCATACTGTGATCATCATGGTGGAAACAGTGGGGTGGGGAGGAGGTATGGGATGTGGGACAGTCAGAGGGTGAACTGGGAGGAGAATAAAATCTGGAGTGTAAATAAATAAATAAATAAATAAATAAATAAATAAATAAATAAATAAATGGTTAAATAAAAAAATGCTCTGCTAATTATGATGCTTATTATACCCTAATTTGCACACTGAAGAAGTGTATTGAGTTTCCAGAAAGATCCCAATTTTCAATAATTAACATGCTGAAACAGAATCTGTCATAAATTCAACAAGTATACCAAGACTACTGACAAAGATGTGCTCAAACATTTATCAATATTCTTATTTTCCTTCAAATAAACCAAGTCTCTTAATGTGCTATATATTGCATTAATGACATTAGGAACATACTGCAGAATTTATAGGTTGACAAAGAAGGAGTGCGAAAACATCCTATAGTTGAAGGGGAAACTCAAGTGAGAGGAGGAAGTAGCAATCAGAGAGGCTACAGAGACTACATTTCCTTTGCAAGAAATAAAGAGACAAGAGTCTGCCTCTGCCCGTGATCTCCATTTTATTCTTTCCTAGCTCAATTCCCATCAATTCTATCATCTCCTCCATAATTCTTCCCAGATGTTCATATTCATATGACATTCTAACTACTACTCAATAATGACTTGTATGCCTGTGTCCCCTCAAAATTCATAGAATAAAAATTAACTATAAATGTTTTAGAATTTGAAGATGAGGCATTTAGGAGACAATCAAATTACAAGGATGAGACATTTTATTGGGGAGTAGTTATATTTAATTTATGCTTCCACATCACTATGTATCACTGAAGGATGTCAGGACAGGACCTCAAACAGGGCAAGAACCTGGAGACAGGAGCTGATGAAGAGGCCATGCATGAGTACTGATTATGGCCTGCTTCCCATGACTTACTCATCTTGCTTTCTTATAGAACCAAGGATCACCTATCAAAGGGTGGCCCCACCCTCAGTGGGATAAACACATCCACATCAATCACTAAGTAAGAAAATATCCCACAGGCTTCCCTGTAGCTACTATGAGTTCCACCAGTGTTCCTGTGTAGGGGTTTAGTAGTGGAAGTTCCACAGAGAAATTTGTCTAGCAGGCTAGAAGAGGGCTTCTTAAAAACCAGAATTCTTGGGGAAAAAAATTAAAAACCACTTATAACCCTACACGCTAAAAGAGTAAATCAAAGTTAAAGGGAGAATCTGATGGAAGCTGAGATAATTATAGGTAGATCTAAGACCGAAAGATGGTAAATATTGAAGCAAAAATATTTGGCAGCTTTTAATTGAATATTTGTATAAAAGGGAGAACTTGAGAATTCCTACACATCATCATTCTAGCATCATTTTATGGCCTTTTGGAATAACCAAAATATGGCCCAGAGCATTATACCCAAGCCTATTCATTTCAGTCCTATGTGCCATTCTCTCATCCTTGAGTTGGCTAAACAAATCTCCCAAAGATGGCTGGAGCAGCTGCCTGGCTTCACTATATTTACATCTTCCTGCCAGAGACTTGAGTAGATTGCCTGCTGAGCTGCTGAGCTTGTTTTGCAACAAGCTGAAACAAAGCAACAGAATCCAGCCAGAACAAACAATGATCCTCCATCAGAGAACTTTGTCTTGGCTTCATTTCTCTCTGGTCCATCTGTCCTATTCCATCCACAGCTCTCCTTTCAGTACCCAGTTTGACCAAAGGCGCTGGAAGGGTACAATCTTAACGGAGTCAACCATATCTTCATCACACATAACCAACCTCAGGAAGATTTTCCAGGAAATTTCGTCACATGTCTCAAGGGAAAATAAGAAACAGAAATCTCCTTGTTTTAAGGTGAGTGATGACCAGGAAATTTCTTCACATGTCTCAAGGGAAAATAAGAAACAGAAATCTCCTTGTTTAAGGTGAGTGATAACCAGCCACATGGGTTTTGTTGCCTACGGTAGACATTGGGCAAGGAGAGAGAGCAATACCTCTCTGGTCTCTAATGCAGGAAGTCAATGGCAAATAAGTACATAAACCAGGACTTCTATTTAAAATTTCACAAAGAACATAAAATACAGAAATTAACATTTCATCTATTTTTAAAATGTTATCTAATCACAATTTTTCAATGAGGGGAAGGAAATGTTTTAAATGTAGTAAATAACCAAAGTATGGCAGCTTTTGACAGCATTAACTAGACTCCAGAAATAGCTCTGCCTGATGCCTGATCAAAAAGTGCTTCATCACCTGGAGGATTCTAAGTGTCTGTAGTGACACTTTGCTTTGATTATGGCTCCTGCCAATATATTTGATCAATTCTCTGCATGCTTAGTGGAGCCTACTAAATTCTCATTTGCAGCTGTCACTTTTCAGGAACTTGCAAATGCTCACAGATCATTAAGGTGACATCCCACGTGACTCATATTTGACAGACAATCACTTACTAAAAATATCTGACCTGATCGGTGAAAATGCTCTAAAGGGATATTTTCAGCTTCTTGTTCTCTCGAGCTCTGTGATGATACTGTACCTGGTGAGATAAAAGCAGTAGAAGAAATAGCATTCTCAAAGGTAGCAGGTTACATACAGCCTGTCCATGGGGATTTGGGTCAGAAACAGGATTTCAGATAACTCTGTGGAGGTCTAAATTCTGCTGTTCCTTATAGCCTGTGAACCTGTCTCTGCAAGCTCCTAATTTGCAGACAGCTGTACCTCTCATCTCCAAATGACCTTTAATTAGTACTGCTACCATGTTTTCTTGGTTGGATAGTTTGATCTGACTTTGTTCATGGTCATTACAATCTCTCCAGATTCATGCTCAGTTAGTGCTGTCAAATTTAGGATTTTACATGATTTCTCAAATTGGCAGATTGTGATGACATGAAGCAGGATGACTAGATCTTGTGACACATCATAAGTCTGGTGAACTCCTTAACTCCTCTGTTGCATATGCCTCTATATTTTTACACAAGGTAACACATGGTGATGACTCTCATTTTAAGCTGTTTCTCCTGCAAATTAAGCAAATATGACCTCTTATATCAAACTTGTACTATATCATCAGTTGCATTGAGGTTTAGTCCTTAAATGTCTGCCTTTATTCCTAATACTTCTACATGCTTTCTTGCTATAGCTTTTGAGATTACCTCAAACATCTCTCTAGTTGAATAAAAATGTTACTATGTTCCTAAATTTCTCCATTTCCCAAATCCAAAGGCCTAAATTCAGGCTGTTAAAAATTTCACTCTCACATTTTATATGTGTACTCCCTGACTGTTGGTATTAACACTACTATATAGTAACTGAAGACAATAAATGCTATTGCTAAGATTTTTTTCTCATTTCTATATTTTTTGTACAATAGATATATTAGCTATTTGATTTTTGGGTGAGATGAGAAATATACTATACTATCACTGATCAGTGGTATCAATATTCTGTGATTTGGGTAGCTTGTGTATCCCACCAGGCATTCATATCTTAGGAGCTCAGTTCCAAGTGTGAAAATGTGAAAAGTGTTGAAACCACTAAAGCAACTGTGTGTTGGTTTTTTTCACTATATTCATATTGATAGTATACAAAAAATTACTAACATACTTCTCAGTTCTTTATTATCAATTGATACATTGTTTCTATTTAAAATTGCAGGTTACAATTATTACTTTTTAACTCAGATTTTTAAGATCTATATGGTCTTCCAATGATTAATGCCTTAAGGGTTTATTTTTGAATTTTTGAACACATACATCTAACCTCTGTCTTTTACTCTTTATAATTTTTTTGGAATCTTTGCATTTTGATAATTGTTCTAAAACATCCAATTAGTTGTTCTAATCGATGTATGTTATTTGGTGATTGCTGCAATTAAAAATAGGTGTCTTAAAAATTCTCAGAAATGTTTTGAAATTTCAATATAAATTTCATATTTATTTTCTGTTTTTTAAAATTTTGTTATTGTTGGTTTTAGATTTTCTGTATTATTTTAAAAGTTTTTTTGTTTCGTAGATATTCTCTTAACTTTCACTTCTAGTCCATTCTGAAATATCTAACATGTTTTGTTTCTATCATAATTATAATTCCCAAGACTTTCTTCTTTGAATCTGTTTCTCTTTTATCCTGGATGTTATGTCTGACTCATGTACTATATTTAATGTTATTCAGCTAAAAATATCAAAAGGACATTGGTAATGGGATTTTTAAATTAAGACATTGCACTTTAATGTGATTTATCTCGTTACTGTGGTTTGTGGGTTTGTCCTCACGAGCTTTCTCATCAGTAGTCCCATGTAGTCATAACAATCCTCTGTCCAGACTACTGGAGATAGTCCCTACCAGTCATGAGCATAAAGTCTAGAGCTGTGCAACTGAGTTTTTATACTTATTAACACTAATATCTTGCAAAAGTTCTTTAATACTGTTCTTCATCTATAATGTGTATGGTACTCTCTTAGATGCTTATTGTTGAATAGAAACCATGTAATTGATGTCAAATTCTTGACATAGTACAGATGAATAATTTATGAATGTAAGTACAGTAGATGGTGAGGTTGGTGCAGGCCTTTCTTCATCATGTGTGAGGAAAGTATTTCCGCAAAGTCCTCCTTTACAGATTTTAAATGTATTTCCATGTGCCTCCTTACTAACTCATAAATCCATAAAATAACTGTCTTGTATTTCATTTTACATACAAAGATCCTTTTGCAAAGAACTTATTCCATTTCATTCATTATTTCAGTGACCAATACTCTGTACATTATCTATAATAAATTCATGATCACTAAATAGTTTATGAATGAACAAATAAGTCCTAACACAAAATTCGCATTTGTATGCTACAATTTTCTTCTAGTCAGTTTTTATTTCATCCTTATATTCACATGTATATCTGAGGCTTTAGAGGCATTGTTAATGTAAATAGATTTTTACCAATCAAATATTCTATAAACCACAGGGGAGATGACTTTAGAGCAGAATTGCCTTAAAACACAAGTATCAATGAAAAACTTGTTTAACTCAAAACACAATTTCTTTTCATTCTTTGGGTAGACAAAAATATAGATGAAACATCAAGTAATTCTGTGTATTAAAGAAAAATCATTCTTTCAAACCATAGCCCACTTATTCCCAAAAGATGTCCATGGAAAAATCTAATTTAAATGTTTCCTTTACTCCTTCCATTCTCTGTTTATCATTTATTTTCACTTATTATTTATTATCTTACATATATTGTACATTCACCTGGAAGTTGTCAGACATTATAAAGGTTCTAGATCTTAAATCCCAAAGACTATATATAATCTCTGATTGCTGAAAGGTCCACCCAAATGTCTACATACAGGAAAACTGAATTTTGGCCACAAATGCAAGCAGACTAGATTCTCCCTGCAGTGAGCAGTATTTGATTCAACAGACTTCTAGCAGTAAGATAATATACACAAAGACATAGGAAAATTACTGTCTTTTGGTTCATATAGGATTAAAATTTTTGAGAGATAGAATATGTATCTGTGCAGGCAGACTTTCTACACATGGAACATGTGTAAAAATGAGGTTAGCTCATTTCATACTCTGTGGAGCTCAGGCATTTAGAGGGAAAGACAATGGCGAAGGGTATGATGTAAGGAAGCTATTCCTGTGATATTTCTCTTCTACATATGAACATTCAGACCTAGGGAAAACTGTGAATATAATGCTGATGGTTCATGCCCAAATATTCAGTGAAGAGATAATGGTAATATGATGCAAATGTCATTGCTGGGTGATTCAGAGTCCTTGTTATTGAGACCTTACCAAAAATAGTAACTGTTCTCTAGAAGCAAAAGATTTCCTGCCTATCTGGTAGAGAACACTAGGGACCAACGGTTTACACAGGTTCCTCTATGCTTCTTCTGCTTGATGGCAACATGTGGTTTTAATGCTTCATCAGCTATCAAAACAGAAGAGATAAAAGCACTATGCCTAAGGATTGTTGATGAGAGATTATAGGAAAAGCAATTCCTCTAATTAGTCAAGAGACTAAAGTCACAGGCAATTGGGATTTGGAGTATTTCTCTAATTTTTTTGCAATTGTTCTCCTGACAGGTGAGACTAGTAATGAAGAATTGTAATGGAAACACACCATAACAACAAAATGACAGTACCATAACACATAATGGCCATGGAATGACCATTTTACAAAAAAAAACATTTGACTAAGCATGTGGCATACCAAATCATTCAATCATTCACAAGTAGGGTATGAAGCAGATACGGGATATGGCCCAAACATATATAGCGTTTGAAAATACATGCTGGTATTTGAACCTCAAAATGATAATACTAAATGCTGGATTTTTTAAAAAAGTGATTATGTTTTAAGCATTCTAGAGTCTTCATCCCTATGTTTCCTTTCTACTATTTGATGAGAGAGAGAGATATCACCATCTTTGAAGTAGAAAGTAAGCCTTAATAGACAATCTTCTAATCTTAGCCTTTCTGGCCTTCAGAACTTTGAGAAATGATTTTCAACCATGTATATATTATCTAATATAAGTATTTTGTCACTTAAGAATTCTCTCATAGGAGCAGAATTAGAGTAAACAGTTTAATTAACACCAAAAAAATTATATAAGGAAATCAAGACTTAATAAGCTTAAATTTCCTATCTGGCATCTCACAGTTACTGCAGCATGTGTGTTAGAACCCTCGAGAATGGAAACAGAGCATATGCTGTGTCTGTAACACCAAACTACTCAGATTATCAGTTCAGAAAATCCATGTCTCCAAACTAGATATAGCCCATCCAGAGTAGAGACTTCCTTGTCCAAAGATTCATCAAAGCCATGATATGGGATTCTGCTGTTCAGGTTCTGCTTCCCTACCCAACAGGGTGTGATCTCCTAGAACAGAAGAGACCTGAGGTGTCTATTAGCACAATGAGAATAAACTCTCAGAGATAGTTTCAGTGTGACAGCTTATTTAATGGGGTAACAACAGCTACATAACCTTCAGGGGATTGCAGGTTGAGCATATGTCATAGGTCAGAGCCAGGGCAGTGGCGATGCCTCATTTATATAAGAAGGAATTTCAGGTGCTTCTGGACATGATCTTATAAAGGGGAAGGAAGTTTAACCTGGTTACTGGGATATGTGACCTCCTGGGTAGGGTTACAAATGTGGGAGCACAGTGCTATGTCATTGGGCTATACAGGCTTGGGGTAGGAGTTATACCAGCCCTACTCCTCCTCATCAGAGTTTAGACATGTCTCAACCCAACTCTTGCTCTGTGCTGGATTCCCCACAATTCCATGGATCCCAAGCTACATAAGATTCCTCTCTGGGATTTATGTATTCTGCTGCCCCAGTATATAGAATTTCTTATTCACGCTTTATCCGCAGGTACCCTGATTCATTTTCCTAAAACAGCTACCTTGTATTTCTCCAAATGGCCTCTTTCTGACAATTTTGAACCTTGCCAGATCCTGGTTGTCTCATGTCCTCAGGGTTCCTTCTCACAATAATCAGATTCTACTACCCCATACAGTAGATCGTGATCAGGTGAATGGAGAAAAGTAATCAAGTAAAGGGAATTCTAGGAAGCCTTCAGTCATTCAGCAGTCATCTGTTGGGCATCTTTCTATTTCTACAAAATAGTATGCTAAATAGCATGTATGAAATTTTTTACCCGATAATCTCATAATCTGATCTAGAAGATGAATCATTGTGAGAACTATAAAAATTGGCATAACTCATTAGGTATTCAATGTGGTGTAATAGGAAAGCTCAGTAAAGAGAATGTACCCTGGAACTTGAAAAGCTAAGGCTTCAAGAGATTATCTTTTCAGCAGCTTCTTAAAGTCTTCACACAGATGAGAAAGTCAGATTTCTATAGGATGGGAGCAATGTGGTCATTCCAATAAAAGGGGGTCTTTACCATCACACTATTATCTAAGTATCTAGAATGAATAGCCTTTAAATAAAATGGTTCTCTGAACAAGGCTGATGTAAATGATTGGAAATAATGGCCAATCATTTGCTTTAGACTTGCTGTTTGATAGTAATGGCTTCACCAACTTTACTTCTACTGAAGGTCAAAACTCTGCAGAATATATGTTATTTTCCACATTGATAGTAAAATAGCTTGCCCAGAGTTACATTGTAATAGATAACAGGGAAAAGCAAAAGTGTCAGTTCTACCTCCTGTTTAACTGGATTTTCATCTGCCTAACTGTAGCTCAAAGTTTGAATCAACATTTAAATCTAAGGGGAGCAGGTATGATATCACATCACTTTAATCCCAGCAATTGAGGCCAGAAAGGACCACATAATGAGATCCTACCTCAAAAATGAAATATTAAAAAAACAAAATAAAATATAAGAGTAAAGAAGAAGACAAAGAAATTTGTGGTCAAGTAATCCTGGAAAACATTAAAAAACTAAGAAGATCCCATTGTTAAAAGTGGTCTTAGTCTTTGTACTAAGCAACATGAAAAAAATCTCTAAGAGGATATACAGATGGCAGTATTTCCCAACATGAAAACACCTTTGAGACATTTATTCTTTAAATATATCTTACAGGAGAATGCATCACAGAGCTTTGGAGACAGAACAGGGTTTCATGTGCTGGAGGAAAGACGAGGATCAGGGAGGCAGCTATGCAGGATTAAAGCTTTCCTGCTCTATCTATAGCAGTAAATATAGGCAGCCAGATGCTACAGCTTCAAGTCAGGTCAACCGTGGCTGAACACATGTCAGGAGCTCAATCAATACTTACAGAATTGAATTAGAACAGAGAATACAGCAATCCTTTCCTTTCACCAGAGGTGGCAACAACTGCAGAACTATTTAGAGGCATGCTTTGTGGAAAACTGTGTTGATGATACTTTGATGGTCACCACAGGCAACAAGAGAGCATATTGTAAAGTTATCTTCCTCTGCAAAATCCAATAAAAAATTCTAGAGCTTTTCTTCCTACTCAAGATCATTTCCCTTCTTTACCACCAGCCTCCAGGTTTGACTTAAAGTTTTATGCGATTTGTTCTCAGATTTTCAGAGGAAGCATAGTTTGCTACTCAATTACATAAAACACTAACATTGTATACTTGAATATACAATATTACATTTGAAGATTACACAGAGATAATTGAAACATTGTGGATCTTAAGTTACAAACCCACAGAACTGTTATGAAAAATGTGTTTTAAGTTTGCACAGTTTCTCATATTATCAAGTGACAGATAATGAAAATAGGATAACAAGAGAAAAATAAGGACAAAATGGATTAGCATAACATTGAACTTATCCAGTCACATTTTCAATTAAAAAAATAGTAAGTTATTTTTCTCCAGAAAATGGTCAGAAAGAATAAAGACAACTCTCTAGTACTTCTAGGCAAGCTCAACAGCAGCAGGTCTCACCCTGCTCTCTCTCCATTTCCTGGGCTACAGCTCTGCTTGCATTCTTGAAGACCTACTGTTACTCAGGGCAACTAGATGGGATCACACACCACCTGTGAAGTCCCTGCCAGCTGTGTCTCCCAGCAAGCCCAGCATCCTTGTGGTCTGCCCTATCCCCTCTGGGTTCCATCTTCTGGTGCAAACCTCTACCTGTAATCCCAGAGGTCTGCAGACATCAGGGACTACCAGATAGCAAAAGTCCAATGTAAGAACAGGGAATACCACCTCTGCCTACAATACTGGAGGTCTACTACCACCCAGGACAACAAGGTCTACCTTCAATTCCAGAGGACTGCTGCCATCAGGGACTACCAACTCTACCTACAGCCCAGAGGCCTGATGCCATCAGGGATTACCAGGTCTGACAACTCTAGGGATAATCAGATGACAAAAGGTCAATGTAAGAACAAAATCAACAAAAGTCAGGGCAATATGATATAACCAGAACCCAGCTGTCCTACTACAGCAAGACCTGCATACCCTAACACACCTCAAGCACAAGCAATTGACCTTAAATCTAATCTTACGAAGATCATAGAGACCGTTATGTGGGAAATTAACAAATCCCTTAAAGAAATACAGTAACAAATCCCTTAAAGAAATACGGAAAAATACAAACAAACAGGTAGAGACCATAAAGAGGAAATGAATAAATATAAAGAAATACAGGTTGAAAGAGTCAGATGTAGATATTTATACCAAACCAATGGACAGAGGTTGGTGTCCCCTGTGGTTGAACTAGGGAAAAGCTGGAAGAAGCTGAGGAGGAGGGCAACCCTATAGGAAGTCCAGCAGTCTCAACTGACTTGGACACCTGAGTTCGCTCAGACACTGAGCCACCAGCCAGACAGCACGCACCAGCTGATATGAGGTACCCAACACATGTACAGCAGAAGACTGCTGGGTCTTGATTCTGTGATAGAAAATGCAGCTAACCCTCAAGAGACTTGATGCCCCAGGGAATGGGGAGTTCTGGTGGTGTGGGTGTGGGGGATAGAGATATCCTCTTGCAGAGGGGGAGTAGGTATGGGATGTGTAACAGTCAAAGGGCAGACCAGGAGGGTGATAAAACATGAACTGCAAAAAACGATTAAAGAATTAAAAAATTCCTAATGTGTGTATTTAAATATTCAAACTGATAGAGATTTTCTTAAATGTTAATGGAGAATATTCAAAATAATTAATAAGCACAAATAATATTGTTATCTAGTTAGGTTAAATAAATGTCTCAGGTCTAATACATGATAAATCTTACACAATCTCTGATAACTTCTCTCACCTCTGAAGTAAGAAATGTATTTATTTGGGATATATGCATCAAATCCCTCCCCTCAGACTTCAGGGAACTTTATGAAAGAAGAGTCAGAAGGAATGGAGTAGACTGAGAAGGAAAACATCAGGAAAACAAGATCTTCTAAAACAACTGAGAAAAGCTCCTATTAATACAAAGAATCTGAAAAAATAAGCTCCAGATCTATGTAGTTTTTTATATATTCATATACTATAACTTTCAGTTGAGTACTTTCATAGTATTCCTGAATGTGTGAATGAGGGGGGCTATGATTCTTGTGCCTTTGTATGGGTCTCTTTTAGTTTTCTCTTGGCTTATCTCATCAATTTATCTTTTTCAACTTTGATATGATGATTTTTGTTTTATATTACATTTTATTTTGTTATACTTAGTTGTTACTTCAGAGAATCTCTTCATTTCTATTGAGATGAAAAAAGGAAATGGTTCCAAATGTGAGGAGATGGGGAAGACCTGAAAGTAATAAAGGGAGGGGAAATTACACTCCAATTATATTTGCATGAGAAAAGAAGTACATTTAATAAAAAAGGAAAAAAGAAAAAAAGTAAATACAGGAAAATACTATCAACAAGATAAGGAAAATAAAAATAACTTTCAAGAACTGAAAATAGAAATAGAAACAATAAAGAAAATACTAGCTGAGGCAATCCTGGAGATGTAAAACCTAAGAAAAAGAAGAGGAACTACAGCATCCACAACATAATACAAGAAATGGAAGAGAGACACTCAGGCATAAGAAATATCATAGAAGAAATTGATACATCTGTCAAAGAAAATACTAAATCTAAAATTTTTAAACACAAAACATCCAGGGAATTTGGGACACTATGAAAACAAAATCCAATAATATTAGGAATAGAAGAAGGAGAGAATTCCACACTCAAAGGCCTAAAAATATCTTCAGCAAAATCATAGGAGAAAATTTCCCCAACCTGAATAAAGAGATGCCAATAAACATTAAAGAGGCTTACAAGGCACCAATCAAATTGTACCAGAAAACAAAATCCTTCTGCCACATAATAATCAAAACCCTAAATATGCAGAACAAAAAAGAATATTAAAATCTGCAAGAGATAAAGGCCAAGTAACATATAAAGACAGACCTATTAGAATTACACCAGACTTCTCAATAAATACATCAAAAGCCAGGAGGAGCTGGGCATATTTCTTACACTCTTTAAGAGATTGCAAATGCCAGCCCATACTACTATACCTAGCAAAGATTTCTTTCACCATAGATGGAGGAAATAAGATATTCTATGACAAAACCAAATGTAAACAATATCTTTCTACTAATTCAGCCCTAGAGAGGATAACTAGCAGAAAAACTCCAACTAAATGAGGATAAGTACACCCAAGAAGACACAAGGGAAAAAATAATATCACAGCAGCAAAAACAAGAAATACTTTACCTTTCAGCCTTATTTAAGCACATCTAAGAAGCTGCTGGAGTTTGCATATTTGTATTTTGAAAATTTCTTTGTTGGAAACTATTGCCAATATTATAATATTCAGAAGTTCTTCTGAAAGAATATAGAGATAGGTCAGTAGGGTGTAATTGGGGTTGCAGGAATTATTGTGACTTCCTTTCTTTTCTTTCTTGTTCCTTCTTTTGGACAGTGACATTTATCCCTTGCCCTCCAATCACTGTGATTTGGAAATTCACATTTTGTTTGATTTAAAGGGTTCTGTGAAAGTCGGTATTCTGTTATTATAATAAAATATTAGAGATTATCAACTTAAAAAGATTAGCGGTATATTTTCGGCTCATGAAATTAGAGGTTTCATCTGCTGTTAATTGGCTTCCATCTGAAACATGGAGAATAAGGTAAGAAATTGAGAAGGGAAGAAACTGTAGGGTTAAGGTGTGTGTGTAGTTTTTACTCAGCCACAGGGTTCATGTCACTGGTGGAAGCAGGACACTGGATTTTTTTACAGTGCTTACCCTGGCTCTCAGCAGGTGTCAGCTATGTGATGCTCTGGGGGTGGGGGAGCACAGTCTTTGGTCCCAGGGTCTACAGGGGTTAGTTTGGGGTCCCTAGGTCTGCATGGAGGCCAGGGCTGTCTGGTTCTTAGGCTCTTTGGCACCCCAAGTGCTTCTGGATGCTATGGAAGAGGTGAGAATGGAGTAGAGCCTAGGTTAGAGCTCTGGTTGGGTCCCTCCAGGAGGAGAGTGTTCTGTTTGGCTTTGTGGAGACCATGGCTGGGAGTGCTGAGAGGCCTCCTATGGGAAATTAGATGGTCGACTCTTTGGGTGAAGACTTGTTCCATTGCTCCCCATGGCGGTTCCTGATGAAAATTAAACCACTCCTGGGCATATACCCAGAGGATTCCCCAGCATTTAATAAGGACACATGCTCCACTATGTTCATAGCAGCCCTGTTTATAATTGCCAGAAGCTGGAAAGAACCCAGATGTCCCTCAACGGAAGAATGGATATGGTATATATACACAATGGAGTAATATTCAGCCATTAGAAACAATGAATTCAGGAAATTCTTAGACAAATCAATGGAACTGGAGAACATCATCCTAAGTGAGGTAACCCAGTCTCAAAAGAACACTCATGGTATGCACTCACTGATAAACGGATATTAGCCTAGAAGCTTGGAATACCCAAGACAAAATTCACATATCAAATGATGCCCAAGAAGAAGGAAGGAGTGGCCCCTGGTCCTGGAAAGGCTCAGTGTAGCAGTGTAGGGGAATACCAGGACAAGGAAGTGGGAAGGGGAGGATTGGGGAACAGTGGGAGGGAAGAGGGCTTATGGGACTTTCGGGGAGGGAGGATCCAGGAAAGGGAAAATCACTTGAAATGTAAATAAGGAATATATTGGAAAAAAAAGAAAAGAGACAAACCATGGTTTTAAGGCATTTATTGTCATGGTGGAGAGTGTTGTTGAGTAAATCTGTCAAGTACCCTTTGCAGGGAGGAGTTTATTGGCTAAACCTTCAGCCTTTAGGTACATCATTAAAATAGAGATCTGTCTTGAGGCTACATATCATGTCCTCTACATGTGGATGGACTTGGGGCATTACCCTTACCTGACTAATGGCCACAGGCCTATGGAGAGCTATGGCCTTATGCCAGGAGCCTGGTGCCCAGGAACATGGCAAAACATCTATCATCTCTTACAGTATTATGCCGTGCAGGGTTACCAGGGTTTCACGCCTGCCATCAGGAACCAGGCTGCCTATCACAACCCTACAAGAAACCAAATGGGGAATGACATAAAATCTCTCACAAGACTCTATCTCTTCTAATTTCCAGCAGTACCCCCTTCCAGTACCATCAAATGAGGATCAAGCCTTTAAGAGGTAGGCTTTCTGACAGCATTGGGAGGGGAGGCCCTTGGTCCCAGGGAAGTTTGATGCCCCAGCATAAGGGGATGCTGGAACAGTGGGGTTGGAGAGTGTGGGTTGGTAGGGGAACACTCTTATACAGGCAAAGGGGGGGATGGTAGATGGAGGGTTGCAAAGGATTACTGTGAAATGGGATATCATTTGAGATGTAAACAAATGGAATGATTAATAATAATAACGTGATTTTTTGGGAAGCCTTCCCAAATCAGAGAAAGTTCATGGAAGGTGGGGAGTTTGTTTCACAGTGATTTTTCTCTTAAGCCATATCTACAAATATGATTAGGATGAGATTTAAGCTTTCTGAACATTAGACTTTTTAGTTGATGGTGAACCAAGCCAAGATGGGAGGCAATAAATTAATTAATTAGTTAATTAATTAATTTGCAGGTGAGAAGGGCATAAAACTTGAGGGGACATGGCATATGAGTTTACTTTAAATATGTATGTTCTCCTCAATTAGTAATTAGTGTTCAACCCTAATTATTAAGCTATGGTGTAAGAAGATAAAACTGCTGGTAAGGGACTAGGTTATAGAAGGAGAGCACTCATGGGAGCACTTACACAATTGTCATATAGTTCTAAGGTAGTCAATTTGCTTCATCCTCCATATAGAGACACAGGAGAAGTTCACCATCTGCTACCCACAAAAGAGTCCTTACTAACCTGACTTTGTTAAACTGCTCACCCTCCAAAACTGTGAAAAATAATTTTTGCTGTTTGTAAGATATGACTCTGTTTTGTTATGATAACTGTTCAACACACAATGACAGATGGCATCTGGCATTTCAGTTCTGCAGAGACAGTGCAGTTGCTATGGTACATGTAGAGAATGTGAGAACAGGGAATGATCAAACTACATTTTCTTTCAGAACTTCAAAATAACATGCATTGTAGCATCACCATCATCCCTGCATGTTGACTCAGGACTTGATACATAATGTAAATATCAGTACTCATTTGTTATATTGTGACAGCATCAAGGCTGGAATCCAGATCTTCTGATCTCAAACCTTATAAGGTAACACTTATTTAAATTTGTTTCGGCTACCTTAAGTACTAATGACTATACAATGCACTCTAAGGAATATGAAGCAGTGTAGAAAAAGTACTGGACTGAGCCTGGAGACATGGCAGGTTATATGCAAAAATACTATAAAAATGAGCACCATTGTCCACAAGAACAGGTGATGTGACTTCAACAAAGTTATTTTTGGTTCATGAAGCCATATAATATTCTCATCAGTAAAATGGATATAATTATAATACTTACTTGGAAATTGTTTTTTTAAAGGCTTCTCTAATGTATATAAAGAACTCCGTGTAAGGCAGAGAGAGTAAAATGTCAACCCCAGGTCCAACACATCTTAAAGAGACAGGCTCTGAGGATTTTTTTTTGTTAAGGTTATTTTTTGGTAAAACAATATCATCTTCTTATCATATTAATGATACTTTATATTTTACTTATAACTTAATGATTCCTGATACATGTGATTTTTAACTTCATGATTAAAAGTAGCTTTCGTTTGTTCTTCCAGAAAAACAGTCTCTTGCAGTGGAAAGGCTTTAGGTTTTTAATTCATAGAGGATTTGGTTCAAGTGTCTCCACTCTCATTCTCTAGCTGTGTGAATTTACATAATTTATGAGATGAAGTTCCTATCTATAAAAGAAAATTAATAACTATCTATGCTAGTAGTTGTGAAAATCAAGCTTTAAAAGGATCCAATAGTATTTGAAACACCTAGCAGTTGTCAGAAATATAATTTTAAAATGGTTTTAGTGGGAAGCCACAGAGACACAGGAGCTTAAATGAATAATGTCTTTGTCTCCTTGAGTTATAACCAAGTACACAAAACCTGATAGCTTAGAATTAAAAACTGTTCACAGTTACAGAGACCAAAAATCCCAAGATCAGTGACTTAAAAGATCACATCTGGAGTGGCTCATTTTCTGCTTCCGGCTACATCTTCAAACATTAAAAGAAGTGGTGGGCTGTATTCTCATTCACAAAAGAGCCCATCTTACTTATGACCTAATTACCTTTCTAAAGACCCCTTCTTCTTATAGCATCATGGGGAATAATTTCAAAATAAGCCTTTGGGGGAAACTAAATATTCAGACCCCAACAAATGAGATTCTTCTTCTTTGAAAACAAACACTCCTATGCCCATAGTGGTTGGCTTTAAATCAGTAGTTCAATAGTTAGTACAACAGCTCTAATGCCCTCTTTATTTCACTAGTCTTTTATATTATCTACCATTTAATTTTGTTCATCTGTCATCACAAAATGACTTCAATAGAATCAGACTTCAGTTCAAAACAGTAAAGAATAAAAGCAAGACTTAAAATTCTCTCCAGAGTTTGGCTTTTTATTCATAAACAGCATTGTTTATTCACAAATTACCCTTTTCTATAATTTTGACAAAGATGAATTATATATCTCCATGTGTAGAAAAATCAGTTGCTATGGAGAAGAAAAGTTACCATGATTTTATGCCTGAAATGGGACACAAAATAATGTGACCAATATAAGATACAGAGATCTCTACCAAAACAAACAAACAAACAAACAAACAAACAAACAACAATTAAGGTTCCATTAGTTAAGGGCAAGGAGTGGGCAAGAAGGTCAATGTGTAACAGGTAGACCACAGATTGTTATGCCCTATTAAACAAGGCTACATTTTCTTTCTCAATAAGTAATATTACTAAATAAGTTTACAAATTAGAAGTATTTATCTGAGTTTGAGTTCTAATATATAGGCATGAAACTAAAAATATACTATATGACCTAATAAGTTGTCTTTTTAAAAAGTGGATATTAAAATAAATGAGCATGGTATTAACTTACTAACTTAGATATAGTTTTAATACACCATTTGAATAATGAATTTAAATCCCAATACTGGAAGATATTAGTAGCAGCTGATGTGTTGTTTTCACTAGGTTTGGTCGTCAGCTAAAAAATATTTGTTAACAGAATTATTTCGGAGGATAAAGTTTGCATTGGACTTTTTCCCAGAATTTTGTCAGTCAGCCACAATAACTGGATGGTAGATTAACCAAAGCCACACTGAAGTGTCATAGAGTGCCTCTGCTCTGTGGGAAAGTTTAGCTTAAAAATCTGAATATTGGTTCATTATAGATCAATCCCTAGCTAATATGAGAGGCCCACTGACTTTCTCATCTCTTTTCTATTCCAGCCTTACCACCTCTGTCTTCACATAGAATTCTTTATCCTCTCTAACAGCTCTATCAAGGCTAGGTCTCCCTGTTACTATCTCCTTTAACACCTGATATTTTTCTGTATATAACATATACTCCGCTAATTAACTTATTGTCTATTTTGTTATTTTAATTTACTCTCTCTTCCCCTGATATATATAAACCTCATCAAATACTGTATGATTACCACCAACAAAGGCTTGCTACATGGCAGGCAATATAGAAGTATTTCATTTAGATTTTGTATATTTAGAACACATTAATTAAATATGTATTTATAAATTCAAATACTGACACATGGAGAATGCAATGAATTTTTATTATATAAAGTACTTCCCAGAAGAAACCCTTTAAAATGGAGCTTCTTTTAAGAATTTAAAATAGGACTTGTTTTTAACCAAATCTTGATTAAGACCGCCCCCTCCACAAACACACCAATGTACTTCTATATGTGACAAACAAAGCTCCTAAGTTTTCATTTTCAGGCACATTTCAAAGACAATTATAAAATAAGAAAAGAAAAAGAAGCAAAAGAACTAAAGTAAATTAGTTCTAGAATGGACAGCCAATAAGCAACAGAAAGACTATTGATGAGAAAGTTCAGATGTCTTGGGTTAGACCCTAAACAATTACATTCCATGCTTATTTCTGAGTCAGTTCTGAGTCATGAATCTCAGAGAATAGATTTTTATCTGTGGAAAAAAATAAACAGGATGCTAGCCAACACATTCTTGCTGTGTTCCTGTGCATGTATAGAGTGTTTATGTGATACACATATCCAATGTTTGCTAATAGTGGCTGCTATCACTTCATGAGTAGTCAATATGCACTGTACATCATGTTTTGTCAGAGTACAAGATTAGTAGAAATAGCATGAAAGAAACTAAAGAGTTATGGAATGCATCTGGGTCTGAGGACACTGGGCCTTCTGTACGCTTACAGTGTGATATGCTGGCTTTGATTCATCACAAGATTTCTATAGGACTATATGACCTAAGTATTTTATTTATGATATTATTTCCTCCCTGAACAGAATATTAAGTGTAGCATATACACAAAAGAACTCACCTTGCTGTGGTAGTAATGGTCCTTCTCTGAGAGACAAGTCCCTTCATCTCAGATATTTATGAGGAATATTCAGTGTTCCAAAGGAGTCAGTTTGGAAATTCTTGGTTTCATTCAATACCTTTATTATATAGAAAGCAAAACTGAGACTCAGTTTGGGTATAAGGTTTGCATAAAGCTACACACACTAACAATCCCTGCCTCCTTGGAACTAAGCAGTGGACTGAACTCATGGTTCTTGAGAAAATGTTCAGTTGGAAAAGTCTACATACCATTGTTTGGAAAGAAGCAACAGATGCTGCTTCATCAGATGTTTCATCAGATACTTAAAATTGACATTTCTTTGGAGGAAGACAAAAAGTCTGCAAATGTCTTGACTGCTTGTAAGAAAAGATGGTCAGGCAATCCCAATTGTCTGCAAACAATGGCCAGAATAAGGTGGCTCCAGCACTATGGTTGGTGACATAATGTGACAGCATTAGGAAGGTTGAGAACCATTAGAATATAAAGAATGATGCATCCCAGGCCTTAAAATCTTGACTACCTTCTAAACCCAGCGGATGAATACTTGATAAGAAAGCATATGCACAACTTCATATCCTCTACCTATAAACCACTCATAATTACCAAGGGGAAACAGCAACACTAGAGAAGAAACACTATCAGTTAATCCGAGATCTAACATTTCTAAATAGGTCATATTGTCACAACTCCTGATAGGATGAGGAGATAGCATTAACTGTGATATTCTTGCCTAAAATGTACAACCATAATTGTGAGAGAATGTCAGACAAATTTAAAGCAAAGAGTATCCCACTGTAAGGCAATGGTAGAGAACTGGGCTAGCTTTCATGAAGTCCTGGATTTGAGTTGCCCACTGAATAAACTGAGCATAGTAGCCCATGCTTTTAATCCCAGCACTATGTAGAGGAAGAAGCAAAGAAGAGCTCATTTTTCCTGTTCTGTATTCTGAAAAATATATTCCCATTTTTGACAGATGTTCTAATTCAACAATTATCAGTGACTATGACAGGCAAAAATTACCAGTTGCTAAAGACCCATTTAGTCAAATTGAAGACACAAGTATTTTTACACACAGCAGGCATTAGTCTGTGTAACTTGAAGCAAACACTTGCCCAGAATTTCTATGATTTATATATTTTGCTACTAACTATAATTTACTAAATATTCTAAAAGTGTGCCCATCCCAAAAGTCTAGGTTGTGAGACTAAAAAGGAAGCATGTGAAGCACTCTTTGCAATATCATCTATTAGAAAATTTTCTCCTTAGACCTCAGTATCTTGAGAAAACAGAAGTCCACAACAAAAGACAGCTTGTTGAATTATCTCAGTTCTAGCAATAAAGGTCATTATCTCCTTGCCTAAGATACCTCATTAGTTTCACTGTTTCCAGTTCTCTCTCTGCATTCTTTTATAATGATGATGATGATAATAAATAATTTATCATTCATCTATTTCATGACATTTTCTTTTTGTTCATTAATTAATTTATTCATTTACATCCTGATCAAAGGCCCCCTCCCTTCTCTCCTCTTAGTTCCCCCATTACAAAATTCTCACCCCCATTACCCACTCCCTTTTTCCTCAGAGAAGTATTGCCCCCACCTTGGGTACCATTCCACCCTGGGATATCCAGTTGATGCAGGACTAATCATATCATCTCCCATTGATGCCCAAACATGCAGTCCATTTAGGGGAAGGATTCAACGGCAGGCAACAGAATGCTCTAATTGTTAGGGTACCAGCATGAAAACCAAGGTGCACATCTACAAATGTGTAGGATGCCTAGGTCTAGCCTCTTCTCTTGGTGTTTCAGTCACTGTGAGCCCCTATGTGCCCTGGTTAGTTGACACTCTAGTTCTTCTTGTGGTGTCCTTGACCCTCTCCAGCTTGCTTAATTCTATCCCTGACTTTTCCATAGCACCTACCCCAAGCTCTGCCTAATATTTGGCTGTGGGACTATGCATCTGCTTCCATCTGCTGCCAGGTGAAGCTTTTCGGGGAACAATTATGATAGGCTCCCATCTGTAATCATAGCAAAATATCATTAATATTGTCAAGGGTAGATTTTCTTTCATGGTATGGGTTTCAAGTTGGGCCACTCATTGGTTGTTCATTCTGTCTGTCTCTGTTCCATCTTTATAGCTGTTCATCTTATAGGAAGCACAAATTTGGGTTGAAAGTTTTGTGGGCAGTTTGATGTCCCCTTCTCTCTATTGGAAGTTGTGCCTGGCTACAGGAGTTGACCAATTCAGCCTCCATATCCCCTCACTGGTAGGAATCTCAGCTAAGGTCCCCCCATTAGACTCCCTGGAACCTCCCTTCTCCCAGGTCTCCCAGTAGTCCAAGAGATGTCCCCACAATGAGTTTCATTCTCACTCCAAGTCCTCTACCATCCCCAATCTCCTTACACAAGATTCCCATCCCTATTCCCCTCCATTTTTTGTCTTCATCAACATCTTGTTTCATAAAATATACAAGGTCAGTAGTATGAAATAACTGCAAGACCTTAGAGTTTAGCAATCACTGGTAACTGATTTTCAAACCTTTTGCATCATACCTATGCAAATAATGAGTATACTTGAAAATATTATATCCCTTATGCATGCATCAACATAAGCTGGAAAATGGTATAATTATGAATTTTGTAAGTAATATATCCTTATGAAAATATTAATGATTATAGTGAATGCAAGATTCAAAGAGTTTACTTGACTGTTTCAATAATTTTAAGCAGCTTTCCAACAAGTCTGATTTGACTGTCAAACTCTACTTGTTTTTGTAGTTCATAAACACCTTATATGAGGAATAAGAGAAATCTTAGCTGTACAAATTTTTCTGAGGTTAAATCCTTCATAAATTATTTGCATTATCATTCCTATACAGCTCCTCAGAGGGTTTTGTCATAGATCCCAGGTGCACATGTAAGTTTTAGTTCATTCAGTATCTGAAAGCACTTTGTGGAGCTGCTTTGAGTAAATGAGTATAAATAGCAACATCCCCCAAAGCAAGTCTAGAGTGTGGGTAACACTGCTTCCCTTCTCACCCAAGTCTTACTTGTCAAGTATAAAACTCTTGCTGACATAAGACTCCAGTGCTGGTCTTAGTCTTGATATTAAATATTAGTATTTCTTATCTTGAATATTTTGCTTGAAAAATTAAAGTTCTCATATTCATTCATTGCTCATCTCTTCATCACTCATCTTGAACATAGCTCTTTGCAAACTATAATGGATTTGACAGTCAGTCCCCACCCGACTTTCCTTAGAATATGTAGTCTATACTGAATTGACTGAGAGGCTTGTGCTTACTTAGAGCATTGGCAAGGAGACAGATGCTTAATGATCAGAAGTCTGTTTCTGGTGCATGGGGAGCTGCATCTGTGGAAACGAAGCTTTTCAAATCCACATTTGCAATTATATTTTAAATGTCACGATGGGTTGTCCAGCCTTGGTGTGAACAAGCCATCCAGGGTAGAGCTACAAATGTGCTAAATTCTCAAGGTCGGTGGGACTCTCTTGCTGGCTTGGTTCCTAATCCTTTTCTACCAGGCTGTTTTGTGTCTTTAAGGTGTGATTCTCTCATAGATTTCTGCCCAGTGGTTTGCTCTTCTTTTTTTCTTGTGGTGTGTGTGTGTGTGTGTGTGTGTGTGTGTGTGTGTGAGTGTGTGTGTGTGTGTGTGTTCATTATTAAACATATACATGCATGCAGAAGTTACAGATACTACCTTGCTTCTATAACCAACTACCTGCCAATGCCTGAGGAGTCTATTCTTCTACATCTTCACATTTATTGACTATGTTTTCACTATTGTCAGTCTAATTATCTTCTGTTTGAACAGGCTTCTCTGGCCTTACTAATGTCCCTGCCTCTGACCTTATCTCACACAAGTCTTTTCCCCATACTTCTGCTACCTCAACAGCTTAATCTGTATATGCTATGAATGAATCAACTTTGCAGGCAGTGTTCATGTTTAAGACTGTGTATCCCCAATGTGGCATCTTGAATTCCTTGTACTTAAATTATTTTCCAGACAGATAAATAATATTATTCTTTTCAAAATCTCCACTCTGTCACACCTTTAGTTCATCCAGCAGTATTTTGAACAACTCTTGTGATTTCCAAAGCCTCTTACCTACAAAGCATCTACTCATATTCACAGATCTATGGCACAAAGAAGGGTGTCTTAATTTTGCAAAGCAATATCAGTTCTTATCAAATTCCTCAGCATTTTGTTTTTGTTTTTCTTATGACAGTTTTGTTTATTTTCTTTGTCTTAAACCTGTTAACAAAGATCTAGTGGCAAACACTGTAAAAGGTAATATATGGATACACTTATACTCTGATATTCCTACTGGGTACATATTCTAATTGTAAAGAGTTTGTAAGTGAAACTGAAAGAAATTAGTAATGTAAACTAATGTAAGGCAAACTATTATTAATACTAGATCCAGGAATTGATTCAAGCCTTTATTATAAACAAACATCTTTGAATTTTTGTTGCCTTATAGAACACTAAAAAGTTTATTAAATGCATGGCAATATATTTCTTATAGTGGTACCAACTATGAACGATATGTTAAATATATAAATATATATATGTATATATGTATATTAATATACATCACACATATTTGTCAGTGATTAATATAACTGAGTTGATTGAATTTAATTCAGAAAACTTCAGATATGAAGATTCAAAAGAGTTTATGGTCTATATATTTCTCAAGGGACCAGCACAACTAGAATAATTATTTCCTCCACCATGGTGTTCCATGCAATAATGTTGCCAGCTATAGTCTATGTAGGTTTCAATTTTGTAGGTCTCTGGAAGTTACTATTGCCTAATCTTGGCTGATGTACAATTTGCTGCAGCTTTAAATACTCTCTATGATAATGCTGATTAGTGAATAAAGTGGTAATTAACTTTTCATGGCAAAATTTCTATGTTTCACTGAAACCATGCTAATAGTACATTGTGTCTGTCCCTTTATAGAACCTCCTGTTCTATGCAGAGCAGGCAGCAGTCCAGTGCTACAAGCTGCACAATTCAGGGCTAGTGCTTCAGGTGACTAGGTCACCATAAGAACCATAGGCTGAAATGCATAAAACCTTTACACAACTCTGCCCTCTGGAATTGAATTTCTCATGGATTGAAAAGAATTCCTTTGTGGCCATTGGCTCTATATTTCCTGTTGCTAATTTCAAAATCAAATAGCACTAGTTTTTATAGGTTGAATTCCTTTACCAATAAGACAAGCTACAAGAGTCTTATATAATCTTTATGCCATAGGAATTTCTCTGTATCTTATCTACCTTGCTAAGTTACAGTCTTAGCCTTTACCTTCCCACTAACAGTTCCCTAACTTTAAGGCCATTTCCTCATCTCTTCTCTACTCCATTTGGGTCAGACCTTTCTTCTTTCACAGAGCCCTGTAATTGAGGAATCTAAATCCTACTTTTAGCCTTGGCTTTGGGGACCAGACCCAGCTCCTGGACCTCAGTCTAGTTCATATTTCAATGAACCTTTCGAATAAGCTATAGCTAATAGCTACTGGAGAATATTAGTAGTCAGTAAATTCAAAGATGAAAGGAATGTAGAGGAATGGGTTGATAAACTGGTCAAAATACAAGATAGATCAGTGAAGAAGGAGGACCCCAAGCCATTTTTTCACTTCTGTATGTTACTGGGGTAGAAAACCAGGCTCAGGTCCATGATGGTTCCTTGTTGTCAATGCCAATGTATATGGTCAGATGGATAGCGGATCTGTCTGAATGAGTTTGCACAGTTAGAAGTGTATGTGTGCCAATGGAAAATTCAGCACATAGAAAAAGTTTGGAGATTGATGTCAAAATTCCTAATTCCTCCCATAGAAATAGGAGAGACAGAAATGACCTAATTTGACTGTAATGACCTGAATATATGATACACATCACAAGCCTCATACAGGAACTGTTAATAAACTGTTAATAAAGACAGACATTCATATTAAGTGGTAGAAGTAAGTCAGGCAAGATTGGAGGCTATATATGGGTAGTAGCTAATAGTTGGTATTTCAGACTTAGGAATGGAAATGAAGTATAGGTCAGAAAGCAAGGATAAATGTGCAGGGATTCTGATTAGAGCCAATATAAGACAGTGCGAGAATTCCTGACACATTTGACTCAACAAGACCGATTTTTAGACCTCTTGAACTAGCAGGTGAGTAGCTGCCAACAGCCTTCCTCTCTCCATCAATTGTGATCCAGAATTGGGAATGGATCCCAGAGAGCTTATGAATGAGCAGACAAGGATAGCAAAGAAAAGGCTACTCTGTCAGGTAGATGTGTAAGATGAGAATAGATAGCTGCTGCCAGGAGCCTGCTTGCTTCCAACTGTGCCAGGAGCTGCCAGCCACCATGACACCATTCTGGCAGCAGTACCACAGGAAGAAGTGGCACAGTGTTTGAAGTTGGGTGGGAGAGCACAAACTACTGATGCCTGGTAAACAGTGTGGACAGAACAGTGGTTCCTCAAGAGCAGGAGACAGATATAAATTGGATACCAAGATATGCCCACTGATGAGTATGATGATTATGATTCTGTTTATTTTTAGTACTTTTTATATGGTTTCTTCTTAAATCTGTCCTTATCTCTAAATAGAGAAAGTCAGAGTTTCGGTGATGCAGGGGGCCTAGATAGACTAAATATTCCGTGGTTTTACTGTCTTCCTATGTTAGCTTTTCCCTAGCATGTTTACATCAAAACCTTAAGTCCCACTGGGACAGGCAAAGTCTCAGAGTTATAATAGCATAGAACAATTATTTGGAAAATATTGGCTGGATGGGTTGTCTGAAACTTTGTATGACTTGCTTTTCTATATTATTTGTAATTTTGCTAAAATAGTATGAAATAATATTGCTCTAGTTTTATAAATGCTAGGAATAACATTCAGAGAAAACTTTTACCATATTCTTAAATGGTAGAATTTAAAATATCTTAGATTCTAGCTCACATAACATGTGGTATGTCAATATTTAAGTAGGAAATGTGAGCTTTTCCATTCTGAAGTAGGAAGAAATGGCCCAGAATCAGGGGTCAAGTATACAGAATAAATGATCCAGAGGGCAAAGGTAAAAATCTTTCATTCAGACTGACAATATTATCACAGGATTCTTGCACAGTCTTCTAGCCCTTTTGCTACAGAGAGGGCATTTATAAAGGACAGAAAATCATTTCTCCATATCCCTGGATTTTGGTAGATCAAAGATTGGCATCTGGTGACAGGCTTAGTGTAACATGTCTCTATGTGGAGGGAAGAAGACATCAAATGATCAAGATGGCAAATGTAGGTCAAATTTATTCTTACATGAGAACCTATTTCCTCTCATCAGGAAACAGATTCATTCATGAAGGCAGAGCTTTCTGCTTCCACATACCTCTTAACCCCATTCCATTTTAGCATTTTGCACTGGAAATTAGGATTCTCCCATAAGTTTTGAGGATACTTTCAAACCAAACCCTGTGACTTGGGCAGTGTTGAGAAGTATTTTACAAAAAAACATAAAAGCCATCAAGCAAAACATAATTTCAAATAAACATTGGAATATAATTTGAATATTGTTTTTGTATATCTCAAAAATTGGTCATTCTACATGGTTTTCTGGTTCACTTTTTGGGGAATAATATCTTGAGATATTTGCTAACACTGATAGTAACACACTTCTGGTTGAAGAGGCTCTCTGAAGATAGAACAAACTTTTATGACTATATCTCTTCAGACATCCAACAAACATCCTGAAGAAGAGTGGGAGGCATTCTATCCAAGGTACTGTGAAGCAGAGCAAAATATCTCCATGTCAGTTAATTCCTCTTAAGGCCCAATAGAAGAGAAGAGAAGTGGAGTGGTTGCCTGGCCTGAATGCTAGGAAGACTTCCTAGGAAATATGCACTCTGGCTGTATGACCCAGCTTCATTTCTCTACATTCACCCCACAGTTTAAGCTCTGTAGTTATGCCAGAAGTTTTTGCAAGATATGTACCTATTTGAAATCCTTTAATAATCTCCATAATCCTTTAAATTAAGTATCAACCCCTTCTGCATGGGATAAAGGTCTCCATTGTCATGAGGACCATGTGGCTGTCCAATCTGATTCTGTCTGGTTATATAAACTTTTCAGTCATGTCCTACTTGAAATTATACTTCTCTCAAACTGATTGTATCCTTGAGAAGGCACTATTGCCTATTTCTTACTGTATCTTGTACACATTTGTTATGTACTTAATGTCCTCTATATTGCCAGACCATTACTCTATACCGAAACTAAAGATTTAGGTACTCAGTTTCAGAGCCACATTTTCTGGAAGCTGCCCCCTCCTTGTGCAACCCTGTGTTATTTACTTATTAGATCCCCATTGTCAGAATCCCTATACTCAGCTATGGGGCATTGTCAACTTGCTTCTCTATTATTAACCGAACTCAACAGGATGGTAATGTGTTACTTTTGTCTATAATTTCAGTATCTAAGACCATGACAGACACAAAAGATTCATATATTTGTTGAATGAACAAATAAAATTTTAAGGAAATTAGAAATTTCTTTCCTAATACATTCATTAATAATAACAATACGTCCAGTTTCTGTCTGCCTCAGGAATTGATCCTGGACCACAGTGCCTAGAACTGTTCCTGTGCTACAGCACTCAATACCCAAATACCATCTGGAGAGAGCTGGACAGTGCCAGAATTGTGGACACTCATGTGAGCACAGCTAAAACCACCACATCTGCCCCAAAGGACCTGCCCAGAGATAGCAGGACACAGGAACCAAGGAGGAGCCTGGGACAGAATCCTTCCAGTTTCTGTCTGCATCAGGAGCCAATCCTGTGCCACATCACTCTATACCAAAATACCTTCAAGAGAGATCTGGTCTCCTAGGAGTGTCAACACACCTGTGAACACAGGTAAGACCACCATTTCTGCTCAAATTCCTGGCCCAAGAGGGACCTACCCAGAGCCATCAGGACACAGTAACCAAGGAATAGTCAGGGACAGGATCTTTCCAGTTTTGGTCTGGACTCTGGAGCTGGCACTGTGCCACAACTCTCCATACCCAAATTCCTTCTGAAGAGAACTAGTCACTCAGATGTTCTGACACACAAGCTTGCAGGAGGAATAAACCACAATCAAGACAGCAGGACACACTAGCACCAGAGATAACAAGATGGTGAGAGGCAAGGGCAAGAATATAAGCAGCAGAAATCAAGGCTACTGGAATCATCAGAAACCAGTTCTCCCACCACAGCAAACCCTGGATACTCTAACACACCAGAAAAACAAGACTCTGATTTAAAATCACATCTCATAATGATAATAGGGGACATTAAGAAGGACATAAATAACCTTCTTAAAGAATTAAAGGAGAACACAGGTAAACAGCTAAAAACCCTTAAAGAGGAAACACAAAAATCCCTTAAAAAAATTGCAGGAAAATACAGCCAGACAGGTGAAGGAATTGAGCAAAACTTTCCATGATCTAAAAATGGATAGAAACAAAAAAGAAATCACAATGGGAGACAACCCTGGAGGTAGAAAACCTAGGAAAGAGATCAGGAATCATAGATGCAAGAGAATACAACACCAACAGAATACAAGAAACAAGAGAGAATTTCAGGTGCAGAAGGTGCATAGAAAACCTTGACACAATAGTCAAAGAAAAATGTAAAATGCAAAATATCCCTACCCCAAAATGTCCAGGAAATCCAGGACACAATGAGAAGATCAAATCTAAGGATGATAGGTATAGAATAGAGTGAAGATTCCCAATTTAAAGGGCCAGAAAATATCCTATTTATTGTAGATAAAATTATAGAAGAAAATTTCCCTAATGTAAAGAAAGAGATATCCATAAACATACAAGATATCTACAGAACTTCAAATAGAAAGGACCAGAAAAGAATTTCCTTGTTTCACATAGCAGTCAAAACACCAAATGCACAAAACAAAGGAAGAATATTAAAAGCAGTAAGGGAAAAAGGCCAAGTAACATTAAGGTAGACCTATCAGAATTACACCAGACTTCTCACCAGAGACTGTGAAATCTACAATATCCTTGGCAGATGTTATACAGACCCTAAGAGAACACAAATGCCCACCCAGGCTATCATACCCAACAAAACTCTCAATTACCATAGATAGAGAAACCAAGATATTCCATGACAAACCAAATTTATACAATATCTTTTCACAAAACCAGCCCTACAAAGGAAAATAGATGGAAAATGCCAACACCAGGAATTTCTACATCCTAGAAAAAAAGAGGAAAGTAATCTTTCAACAAAGCCTAAATTTAGAAGATAGCCACACAAACATAATTCCACCTCTAACAACAAAAATAACAGGAAGCAACAATCACTATTCCTTAATATCTCTTAACATCAATGAAATCAATTCCCTAATAAAAAGACATAGAGAAAGAGAGATATGTAAATGGGACCTAACATTTTGCTGCATATAAGAAATGCATTTCACAGCTGGGCAGTGGTGGCACATGCCTTTAATCCCAGCACTTGGGAGGTAGAGGCAGGCAAATTTCTGAGTTTGAGGCCAACCTGGTCTATGGAGTGAGCTCCAGGATAGCCAGGACTAAACAGAGAAACCCTGTCTTGAAAAAAAAGAAAGAAAGAAAGAAAAGAAATGCACCTCAGTATCAAAAGACAGACACTACCTCAGACTAAAGGGCTGCAAAGCAATTTTCCAAACAAATGGGCCCACGAAACAAGCTGGAGTAGAAATTCTAATATCGAACAAAGTCAACTTAACTTTCAACAAAAAGTTATCACAAAGGATAAGGAAGGGCACTTCATACCCATCAAAGAAAAAAAATCTATCAAAAAGATCTCTCAATTCTGAACATCTATACTCTAAATGCAAGCGCATGCACATTCATAAAAGAAACTTTACTGAAGTTCAAAGCACACATTGCACCTCACACAATAATAGTGGGAGACTTCAACATACCACTCTCATCAATGGACAGATTATGGAAACAAACGATACACAGATACAGTGTAACTAACAGAAGTTATGGATCAAATAGATTTAACAGATATCTATAGAACATTTCATCCTAAAACAAAAGAATATACTTTCTTAGCCCCTCATGGTACCTTCACCAAAACTGATTGTATAGTCAGTCACAAAACAGGCCTCAACAGATACAAGATTGAAATAATCCTATGCACCCTATCAGATTACCACAGTCTAAGGCTGGTCTTCAGTAGCCACAAAACAACAAAAAGCGCACATATACATGGAAGCTGAACAATGTCCTACTCAATGCTACCTTGGTCAAGGAAGAAATAAAGAAATTAAAGACATTTTAGAATTCAATAAAAATGAAGGCACAACATACCCAAACTTATGGATACAATGAAAGCAGTTCTAAGAGGAAAATCCAGCTCTGAGTGCCTCCAAATAGAAACTGAATAGAGAGCATACACTACCAGATTAACAGAATACCTGAAAGCTCTAGAGCAGAAAGAAGCAAATACAGCCAAGAAGAGTAGACAGCAGGAAATAATCGAACTCGGGGCTGAAATCAACCAAATAGAAAGAAAAACAACTATCCAAAGAATCAACAAAACCATGAGCTGGTTCTTCGACTAAATCAACAAGATAGGTGAACCCTTACCCAGCCTAATCAGAGAGCACAGAGACAGTATCCAAATTAACAAAATCAGAAATGAAAAGGGAGATATAACGACAGCAATTGAGGACATATCCCAGTAATGGCATCATGGTATAACTGCAAACATAATCAGAGATGTTCTCTACTAATCTAGGCATTTATCAATCCAACCAGTTAATGAATTAGATAAGCCATCACAAATCCTCAGCTTTTAGAGATGTAAGGCTTGATACCATTTCCTAAACTTTATCAAACCCCATTGACAAAAAGCCTACTATAGAGTTCTCCAGGATCACCCAGGATGGTGTCTATGGATTTTGTTGTTTAAGGAAAAGCTGGAAGTAGTGGAAGGAAAAACTGGATTGCCACTTCTGCTTCCTAAATAGCACCTAGATCTCAAAACCTCCTCCTTTCAGCCATCTTACATGTTCAAGCCTGCTTTTAGAAGGAAAGATACTAGCTCTCAGGTTAACCAAGTAGCAAATTGGTCAGCACATACAGAGCTCACCTGAATTGGTTAGAACAGAGTTCCCCTACAGTTAGGTTACTATAGCAATCTCTTTCCACTTCACCTCCTCGTGATCATTTTAGCTTGCCAGCTTCCTTGAAATACAGCCAGCTTTCCCATGAGATTCTGAGAAACAATTCTGAGAGACTACTCACTAGAGACAATGTTTAGAGACAATGCTTGCCACCCAAGAGACTGTTCCCTGAAAATAATGTTTGCCCCCTCATACCCCTCCCTACATCCTTCTTGCTTTCCTTTATATTGTGGTGTGAGAAAAAAATTTGACAGCTTAAAGAGAATCCTGTCTTGCTGTCTGTCTCTTGTGTCTCTTGTCAACCATTCTCCCCTAGGTAGTCCAGGGAACCCCATTGACTGTCCTGCAGGTCAGGACAACCAACAATGGAAATGTTACTCTTTCTACATATCCTTGCTAGCATCTGCTGTCACCTGAGTTTTTGATCTTAGCCATTCTGACTGGTGAGATGTGGAATCTCTGGGTTGTTTTGATTTACATTTCCTTGATGACTAAGAATGTTGAACATTTCTTGAGGTGCTTCTCAGTCTTTTGAGATTTCTCAGTAGAGAATTCTTTGTTTAGTTCTGCACCCCATTTTTAGAGGGGTTATTTGGTTCTCTGGAGTCTAACATCTTGAGTTCTTTGTATATATTGGATATTAACCCTCTATCAGATGTAGGATTGGTAAAGATCTTTTCCCAATCTCTTGGTTGCCTATTTGTTCTATTGACAGTGTCCTTTGTGTTACAAAAGCTTAGCAATTTTATGAGGTCCTGTGTATCAACTGTCAATCTTAGAGCATAAGCCATTGGTGTTCTGGTCAGGAAAATTTCCCCTGTGCCAATATGTTTAAGGCCTGTTTTCTCTTTTATTAATTTCAGTATATCTGGTTTTATGTGGAGGTCCTTGATCCACTTGAACTTGAGCTTTCTAAACAGTAGCTCAGAATGTATTGATGTGCCTTCTTCCACATACTGACTGCCAGTTAAACCAATACCATTTCTTGAAAATGTTGTCTTTTTTTCTACTGGATGTTTTTAGCTCCTTTGTCAACAATCAAGCGACCATAGGTGTGTGGGTTCATTTAAGGGCCTTCAATTGTACTTCATTGATCTACCTGCCTCTCTCTGTACCAATACCAAACAGTTTTTTATCACTATTGTCTACAATATACCTTGAGGTCACTGATTTTGCTTAGCCCAGAAGTTCTTTTAATGTTGAGAATAATTTTGGCTATCCTGGTTTTATTCTTATTTTCAAATTGCTCTTTCTAACTCTAGAAAGAATTGATTTAGAGTTTTGATAGGGATTGCATTAAATCTGTTGGTGGCTTTCAGCAAGATGGACATTTTTACTATGTAAATCCTGCCAATCCATGAGCACAGGCAATCTTTCCATCTTCTTTAGAGTCTTGGAGTTCTTGTCATGCAGATCTTTCACTTGCGTGGTTAGAGTCATTCCAGGTATATATTATTTATGCCTACTGTGAAGGGTATTGTTTCCCTAATTTCTTTCTCAGCCTGTTTAGCCTTTGAGTAGAGGAAGGCTACTGATTTCCTTGAGTTAATTTTATATCCAGCCACTTTGCTGTAATTTTTTATCAACTGTAGGCATTCTCTGGTGGGATTTTTGGGGTCACTTAAGTATACTATCTTATCAATAATGATATTTTAACTTCTTCCTTTCCAATTTGTATCCACCTTACCTCATTTTGTTTTCTAATGGATCAGGCTAGAACTTTGAGTAATATATTGAATAAATAGGCAGAGAGTGGGCAGCCTAGTCTTGTCCCTGATTTAAGTGGGATTGCTTCAAGTTTCTCTCCATTTGCTTTGATGCTGGCTACTGGTTTTCTGTATATTGCTTTTACTATATTTAGGTATGGGCCACGAATTCCTGATCTTTCCAAGTCTTTTATCATAAGGGGTGTTGAATGTTTTCTAATGCTTTCTCAACATCTATTGAGATGATCATGTGTTTTTTTCCTTTGAGTTTGTTTCTATAGTGTGTTATGTTGATGGATTTCCATATATGGAACCATCCCTGCATCCCTGGAATGAAGATTACTTGATTATAACGGACGATTGTTTTGATGTGTTCTTGGATTCAGTTTGCGAGAATTTTATTATTTTTGCATCAATATCCACAAGGGAAATTTGTCGGGAGTTCTTTTTCTTTTTTGGGTCTTTCAGTGGTTTAGGTATAAGCATAATTGTGGCTTCACAGTATGAATTGGGTAGTGTTCCTTCTGTTTCTATGTTGTGGAAAAGTTTGAAGAGTATTGGTATTAGGACTTCTTTGAAGGTCTAATAGAATTCTGTAATAAACCCATCTTCTTCTGGGCTTTTTTAATTGGGAGACTTTTAAAGACTGTTTCATTTTCCTTAGGGGTTATGGGACTATTCAGATGGTTTATTTGATCCTGATTTAACTTTGGTACCCGGTGGCTGTCTATAAAATTATCTTTTTCATTCAGATGTTCCAGTTTTGTTGAGTACAGGCTTTTTTAGTATGATCTGATGATTTTTTTACTTCCTAGCTTTGTGTTTTTGTATTCCCTTTTCATTTCCAGTTTTGTTAATTTGAATATTGTTTCTGTGCCCTCTGGTTAGTCTGGCTAAAGGTTTAGCTATCTTGTTGATTTTCTCAAAGAACCAGTTCCTGGTTTTATTGATTCTTTGTATAGTTCTCTTCTTGTTTCTACTTGGTTGATTTCAACCCTGAGTTTGATTATTTCCTGCTGTCTACTTCTCTTGGGTGTATTTGCCCCTTTCTGTACTAGAGTTTTCATGTGTGCTGTCAGGCTGCTAGTATATGCTCTCTCTAGTTCCTTTTTGGAGGCACTCAGAGCTATGAGTTTGCCTCTTAGCGCTTTCATTGTGTCCCACAATGCTTTCATTGTGTCCCACAAGTTTGAGTATTTTGTGCCTTCATTTTCATTAAATCCTAAAAAGTCTTTATTTCTTGCAAGTTATCATTGACCAAGTTATGTTCAACTTCCTTGGGTATGTGCGTTTTCTGTTGTTTTTGTTGCTATTTAAGACCAACCTTAGGGATCTGATAGAATGCATGGGATTATTTCAATCTCCTTGTATCTGTTGAGGCTTGTTTTTTGATGAATTATATGGTCAGTTTTGAACAAAGTACCATGAGGTGCTGAGAAGAAAGTATATTCTTTTGTTTTAGGATGAAATGTTCTATAGATATCTGTTAAATCCATTTGATCCCTAACTTCTGTTAGTTTCACTGTGTCTCTGTGAGATTCTGTTTCCATGATCTGCCCATTGCTGACAGTGAGGTGTTGAAGTCTCTCACTATTACTGTGTGATGTGCAATGTGTGCTTTGAGCTTTAGTAAAGTTTCTTTGATGAGTGTAGGTGCCCTTGAATTTGGAGCATAGATGTTCAGAATTCAGAGTTCATCTTGATAGTTTTTTTCTTTTGATGAGTATGAAGTGTCTTTTTTGATAACTTTTGGTTGAAAGTTGATTTTAATTGATATTAGAATTGCTACTCCAGCATGTTTCTTTGGACCATTTGCCTGGAAAAATTATTTTCAGCCTTTTACTCTGAGGCAGTGTCTGACTTTGTCACTGAGGTGAGTTTCCTGTATGTAACACAATGCTATATCCTGTTTACATATCCAGTCTGTTATTTTATTCAGGAATTGAGTCCATAGAAATTAATAGATATTAAGAGATAGTGAATGCTTTTTTTTGTTTTGTTATAAGTGTGATTATGTATGTGTGTCTATCTTTTGGGGGGGGGTGTTGAAAGATTACTTTCTTGCTTTTTCTAGGGTGCAGTTTCACTCCTTGTATTAGTGTTTTCCATCTATTACCCTTTGTAGGGTTGGATTTGTTGGAAGATATTGTTTAAATTTGGTTTGGTCATGCAATATCTTTGTTTCTCCACTATGATAATTGAAAGTTTTGATTTCGTGGGCATTTGTGTTGCCTTAGGGTCTGTATACACCTGCCCATGATCTTCTAGCTTTCATAGTCTCTGGAGAGCAGTCTGGTATAATTCTGATAGGTCTGCCTTTATATGTTACTTGACCTTTTTCACTTATTGCTTTTAATAATCTTTGTACATTTGGTGTTTTAACTATTATCTGTTTATTTTATCTATTTATCTATTTATTTAACTATTATTGTCAGGAGAATTTTTTTCTGATCCAATCTATTCGGAGTTCTGTAGGCCTCTTGCATGTTTATAGGCATCTCTTTCTTTAGGTTAGGAAAGTTTTCTTCTATAATTTTGTTGAAGATATTTACTGGTCCTTTAAGTTGGTAATCTTTCCTCTCTTCCATACCTATCATCCTTAGATTTGATTTTCTTATTGTGTACTGGATTTCCTGGATATTTTGGGTTAGGGTTTTTTTTATTTATTTTTGCATTTTGCATTTTCTTTGACTGTTGTGTCAATAATTTCTATGGTACCTTTGCACCTGAGATTCTCTCTTCTATCTTTTGCATTTTGTTGGTGATGCTTGCATCTATGACTTCTGATCACTTTCTAAGTTTCCTATCTCTAGAGTTGTCTCCCTTTGTGATTTCTTTATTGTATTTATTTCCATTTTTAAATCCTAGATTTTTTTCAATTCCTGTTTGGCTCTGTTTTCCTATAATTCTTTAAGGGATGTTTCAGTTTCCTCTTTAAGGGATTCTGTTTACATGTGTTCTGCTGTATTTCTTTAAGGGAGTTATTTAAGTCCTTCTTAAAGTCCTCTGTCATGATCTTGAGATGTGAATTTAAATCCAAATCTTGCTTTTGTAATGTGATAGGGTATCCAGGTCTTGCTTTTTCCTGTGGAAGATTTTAGAAAATTTTGCCATCCTGTGTTATATCCAGCTACTCTCAGTCCTGGCAGTCTCTAGGCTAGCCCCTGGTAGTGGTCTTCTCAGCTCCAGTTCACCTTTCTCAGAGCTGCTTGTTCCTTCTCAGTCATCTACCCCCTGAAGCTAGTTGTAACAAATCCCCTTAACCTAGTAAATCAAAACTCTAGAAACTAATAATTTATATATCATATTTATATATCAATAAATTTTCAGTTCCCAAGACACAATAATTTCAGAGCCAGTTGATAATGGTACAAGCTACCCACCTAGATTAAACAAGGTATCCCAATTCTATCCTTTTGTGATATTCATAGCTAAGTGTGACTATTTAAAATCAATCGGAATCTGGATAGTCTTCCTCTTCTTCCATTTTCATTCCTTCTCCCTCTATCCTCTCTCTCTAGTCTCCAAAAGTCTCTTCCTGCCCACCTTTTCCACTGCCCAATCACAGGCTTTCAGCTTATCTTGTGCCTGCCCTCACGTGCATGTAGACATCAATCCACAATTGTAGTAGGAGAACTAGATTCTGATGATGCCATGTAGCCTTTGTTTCTGTTGCTTCTGTTCTTGTGCTTGCCTCTCACCATCTGGTTATCTCTAGTTCTACCTGCTGTCTCTGACTGGAGCCTATTTTCCCTGTGATCCTGGTTGTGTCAGAACAACTCAGAATCCAGCTTTCTTTGTAATTCTGTGAATCTTGGATCCTGTGATTCTGAGATCATGGGTGTGTCAGAGTTCCTGGTGGTCAAGCTGCTTCTGGGATCCTGAAATCCTGGTGTCACCAAGCTCCAGAGATCCTGTTGTATCAGAGCTCCTTAGCATCCTGCTTTCTCTGAGTGTTGCAGGAGTGGGTAGGGAGCCAGAGCCCTGGGTCAGCTCTGGACACAGGAACAAGCTGGAAGCAGCCAGTGACTCTGCCTGGGCAGGGGTTTTTGTTTCCCCAGTTCCTGTGTGTATAGTTGGGGGGGGGCATCCCAGTTACGTTGGGTGTTGGGAAAGATGTTGTGACCTCAACTGTGATCTTGAGTGTGTCAGAGCTCCAGTAATCCTAGGTGATCTCCTGGGAGACAAGCTTCCTCTGTGATTGTGTGATCCTGTGATCCTGGGCATTTCAGAGCACCTGGGAGTCAGGCTTCCTCTGGGTGGTGTAAGAGTGAATGCACAACCAGCACCCAAGTCTGCTCCAGGTGCAGGTTTAAACTAGAAGGCAATTTATATTTCTTTATTGAGAAATATAATGGCTAATAAGATATCTTGTTTTACCAAGATATCTTTTACCATGTAAACAAAATGTACCAATGTGGTAATAAAGTAGAGATCAAAACAAAAATGTATTTACAAAGAAATTTAGTGGTGCTAAAATAATGATTGTGTAAAATGATACTCTAACATACCTACATGACTGTCAGTACTTCTGGCTAGAGGTATAGGGCTTGCTTCCCTACACTTGTAGAACTGATAAGGTCATAAGATAGCACATATGTTGTAGAAATCTGAAGCCTTGATGTTCTTCCCTTATACTAATAGCTTGAACTTGTCCTCATTAGTCTTAGACAAACTTTATTTCATTTCTGGAAATCATTGCTGTTATGACTGATCTCAATCTGTATACTTTTCCTGAATTATGAGAATAAAATCTGCTTAGTTCTTTAAAGCATTTTTTCTTTTTATAATTGAATATTGTCTTAATTTACATTGCCAATGGTACAACCTTTCCCAATTTTCCCCCTCCCCTAAAACCCCCAACACCTCCTCATCCTTCTTCCCCCTGCCTCCATATATATGCCCCTCCACCCAACACACTACCACCTCCCCCCCTCGGTTTCCTTATGTTGGGACCTCTGTTGAGCCTTTATCTGACCAAGGAATATTTCTCCCACTGATGCCCAACAAGGCCTTCCTCTTCTGCATTTTTGCCTAGAACCATGTGTGCCCCTTGGCTGATGGTTCAGTCCCGCGGAGTCTTGGGGCATCTGGGTGGCCAAAATCATTGTTCTTCCCATGGGGCTGTAAACCCCTTTAGCTTCTCTGGACCATCCTCCAGCTCCTCCATTGGGGACCCCATGTCCAGTCCAATAGTTGGTTTCTAGCATCTGCCTTTGTATTTGTAAGGCTCTGGCAGGGCCCCTCTGGAGACAACCATGGCATGCTCCTTTTGGTATACACTTCTTGTTGTCCATAGTAGTGTTGGGGATTGGTGACTCTTTATAGGATGAATCCCCAGGTAGGGCAGTCTCTGGGTGGCCTTTAGTTCAGTCTCTGCTCCACACATTTGTCTCCCTTATTGCTCCTGTGAATATTTTCTTTCCTTTCTTAGAGGAACCAAAGCATCCTCACTTAAGTCCTTCTTGAGCTTCCTATGCTGGGTGAATTGTAGTTTGTTTATTTTGAGCTTTTGGGCTAACATCTGCTTATTACTGAGTACATACCATGTGTCTTCTTTTGTGACTGGGTTGCCTTGCTCAGGATGAGACTTGCTAATCCCATTCTTTTGCTTAAGAATTTCATGAATTCATTGTTTTTAATAGCTGAATAGTACTCCATTGTGTATATACACCACAGTTTCTGTATCCATTCCTCTATTGAGGGAAATCTGGGTTTTTTCCATCTTCTGACTACTATAAATAAAGCAGCTACGAACATAGTGGAGCATGTGTCTTTATTACATGTAGGAGCATCTTCTGGGTATATGAACAGGAGTGGTATAGCTGGGTCAGCAGGTAGTATTGTGTCTAATTTTCTGAGGAATCGCCAAACTGATTTCCAGGGTGGTTTTACCAGCTTGCAATCCCACCAACAATGGAGAGGTGTTCCTTTTTCCCCACATCCTCTCCAGCATCTGCTCTCCCCTGAGTTTTTCATTTTAGCCATTCTGACTGGTATAAGGTGGAATATCAGTGTGTTTTCATTTGCATTTCCCTGACAACTAAGGATGCTGAACATTTCTTTAAGTGCTTTAGAGCCATTCAAATTTTCTCAGTTGAAAATGCCCTGTTGAGTTCTGTACCTCATTTTTTAATAGGGTTATTTGACTCTTTGGAGACTAACTGCTTGAGTTCTTGGTATACATTGGATATTAGCCCTTTATCGGATATAGGGTTACTAAAGATCTGTTTCCAATTTGTTGGTTGCTACTTTGTCCTATTGGCTGTGTCCTTTGCCTTACAGAAGCTTTGTAGTTTTATGAGGTCCCATTTGTTGATTCTTGTTCTTATAGCATAAGCCATTGGTGTTCTGTTCAGGAACTTTTTCCTTTTGCCTATGTGTTCAAAGTTTGTCCCCACTTTCTTCTCTATAAGCTTCAGTGTGTCTGGTTTTATGTGAAGGCCCTTGATGCACTTGGACTTGAGCTTTGTACAAAGAGATAAAAATGAGTAGATTTGCATTTTTTCTGCATGCAGATCTCCAGTTGATCCAGCACCATTTGTTAAAAATGCTGTCTTTTTTCCACTGGATGTTTTTAGCTCCTTTGCCAACCATCAATGGCCATATGTGTGGGTTCTTTTGTGGATCTTCAATTCTATTCCATTCATCTTCTGGCTTGTCTGCATATGAATACCAAACAGTTTTTATAACTATTGCTCTGTAGTAGAGCTTGAGGTCAGGGATGGTGATTCCCCCAGATGATCTTTTGTTATAAAGAATAGTTTTTGCTATCCTGGGTTTTTTGTTATTTCAGATGAATTTGAGAATTGCTCTTTCTAGATCTATGAAAAATTGATTTGGTATTTTGATGGGGATTGCATTGAATCTGTAGATTGCTTTCAGCAAGATGGCAATTTTTACTATATTGATCCTGCCAATCCATAAACATGGGAGATCTTTCCACCTTCTGAGACTTTCTTCTATTTCTTTCTTCAGAGACGTAAAGTACTTGTCATATAGATCTTTCACTTGCTTTGTTAGGGTCAGACCTAGATATGAAATATTATTTGGGATTATTATTAGGGACTATTTCCCTAATTCCCTTTTCCTCTTGCTTATTCTTTGAGTAGAGGAAGGCTACTGATTTGGTTGGGTTAATTTTATATCCAGTCACTTTGCTGAAGTTGTTTATCAGCTTTAGGAGTTCTCTGGTGGATGTCTTGGGGTCACTTAAGTATATTAATATATATCATCTGCAAATAGTGATATTTTGACTTCTTCCTTTCCAATTTGTATACCTTTGACGTCCTTTTGCTGCCTGGCTTCTCTGGCTGGGACTTCAAATACTATATTGAATAGATAGGAAGAGAGTGGGCAGCCTTGTCTGGTCCCCGACTTTAGTGAGATTTTTCAAGTTTCTCTCGGTTTAACATGATGTTCACTACGGGTTTGCAGTATATTGCTTTCACTATTTAATAGTAAACATTTCACTATGTTTAGGTATGGCCTTGAATTCTCAATCTCTCCAAGACTTTTATCATGAATGGATGCTGGATTTTGTCAAAAGCCTTTTCATCATCTAATGAAATGATCATGTGGCTTTTTTCCTTTAGTTTGTTTATGTAATGGATTACATTGACAGATTTCCATATATTGGACCATCCCTGCATCTCTGGGATGAAGCCTATCTGATTGTGGTGAATTATAGTTTTTATGTATTCTTGGATTACGTTGCCAGGATTTTATTCATTATTTTTGCATCAATATTCATGAGGGAGATTGGTTTGAAGTTCTCCTTCCTTGTTTGGCCTTTGTTTGGTTTAGGTATAGGCATTATTATGGTTTCATAGAATGAGTTGGATAGTGTTCCTTTAGTTTCTATTTCATGGAAAAGTTTGAAGAGTATCAGTATTAACTCTTCCTTGAAGATCTGATAGAATTCCACACTAAACCAATATTGTCTTGGGCTTATTTTTTTTTTTTTGATGGGAGGCTATTAATGACTGCTTCTATTTTCTCAGGACTTATGGGACTATTTAGATGATTTATTTGACCCTGTTTTAATGTTGGTACCTGGTATGTATCTAGAAAGTTGTCCATTTCATCCAGGTTTTCAAACCTTGTAGATTATGAACTCTTGTAGTAGGATCTAATCATTTTTTGAATTTCCACAGTTTCTATTGTTATGTCTCCCTTTTCATTTCTGATTTTATTAATTTGGATACTGTCTCTGTGCCCTCTGGTTAGTCTGGTTAAGGGTTTATCTATCTTGTTGATTTTTTTCAAAGAAACAGCTCCTTATTTTGTTGATTATTTATATAGTTCTTTTTGTTTCTGTTTGGTTGATTTCAGCCCTATGTTTGATTATTTCCTGCCATCTGTCTACTCCTCTTGGGGGTATTTGCTTCTTTTTGTTCTAGAGCTTTCAAGTGCACTTTCAAGCTGTTAGTGTAAGCTCTCTCCATTCTCTTTTTGAAGGAACTCGGAGCTATGAGTTTTCCTCTTATCACTGCTTTCATTGTACCCCATAAATTTTGGTATGATGTATCTTCATTTTCATTTAATTCTAAAAAAGTCTTTAATTCTTTTCTTTATTTCTTTCTTCACCAGGATACCATTGAGAAGAGCATTGTTGAAGGTCCATGTGTATGTGTGTTTTCCATTGCTTTTGTTTGAACTTAAGACCAGCCTTAGGCCGTGGTGATATGATAAGATACATGGAAAAATTTCAATATTTCTGTATCTCTTGATGCCCATTTTGTGACCAATGATATGGTCAATTTTTGAGATGGTACAATGAAGTGCTGAGAAGGTATATTCCTTTGCTTTAGAGTAAAATGTTCTATAAATATCTCTTAGATCCATTTGGTCCATAGCTTCAGTTAGTTTCACTGTATCTCTGCTTAGCTTCTGATTCTACGATTTGTTCATTTTTAAGAGTGGGGAGTTGAAGTTTCCCACTATTATTATGTGGAGTGCAATGTGTGCTTTGAGCTTTGTTAAAGGTTCTTTTATAAATATAGGTGCCCTCGTGTTCGGAGCATAGATGTCAGAATTGAGAGTTCATCTTGGTAGACTTTCCTTTGATCAGTATGAAGTTTCCCTCCTTGTCTTTTTTGACAACTTTTGGTTGAAAGTCAATTTTATCTGATATAAGAATGGCCACTCCAGCTTGTTTCTTGGGACCATTTGCTTGGAAAATTGTTTTCCAACCTTTGACTCTTAAATAGTGACTGTCTTTGTCATTGAGGTGGGTTTCTTATATGCAGCAAAATGTTGGGTCCTGTTTAAGTATCCAGTCTGTTAGCCTATATTTTTTTATAGGGGAATTGAGACCATTGCTATTAAGAGATACTAAGGAAAAGTGATTGATACTTAGTGTTATCTTCTTAGTTAAAGGTGAAATTCTGCTTATGTATCTATCTTCTATTGGGTTTGTTGAAAGATTACCTTATTGATTTTTCTACTGTGTGGTTTGCTGCCTTATGTTGCTATTTTCCACCCATTATCCTTTGCAGAGCTGGATCTGTGGAAAGATATTGTGCAAATTTTCCTTTGTCGTGGAATGTCTTCTTTCATCCATCTATGGTAATTGAAAGTTTTGCTGGGTATAGTAGTTTGGGCTGACATTTATGTTCTCTTAGGGTCTGTATGACATCGACTCAGTCTTTTCTGGTTTTCATAGTCTCTGGTGAGAAGTCTGGTATAATTCTGATAGGTCTGCCTTTATATGTTACTTGACCTTTTTCTCTCTCTCACTGCTTTTAATATTCTTTGTTTAGTGCATTTAGTGTTTTGATTATTATGTGATGGCAGGTATTTCTGCACTGGTCTAATCTGTTTGGAGTTCTGTAGGCTTCCTGTATGTTCATGGGCATCTCTTTCTTTAGGGAAGTTTTCATCTATAATTTTGTTAAAGATATTTACTGGGCCTTTAAGATGTAAATCCTTGCTTTCTTCTATACTTATAATCCTTAGGTTTGGTCTTGTCATTGTGTCCAGGAGTTCCTGGATGTTTTGTGTTTCAAGCTTTTTCATTTTTCATTTTCTTTGACTCTTGAGTCAATGTTTTCTATGGAATCTTCTGCATCTGAGATTCTTTCTTCTAACTCTTTTATTCTGTTGTTGATGCTTGCATCTATGACTCCTTAATTCTTTCCAAGGTTTTTTATCTTCAGAAATGTCTCACTTTGTGATTTCTTTATTGATTCTATTTTCAGTTTTAGATCCTGGATAGTTTTGTTCAGTTACTTCACTTGTTTGTTTGTTTTTTCCTGAAATTCTTTAAGAAATCTTTGTGTTTCTTTTTTAAGGGCTTCTACCTATTGACCCATGTTTTCTTGTGTTTCTTTTAGGGATTTTTGTTATTCCTCTTTAAGGGCTTCTTCATGTTGACCCATGTTATCGCATAGTTCCCTATGTGATTTTTGTATTGCCTCCTTAAGGGCTTCTTTTTTGTTGATCCATGTTCTCCCTTATTTCTTTAAGAGATTTTTGTGTTTCCTCTTTAAGGGCTTCTACCTTTTCATCCATATTCTCTTGTATTTCTTTAAGGGATTTTTTGTGCTTCTACCTGTAGACCCATGTACTCCTGTATTTATTTAAGGAAATTATTTATGTCCTTCTTGAAGTTCTCCATCAAAATTATGAGATTTGATTTTAAAGCTAGCTCTTGATTTTCTGATATGATGGATTATGCAGGATTTACTGTTGTGGGAGAACTGGGTTCTGATGGTGCCATGTTGCCTTGGTTTCTATTGCTAACGATTTTGTGTTTGCCTTTGGCCAGCTCTTTATCTCTGGTGTTAGCTGGTCTTGCTGTCTCTATTCCCCGCCTGCAGGCCTGTGTTTCTATATTCCTGGGATTCCCTTTCTCTTGGTGACCTCAGACCACAGGGATCCCTCTAACCGCAGGACTCTCTGCAGATCAGATGCTCCCTTGCAGGATATGTGCCCAGACAGCTGTAGAACTGTCCAGTTCCTATGTGCAGAAGGAACCTAGGTGGGCTGTGTCCCGAGCGATCATTCACTCTGGTGTTCTCTGTGAACCTGGCTGCAATGGCTGCTTGTTCAAAGGAGCAAAGATGTTGGCCTCTTTAAAGTATTTTTAATTAGGAATGTTAAATATTTAAGTTAATTTTATATGACTGAGTCTTTGAGACTCAGTCTCAAAGCTAGATTGATAAAGATATAGACTGATATAGAGATAATAGATAAATGGTTGATATGTAAAAATGTAGATTTTATTACAAAACTCTAGTTGTTTCTTTTCAGATGATTGTGTTTAAAGCTATTATGGAAATTCAAATATTAACATATTTTCTAAATAATCTGTAATTCTAACTATTAACCTCACAAATGAATATTTGTTAACTAAATTTTATAACTAATTATTACTCCACTACAACACTGTCAATATCTCTATAACAGAGAGGAAGAGGAAATGATAGGCAAATGGTGATGATGATGATGATGACATAAATATATATAGTAAAGATGATGAAGACCTATTCATAAATATAGAGAGAAAGAGATCATATGTTCAAGAGATAAATGACAGATGATTGATTTATAAGAGAGATAAATGGTAGTTGATAGGTAAACATATTTAGTAGATACTTTACTACCTACTATAGTAGATAGCTAGATTAATAAAGATATAGACTGATACAGAGATAATCGATAAATGGTTGATATGTAAATAATAAACACATATAGGCCAAATATAGAGAAATGACTATTGATGGTAAATAAATAACAGATTATAAAAATAGATACACATAGATATATGATTAAGTTAAATTGAGAGAGAGATGAAACTAGATGTTATAGATGAGAGATAATAAGTGGTAGACAGATAATAGACAACAGATCATAAATGACATAGTTAAATGGCAAAAAGATTGATAATAAATAACAGATAAATGATACAGACATGTAGATGGATATATGATGCAGACATGGAATTGGTAAATGACAGATAAATACATGTTAGATAACAAATAGATGATAGATGTGTATAGATAGGTGATTGATGGAGATGAATAGAGAGATGATAGATGATAGATAATAGGCATGCAGATAGGTAAATAGTTAATAGACTGACAGAAAAAAAGATGAGGATAGATACAAAAATATATGATAGATAAATAGATGACAGATAGACACATGATAGAAAAATATAGAAGATAGATAGCTAAATGATATAGAAAAAATATAGAAGATAAATATGTGAATGATAGATGATAGATAGATAGATAGATACATACATACATATGCACATACATGACAGATATTTTGAAGTTCTTGCTGTATTTTCAGAGCCATCATCCATCTGGTAGCTCTCAGTAGCCCTAATCTCAACAGATGAATTTATACTTGTGGATGACACCATTTATTTTCATACATATCTATTCCACTGTGGAAATTATACAGAGAAAGAAAACATACTATCAATTCAAAAGAAAGAGATGTTCCATAGAATAAGAGCTAAAAACATTGATCTCAAAGATAAATGAACAGATTCAGACTGTTTCAGTCTGTGAGTCTGGACAGATTGCTTATGTCTAGACCTCGACCATTTACTAGGCTATTTATTTCCCTATGTAGTTCATAAGTACACTGTTAGAAGTAAGTAGGAGACTGCATAAACAGTAACATAATGACATGATGCTACCACTGAAAGTTGACAAAAGAATAGTGGGTTCAATAAATGTGTAGGAAATGAATATAGATATGGGGAACCTTACATAAAGAAAAAATTACCTTTCAACATTTCTGAGTTATTTATTCTGAAGAGTAGAGAATCATAAACCCAAAACAAATGCCTCATGTAAAGTCAGTAATAGCAGATAGAGACACAGATATGTGCACAATACACAAGTGCTGTGCATATATTTGCTCTTTGATTGTTTTCTCCTATTATATGATAGATATTGTTGTGATTATTTTAATTTGATAGTAGCTGTAGCAGTGACTTCAGGCCAAGGAGGTAACAGAAGCCATACAACCTAATGTAGCTTTGAGGGGGAAGAAGAAACTTTTGTTTCATCATTGATAATCTGGAATGCTTCAAGAATATTCTTTGCCTCTGTCATTATTAAAACTATTTAATCTACTTATATGTTTTCAAAAGGAAATGCTTTTGGGTGGAGGTCAGCATACTGAAAAGGAATACACAGGTTTCTATGCTCAAAGTTTAGAATTTGAGCTTACTTGTCTGTTGTGCTATTCAGAGTATTCTGAGCTCCTCCAACCTCTCATCTGCTGTGCACAACTCACTCTGAGCAAAGGAGAAGAGCAGATCTTTCCAATCAGCTTACAAATTCAACAAGAAGAGGCTGGCTGAAGTAAGTATTTCTCCTATCTTAGCATGTTTAAACTCCTCCAGGAGCCTTGCAGGACGCAGGGGTTTGAACACTGTGGAGGATAGATGATCTCATATTACAATGGGCCAAGATTCAGGGTTGTCTGGACTAGGAATCCATATCTTGTAAACAGATCCTTTAATAACATACCTCCTGAATCTGCTTCACCTTTCCTTTTACAATGCTGTCCTGAAACGTGGACAAAGTCAGCGATAGGAATTATCCATCTTTGCTAGGTGATGCAGCCCATACATACCCTAAAAATTAGCTTTAAATTCTATGAAAAGTATTTACTATGGCCTCTATTTGAAAAATGTCCCTTTTATCTCCATTAGAACCAAATGACTTATGTTTGAAATCTCAACACTAAAGAGGCTAAGTTGGGAAAATTACCATGAGTTCAAGTCTAGCCTGGGCTTTATGGAGAGTTCTAAGACAACATGAAATATAGAGTGACAGTCTATCTTTTAAAAAATACATACAAATAGAAAATTGCCATATATTTCTTTCAGTGAGTTTGCAGAGAAAGAAAATAGCTTTATAAATGATTTTATGTTTTTACTTATATTTTTAAAAATAATTGTTCATATTCTATAATTATATCATTCATGCTTTATTGTAATTTATTAATTTTAAGTAGTGTTGTATAAATACTTTATGAGTGAAAGGCAAGAAGCTATATTGGTAGGTATGTCTCAGACAACTGAGAGCTACATAAGCCCCATGAGCCCTAAATTTCGGCATGGGTTGTTAGAAAAAATATATATATAGAGAGAGAGTGTTTGCTTCTGATGTCCCAGGAACTACAGGTTTGGTTTGTCTCTATTCACATCTTGAAGAAAATTAATGATGTAAAACATTAAAGCCTAAATAATACTAAAGAAATTGTAGTTGTAGTATTTTCACTGAAATGCATAGAGTTTGAAAATATTTGAGTGTAATTTATGATCCCTACCCACATGGCTGATATAGTTTTCATAAGGGTAGAAAACACTCACAGACTTGTTTCTTGTTGTCTCTATCTAACCCTGCATTTTTGTTCTCATTTTTTGATCAGCTAGAGTAGTTAAACTGGATTTCATTTGTGGTTAGACATAACCCTTTACATTCTTGAGTATTCCCTTATTGATATATAACATTACAGTAACCAGTTCTTTGTAAGCTTCCTGGCTTCATGTTCTTATTGGTATGATGGATAATGAATAAATATATACCACTCCTGCTAATCTGTCAAACTATCCTTGAGCTCTTTTTGTTACATGCTTTACTATGGTGTTGGAAGTTGTCAAACTATATAGTACATTACAGTGTGAGGGTTCTTAGAAAAACTTGGCAAGTTACATTACATCTTAGAGTAATCAGTGTCTTCCTCAAGCTTCCATGATCTGATGATAGAATGTCACTGCTAAAGTTAAAAGTTTTAAATTTTAGGTTTATAAAGAGATCTTTTATATGTGTTTGTGTGTATATGAACATATGGTATCTCTGTGTATGATTTGTGTGTGTTTGTGATTTTTATATGCTGTAATGTTTGTCTGAATTTTATGTCACTTCTGGTGCTTACATTCCACAGACTACATGCAGATATATTTTGTATCATGCTGAATTTTTTATAGACTCTAGGATGGGAATTCAGATCCCTATGCTGACATGGTAAGAGTTTTGTCCACTGAGACATCATCTCTCCAGGCCATTAATTTTAATTACCTAACATTTTATTTAGGGCTTCTGAGGTTCTATTTCTATCTTTATTTCTTCTATGCCCCCTCTCTCTTTCTCTTCCTATTACCTTTATATATTTCTATATATAGTAATACTCCTTAAGGAAAATAGCTCATGGTGATATACCCTGTATTGCATACAGTATTTTCTTTCTTTTGCACATATGCCCCCAAAGCTTAGGGAGACTGGATGCTAGTGTGATCTTCATAAACACAATTTTACGTCATGTCTGACTTCTTGCTTCATTTGGGACACAGGGGAGTTCTTATCCAGCATTGTATGGTCTCTTAGTAAGGGACAGGGTATTTTAGTTATGCATAATTATGCACAACATTATTCATTGACTAAATTCTACATGAGTAAACAATGATTATGGACTAGATATATTTAGATGGATAATGGATATATTTTTGTAAGTGTGACAGTTCAAAATTTCATACTGTCTTTTACATTTCACATTTTTTGATAGTACTTTACTGAACTCACTTTACTTCTTTAAGGAAGCTTTCCAAGAAAAGTTTAGTTCTTACTATCTCCCTTTGCCTGTAGAAACCTGTATATCTGTTGTCGTATAAACTTATGCTATAATGAAGTGCCATACTCTGGTTGGCTTATAAACCACTTGACTCTATTTTTTTAAGCACAGTTTTGAAGACTGAAAATTCCAAGAACAAAATACCAATGGGATAGTGTCTGGTGAGGGACCTTCTCCTAGACCATAAAAAGAACATTTCCTGTATATTTTATAAAAGCACAGGAATAACAGTTCTCCTCAAGCTTCTTTCCTGAAGATCATTCCAATCTCAAGGTTCAGTCTTGAAGACCTAATACTTCCCCGAAGTTTTCACTTTTCAAAGTCCCCAGGTTGTTAGGATTTTAATGTGTGGCCTTTGAGGATATGTGGATATTGAGACTATAGCAAATACTCTTTAGAATTTCAAGTATAGCTAATCTCACATAGCATTTAATATTTAGGTTTATTGGTTCATCTATTGGCTTTGTACTTTTTCTTAATGACCTATACTGAGTTTTTTCTCCACTACTAGAAGTAATGATAACTAGTCACATACATGTCCATTAAATGTTTCTGAGCACAGATGATTCATCTTCCCAGAGTATCCTATAAGAGCTCTATGATGTGGTTGGCCTATCTTTGTCTTCTAATTTTTCTGGCTTTCAACTTGCTTCTAATGGAAGATACTGAATTAATCCAATTCCATAGTAAAGTTTATTAATTTATAAGGCTAACTCAGTAAATGCTTGCTAAAAATTCAGATTCCAGATAACACAGAACTCTTTAAGATTCACTGGGGCAGCGTTGGACCACAAAATCTGCACTTTTAGCAGGTATGAGGACTATATGATAGTATACACTGCTCAAAAGTAAGCTTTGTAATATACATTCCTAAACCTATCCCAAGAATGACATAATAAGACTCTGCAATGGGCAGAAATGAATTCTGAAATGTGTACATTTTAAAAATTCTCCAGGTGATTTTGGAATAACCAAGCTCATTACCATTATTTGAAAGTTGCTTTCATCTACTTTCTCATCCATATTTCACTGACATCAGATTCAGTTTTACATCTGTAATTTTGACACATTCTGCAAGGCCTCTGGCTATGTCCTACCTATCACTGCTTTCTAAGTAGTGAGAATATGACTGAAGCCACACTGCCATTTTGGGAAAAAATTCCCTTAGGAGACAAATACATTTTTAGTACTATGCTGAGCTAAACTCTTAGTTTTAGCAATAAGTCTGGTGAAAATTTACAAAAAAAATTACAGAATAGCAAAGTTACCAAAGATTCCATAAAAAATGTGTTTTAATAGAATAAACTATTATATCTAGCTTGATACATATGGAAACTATTAACTCACCATATTAAAAATATAACTTGTAGCAATACAGGGAAGTTGTCATGGAAACATACTAAATACATGTGGACTGGTTATTTGTGTAGGGATTATTAAACAAGAAAATTCATTGTGTGTTAGATAAGAAGAGCTAAGCCTTATTCTTGCATTTAGTTTATTCAAAGATGAGCAGAGTTTAAACAACATCAGTTTTAGGAATTCTATTCTTCTACTTTGCTAGTTGAATGAGATTATTTAGTTGCTGTTTAGGCAATCTTTCACATTTTTGCTGAAACATGATTATTGTTTTTTTTTTTGTTGTTGTTGTTCAACTAAAATACTATTTTTTCATATTCAGCCTTTCAGATATTGCATAAAAATGAAAAAAATAAAATCAAAATGCACCATACGTTTTATAGAGCTTTCGATGTATCTATGAGGCTACCTTATAAAACTGTTTACTTGATTTCCATAAAATCTCTATGGTACCCTATTTCAAAGATAAATAGAAAACAGTGTTGTTGAGAACTGAAAAACAATTCCCATATCATGACACCAAAGAGTTGGGAGCATAGTACAAATGTCCTTATACCCACAGATCTCCAGTGAAACCAGGAATGTTAAGCACACAGAATTGTTTTTCTAAATGGAATAATAAAATAAACCTGTTATTCTATCCAGAAAGGTGAGAATTGGAAATAGATAATAGCCTTGTGTTATCTGTTGCTCCAGGTCATATCAAGCTCCTACAACCCAGGCCAGAAGTAGTCTTATAGACTGGGATGTGAGAGATACAAAACCAGCAGGAAACATGCAAAGCATGTTTTCTTTTAACTTTCACTTTAATCTGCTCTTTATGCAATTGTCTTTTTAGAGACAATTCTTTTATAATTTTAGGAAGAAAAATATGCAATAAAAAGAAAGAAGAAGCACAGGAAAGAGTATGGTAGAGAAGAAAGACAATGGTAGAGGGGAGGGAGACATTAATCCTATGGAAATGAAAATATAAGACAACCTTGAAGATTTGCGAGACAGATATCTGATACTCCCAGGGGATGGGGGGGATGGCTGTCATCCTGATCTAACTGAAGTACTACCATCCCTTTTCTCTCTAAAAAGGAGTGACAAGAGAGAAGAGTTGGGTGCAAGTTCATTATTAGGTAATGATGCTTGGCATTCGGAGTTTTGGTGTGCTTAATAAGTGGATTTAAGATCTTTGCTTAAAAGTTTTCTTTGGGGAAACTCTTTTGAGAATAATATAATCTCTATAAATAATTTCTATGTTCTGCCTTCATTTATACCCACTTGAAAATATGATAAGGTATTGCCTTCCTGTGTAACAAACAGTAAAACATGGAAACTAGACTGTTAAAGGTGAATTTGGGGAAAACCAGGAAGACTTGGTCAATAGGGCCCATACCTGAAGTTTTTCTTTGAGTTAGTATCCATTGTTTTTATTTGCCACTAGAGTAATAACATTTTGGGAGCCAAAATTAAGGTATGCCCTGGAGTTAGAAGTTGAAGTAGAGTACATATTTGCTTTAGTCAGGACCACACATATCCTCTGTGTGGAGATCATAGAGGCTCATATTATCCTATTTAGCATGGTTCTGTGATAGACATTTCCATGTGGCACCTGAAATCCAGGTCCCATAGTATGCAATGTGATGCAACAAATACCTTGATATATCTTTATTGGAAATCTGAATTATAGGCACACAGCTTTTCAAAAAGGTCATACATTTTGGGTCCATGTCAAATTCTACTTTTTGTGACTCACTGGCTTGCTTTCCAGAGCCTGCAGTAAAAAAAAAAAAAAAAAAAAAAAAAAGGCCCTCTTAGTCCACAGAGTTCCTGGCACCAATGATTACAAATCCCCTGTGGCTAAACAACAATTTCTTCTGTGAAGATGATAGCAGGCTGCCAGACAGAGATTTGCTTGCTTGGGTTAGGAAAGCTTTCCCAGCCCAAAGCCTATTACTTTGTGAAAACCAGCACTTTTATTTCTTCTTAACTAAAAAAAAAATGGGTCAGAAAACTGTGCCATATGAATGTTCCATCTTCAAAGCAAGAGAAAGAAAAGATTCATTTATATTGATTATGAATGTGGGTGTAATTTACTTCAGAAACTCCACATTTTCTTGCCCCTGTGTCAGGGATAACTCTGGTAATACTGTATTTCCTGAAATCTGTGCAACTCCCTTGACTTCTAAAAAATGAATAAATCAATGTTGTAATGAGATATGTTTACAAAATTAGAAACCAAACACAAGAATTGGATTTCAGAGTTTTGTCCTTATTTTCTGCTTTTTTACTCATATTGTATACATTTGGCCTCTAGGGCTCAAAATAATAGAACTTTGAATCTCAAGGAATCAGTCTAAGTTGAGATGCAATTTAAGCTACAGTACTACTTCAGGAATGAGAGTCCATGGGGAAACCTCCATTGAGAAACAAGACAAATAGGAAAAGATTGAAAATGAAGGAGACGAGGAGGCCTTAAGTCGACCCTATCAAGATTCAGGCTGAATAATATGTCAGAGTTGTCTTCTATTGGGTTCCACTGAAGAGGACTTTCTAAGTAAGTCTTAGCACTCACTGAAGTTCCCTACCCTAGAATCAAGTAACTAGCTTGGGAACATGTGGCATCAAGTGACAGCGAAGGACTCTGCAGTTGAAGCAATTTCTAATTGTGAGAATAGTTAGCTAGCTATCCTCTATCTATCATCTAATATATCTATCATCTATTTATCAATTTCTATAAAACACCTATAATCTATTTGTCTATTTAGCATCCATTTATCCATATCTATTTAACAGTCTATTGTCTATGTCTATTCTATGCCCTCTAATTATATGTCAATTATCAGTAATCTATCAGATGTCATCTAACATCCATTATGTATATATTTGTTGTCAACATACATACATTAAATTATATTTACTAGGACTAAGCATCTGGAATATAACAGACTGGTCTTTCCATCGACACTGTCTAGATATAGTTTACACATGTTAAAACTCAGCTGCTACTCTCTGTTATAGCAATTATAATAATCAGACTAATATCCCTCATTTAATAAGAGGTATATCACAGAGCAGATTTCTGCATGACACATTTGGGCTATAAACAGACCTCTGTCTCTCTCTGCTGTTTTTTGACTTAATATGACTGGAGCACAGTGGATCTTAAATTTTGGTCGACTATTCAGCAACATCAATATCATTGGAAACTTGTTAGAAATACAGACATTCTGCATTTACACAGACCAAAAATAAGAAACCCTTTAAGTGGGTCTTTCGATCTGTGTTCTGAAATCTCCTAGGGGTTTCTGAAGCACTCCCTAAAGCTTGAAAGCTATGGCAGTCATGGACAGGGACCAAAAAAATAGAGAATGTCTTCAGAGCTGTTCATTGACCTCCCTTCCAGCTCTCCTTGTCCATGTATCTCCTTTTTTATCTGTTCCTGGCCATAGGCTTCTATTTTCTAGCATTTCTGTGTTTCATGTTAGAAATAGAAGCTTGCTTGTTGCAGGATGCTTGAGTGGTATTCTGACAGTCTGTATGGAACAGCATAGGTAGATTCACTACTTACTATGCAATACAATCTCAGGGAAATTTTTGATGCCCCAAACTGCATATTCTTGTTTTATCAGTAGTCTGAAGAACCCTGAATTAAAATATCTGTTTGATTTAATATGTCTTTTTTCAAGTCCAAGTTCATATTGGTTTTGAGAGTTTTCATCTACAAAACTTAAAGTAATGATACCCACATTAAAGGGTTATTATATATGTAAGGATGAAAATAATTAAGGTAACTGCAAAGCCTCACACATGTATAGGGAGCTTGTTTAAAATGCATGTGGGCATCCACAATACTGTCTGGGTTTTGTAACAGTATATAGGATGGAGCAAGATATAGCTAATCACCTGGGAGGCTTTCCTAATGCGTGACAAATGAAGAGAGGGGGAAACTCTCAGTTAGCCATTGAACTGAGCCCAGGGTCCCCAATGCAGGAGCTAGAGAAAGGACACAAGGAGCTGAAGGGGTTTGCAGCGTCACAGGAGGAAAAACTATATGAGTCACTGAGCACTCCCAGAGCTCCCAGAGACAAAACCACCAACCAAAGAGTACAAATGGAGTTACCCATGGCTCCAGACACATAGGCAGCAGAAGTGGAACTTGTTAGACACGAAAGGGAGGAGAGGCCCTTGGTCCTGGAAGGCCTTGATGCTGTAGTATAGAGGAATACCAGGCAGGACAGGGAAGTGGGGGAGGGTTGATTAGAGAAGGAGAGATGGCTTATTGGATTTTTGGGAGAGGGGGGAACCAGTTAAGGGGACAACATTTGAAATGTAAATAAGTAATATATCTAATTAAAAAATTACTAAGTAAATAAATAAAAATTCATGTGGATTTAATTGGTCATAATGCAAAGAACTAACTGTGGGATGCTCATTTCCAATTGATACAACCACCACACAACTCTTATTCCCAAGGCACAGGAAATATCACCAATAAGGGGCAGAAAAAATATAAAGGTCAAAAGAAAAAAAAACATGTGCTCTTCTTCTATGTATAGGTGCCTATAGGCACCTATACATAGAAGAAGAGCACATGTTTTTTTTTTTAGAGCACCTAATCATAAGATAGTCACTCAAACAAGTCATATACAATGACTATACTGACATTCCAATATTGTTGTGGAAATCTCATAAAACCCCACCCCTAGATGAAGAGTCATAATCAAAGAATGGCTAGTAAGAGATGGAAAATCAATCTTCTCCAGGGATGATTCCTGTGATAGGTTATACAATCCCAAGTAGTCAGCCCTAAACACATGTATATATGAACAACACTAAATAGACTCAGCATTTTGTATTTATATATAAATATGTGTGTATACACATACATATTTATCTAATGATAATAATTAGAAGAGGTTATAAGTTTGATAGAGAGTGGGGACACACAACAGAAGATAATGTAGATGGTGTAGAAATGAATAGATTACTCATTTATTAAATTCTTTTTTTAGATGAAAAATGAGCTAAGATCTTTATTGCATAGAAAAAGAAAACATTTCTACCCTTTTATTGCTAAATGTGCTAAATCCAAGTCTGTAAGAAAAAAAGCTTTGTCCTCTTTAGCAAGACTAAGCTTGCATTGCTTTTAAGAAAAGACCTGCTCTGCCCCATGGTTACAATAACCCTGACTGTTTTTTCTTTCTGCTCTTTCTGCAGCTTCATCTTTATTCCTCCTTCTCTCTGCATTCTGTGTATTGCTTTCTTTAAATATGAAATTCTTTTTAAAAATATAAAGATGTTCTCTTGTCTCCATTTCCTTTTTATTTCACTTTTTCTTTCTTATTATTAATTAATTACCTTATTTATTTAAATCACAAATACTGCCCCCCTCCTAGTCTTCCCCCACATAGTTCTTCCTCCATCATCCTCCCCTCCAACTTTGAGAGGGTGCTCCTACAGGTATCCCCCATCCCTGGCACATCAAGTCTCTACAGGATTAGGTGCAACATTTGTCTTAAATACAACCCTACTCAAGGAAATTTGATTGACAGGGAAATATACTGATAAAAAGCAAGACTTTTGGGTCTGGCTAACAGGGGAAAGTAATATTCAGCTGATCTTCTTTCTAAAAACTGAATTTCTGAACTCCTCCATCCCTATCCCCACCCAACTTCTTGTCTTGCAGTTGATTACCCAGAAGAGATGATTTTCGTATTTAGCAGCATTCAAGAAAGCTACAAAAGGATGTTATTAAAATACCCAAGGATTATTTAACCTAAATCAAAGAATATGAGATAAGAGGATGAATAAGTTTTTTTTCAGGATGCATTAACGTCCTGGGCAAGCTAATTGTGCAAAAGTAGGAAGCCAGGATCTAAGAGCTTTCTAAAGACCAACATTGAGGACCTGGATTATGTTCACAGGAGCTTCCATCCTTACAAGCCTTAGTTTTTATAACTCGAACTCTTACAAGAGCTACCATATATTTGCAAGTTATGGCCCCATGTGAAAGTTCTCTGTGGAAATATTCCATAATCTAATTCCCAGACACACCTAGAATAATGAAGTAAAACCATGGGGGGATCACAAGCACTTGAACTTTTTAGTTTTTCATAAGATATGATCATTGCAGTTAAGGTGGAAAGTTAGGCATTTTGCATTTTTCTTTGTATTTATTATATTCCAATCTTCCCTTTCTGCTTCTTATTCTCCTACCATTTCTAAAACCATATTTTGATAGCATAGTATTTGAGAAATCAGGAATTATCAGTATTGGTAAGATATTGCCTCTATTGCTGTTTTATTTTTGTGAAGCTGCAAAACTAATGCAAATTTAGAGATTAGAAACACCTATAAGTAAGCCAAGCATTCTGTGTTCAGAAGTCTGTTACAGTCTGAATGGGCTTCATGCTTAGGATGTCAGAGACTGAAACAGTCTAGTCAACCTGAGTTCCTTTCTGATTTGTTGTACTCGATGATGTGGGGGCCATTTCCAAGATCATGAAGAAAATGGGAGTCCTAAATCTTCAGTTTTCTCACTTGTAAGGCACAATCTGCCATTATCATCTAGCAGCTGCCCATAGTCTTTGATATTAATGTCATATGTCTTAGCCATGATATACTGAATATAATTTAACCTCTGAGACATGCTAGAAAAGTCTCCATATTTAAAGAGTTTAAGTGACTCAGTGAAGACTACCTGTCCATGGGGCCTTGTTAAATTTGCAAAACTCCATTTATAGTAACATACGGATTAATATTTGGGAAATTAGAAGGGTTTGTGTGAAAAAGAGACAAGAATCTTGAAGGCATGCTGGAATTCTCCCGACTGTAGTCTCCAAAGGTCTGTAAGTTGGGAACAGGCATTGATTCAATATAAAGTGATATTTGCTGGTAAGTGGTACAAGGAACAGAAGTGATTTGAGTGAAGCATACAATGGTTAATAACAGGGAAGATAAATGAATGTAGTTGATATCTGAGTCCATTTGTGAATTGGACAATGATTTATTAGTCAACTTATTAAGAAGCTACTCATACTAGGGCCTAAACTGATTTTTACCACTTCAGAAACCACTCCAAACTCTTTGTCAATCCATTTGCTCTCCCTTCACTCTAAGCACCAACAGTCTGCTTTTCTTTTGAATTTGCAGTGTTTGCAATTTGGGGGCAGTTAAACTAGATAACAAAGTGTTAGAAGCAGTCATGTGTTTTCTGCATTGACATGATTATATTTACTGAAACATGAGAAATGCATTTTAACTTTTTACTTTTGCCTTAGTTTAAACTTTTTGATTTAAGGAAAACTTTCCAGAGTGTGTAACATTCTGCAGTATAGCATGAAAACTCAGAAGTCCCCATGCTCTTTCTTTAATTTCCTCCTATATGATTTTTGTTTTTTTGTGTAAGAAGCATTATTTTCCCAAGAAGGCTCTTTTAATTCTAAGATCAAAAAAGCTGTCTTCCAGAAGTTCTAAAATTTTGTGTTTCATATGTAAGTCAGTAATCCACTTTGAAGGTTTTGTGCTTTGTTTCAGTGGAATTGACATTAATTATTTTATTTTTGAGGTTTACTGAAAAGATTTTCATTCCTTGGTTTATTGCTTTCAGGGTACAAAGTGCATCACCAGTTCAGTAGGAACAGAAGCAGGGAAGCATGTGCTGATTCAGATGTTCTCTCTTGTCTTCACCTCAGAGAAACAAACAAACAAAAAAAAAAAACTTGAAATCTTTCTTTACAGAATTGATGATCTGGGAAAACACACATTCCATTAAAAAAGAAAAAAAAAGTTCATGGGGCACAGGGCAGGGTTATAGAGGATTTGAAGACCCAGGGCATGTGTAGAAAGTGGTATGTACAAAAGAATAAGAATAAGATGAAGACAGTCATATATACAGTTGTGGGAGAACATCTCCCACACAAGGAACAGTGTGAGTGAAAGCTAGTGGGCAGGACGGTTCATGCACACACATATGTCAGTGGTTCAGGCAGGATGGTTCAGGCACACACTTAGCTAAGTTGGTCTGGCATTTTGGCTAAATCAGAGTGGAGTAGTGTCATCACACAGTCTCAACTCTAATCTTAAAGGTAATAAGAGATAGTTTATTCTCAATCCATTTTGAGTGACCCTGACTGAGGATAGCTTCAATTTCATGTTTCACCATGGAAACAGCTTCAAGGAATTGTGTAGGTTTATAAAATAAAGGCAGTCATAAATCAAGACAGATTTAAAATGCATTGGTCAGAAGACCAGAGAGGTACATTTTAGTTAGGGTTTCTATTGCTGCAATGAAATACCATGACAAAAACATGAAAGTAATTATTTGGCTTACTCTTCCACATCATTGTTCAACATTAAAGGAAGTCAATGCAGAAACTCAAACAGGGCAGGAACTTGGAGGCAAGAGCTGATACGGGAGCCATGAAAGGATGTGGCTTGCTAGTTTGCTTCCCATTGATTTCTTACAGAATTCAGGAATACTATCCCAGCAGTAGAACCACACACATTGGATTAGGTGCTCTATTATCAATGACTTAATATAAATGGTCTACAGGCTTGCCTATAGCCTGATCTTATATAAGCATTTTCTTAAGCACCCCTCCACTCACATGACTTTAGCTTAACTCAAGTAGTTGTACAATTATCTAACACAGGTGGTTACAAGATAGAGTAAGCACTTCTATAAGCCTAAGGTATTATCTGATGACATTCTTAGTTGTGGGGTTGATGGAAGCCAGTAGTCTGCTATATTAATATATTTTTTTACTTTTTTACCTATTAATTACAAGGCATTAGTACAGACACAGAAGTAGGCAAGGAATACTTATTGGAGGTGATGCTAAAGGTAGTCCAAATAAGATCATTTGATTCTGGGCATTCAGTCTCTCCACATCCCTGCAGCTGTAACCAGGACATACATGTCTTCAGACATAACTTCTATTCAGGAGTGTGCATTGATGCTCTGGGATTTGAGGCTACAGTGCAAAATCTGGCCCAGGTGCAATTTCAGGCACTTTGATAGACACCTAGAATTTGACAGGTCTAATGTTAGATTCATCTCACATATTAGAGAAACAGATCTGAAACAATAATAAATAATGAAAAAAGTAATTGTCTTAGTCAGGGTTTCTATTCCTGCACAAACATCATGACCAAGAAGCAAGTTGGAGAGGAAAGGGTTTATTGAGCTTACACTTCCACATTGCAGTTCATCACTAAAGGAAGTCAGGACTGGAATTCAAGCAGGTCAGGAAGCAGGAGCTGATGCAGAAACCATGGAGGGATGTTTCTTACTGGTTTGCTTCCCCTGGCTTGCTCAGCCTGCTCTCTTATAGAACCCAAGAACACCAGCCCAGGGATGGCACCACCCACAAGGGACCCTCCCCACTTGATCACTAATTTAGAAAATGCCCCACAGCTGGATCTCATGGAGGCACTTCCCCAACTGAAGCTCCTTTCTCTGTGATAACTCCAGCCTGTGTCAAGTTGACACATAAAACCAGCCAGTACAGTAATCAGTACGAGAGGGAATGAAAGGGGACATTGGAAGAGTTGGAGGAGAAAGAGAGAAGGATGGAGAGAATCATACTTATATATAAAATTCTCAAATATTTAAATTATAAATTCAGTAGGTAATTATTAAAAAGCTAAAATTTACAATAAAATTACACCCAAGGTGGAGGACACAATATAAAGTGCTCTCTATCAATGAAATCAGGAATCATTCCTTACACAAACTTTGGTAGGGCAAGTAGAATTTCTTTTAAAATGGTCTTTCCAATCGTATCAGAATAAACAGCAGTATGGCCTGTATTCACAAATCTTGCTTGTCTCCCTTGTAATTTCTAGAGAAAAGGCATTTCTAGAAGTCCATTTGGGTAAAGGTAGAAGTGTAAATTTCCCAATCTTAACTAGGTCAACTTAACCTCCACATTTAGAGAGCTTCAACATAGCATAAGAACTGACCCATGAATGAAGCTACTGTATAATTTCCCTTTGTACTGTTGGTCCTTGTATAAATGTTCCTGAGATCTATTTGGAGGGAAAATGCATAGCCTGTATAGATAGCTTAGTGGGTAAAAGCACATTTGACCAAAACTGTGACCTGAGTTCCATCTCAGGAACACATAACATAGAAGAAAGATCCAAGTCCTACAAATTGTACTCTGATCTCCAAAAATGTACCTTGGTATATATGTATGTATGTGTGTTTCTATGTATGCATGCATGTATGTATATATATACTCTTTCTACTCTCTCTCTCTCTCTCTCTCTCTCACACACACACACACACACATACACACACACACAAGCACACACACACACACGCGCACACACACACGCACACAGACACCAACCACACAAAAATTCAATGTAAAATTCTACTTTAAGAGGAGAGACACAGCACATAGGTGGTACCATCTGCCAGAACTCTGGGCATGGGTCCTGTGTCCTGCCTGGAGAGCAGCAAAGGGAGAGAATCCCAGTGGCCATATTCACTGCCTGCCAGGGCAGAAAAGCGTAGCTAGGAACTGTATCACCCCAAGCTTAAGATCTCTTGGGGTGCAAACCGCCAGAGGTCTGCCTGCGCCCAGGACCTGAGCACGCAGGTGGTTCATCTCTCAGCTGGTAGGTCGTGGGGCCTGTGTCCTGCCTGGAGAGCAGCAGAGGGAACAATTCCCTGTGGCCATCTTCGTGACCTGCCAGGGCAGAAAAACATCATTAGGTGCTATATTATCCTGAGCTTAAGATCTCTGGGGGTGCAAATCTCCAGGGGTCTGCCTGCACCCAGGACCTGAGAACTTAGGCAGTTTATCTGAAAGCTGGGTCGGTCGTGGGGCCTGTGTTCTACGTGAGAATCAACAGAGGGAGTGACTCCCACACACACCATTTTTAAAAATATTTTTATTTTCTATATTCTTTGTTTACATTCCAAATGATTTCGTCTTTCCCCGATACCCCCCCCCCCTTATGTCCCATAAACCTTCTTCTCAGAGCAGTCTGAGAACACCTGGTTCACCTTGACAACCCAAGTATAACATTTCTTGAGGCAAGACTGCGCAGGGCTCCAAAGGCACAAAAGAGGAGGGAAGCATATCAGTAATCTGTGCCAGAGGAAACCCAGTCATCCAGTGTCATGGAAATAGCCCTAAAGGTCCACAATAGGTAAAAGCACCAGCCAGTTACAATAAGACCATCTAACACCAGTGAGAACTAGATGGCTAAAGGCAAGCATAGGAACCTTACTAACAGAAACCAAGGCATTATGGCAGCACCTGAACCCAATTCCCCAACAATAACAAGTCCTGGATACCCCCAACACACCAGAAAAACAAGAGTTGGATTTAAAAGCACTGGTAAGGATGCTGTTAGAGGAACACATGAAGGACATAAATAAATCTCTTAAAGAAATTCAGGAGAAAAATGATCAAAAGCTAGAAGCCCTTACAAGGAAAACCCCAAAATCACTTAAAGAAATTCGGGACAATATGGGTCAGAAGTTTGTAGCCAATAAGGAGGAAATATAAAAATCACTTAAAGAAATGCAGGAGAACTTTGATCAACAGGCAGAAATCAGGAAAGAGAAAACACAAAAATCTCTTAAAGAATTACAGGAAAATACAAACAAGTAAATGGTGGAACTGAGAAAAAACTTCCAGCATCTAAAAACAGCATCAGAAGTAGAAAAAGCTAAGAAAGCACATAGGGAGACAACATTGGAGATAGAAAACCTTGGGAAGAAATCAGGGACCATAAATGGAAATATCAACAACAGAATACAGGAGATAGAAGAAATAATCTCAGATGCCAAAGATACCATAGAAACCATGGAATCAACAGTCAAAGAAAATGCAAAATGCAAAAAGCTTGTAACCCAAAATATCCAGGAAATCCAAGACGCAATGAGAAAGCCAAATCTAAGGATTATAGGCATTGATGAGAGTGAAGATTTACAACTTAAAGGGCCAGCAAATATCTTCAACAAAATTATGGAAGAAAACTTCCCTAACCTAAAGAGAAAGATGCCCATGAATATACAAGAAGCCTACAGAAATCCAAACAGACTGGACCAGAACAGAAATACCTCCTGTCACATAATAATCTAAACCCCAAATGTACTAAACAAAGAAAGAATACTTAGGGCAGTAGAGAAAAAGGGCAAGTAACATATAAAGAAAGACCTATCAGAATTACACTAGACTTCTCATCAGAGACCATGAAAGCTAGAAGATCCTGGGCAGATCTCATGCAGACTCTAAGAGAATACAAATGCCAGCCAAAACTACTATACCCAGCAAAACTCTCAATCAGTATAGATGGAGAAACCAAGATATTCCATGACAAAACCAAATTTACACAATATCTTTTCACAAACCCAGCCCTACAAAGGATAATAGGAAGAAAACACCATTACAATGAGGGAAACTATACCCTGGAAAAAGCAGGATATTAAGCTTCTTTCATTGAACACAAAAGAAGATAACCACACAAGTATAAAATTAACATCAAAAATGATAGGAAGTAATAACCACTACTTCTTAATATCTCTTAACATCAATGGATTCAATTCCCCAATAAAAAGACATAGACTAACAGACTGGTTATATAAACAGGACACTACATTTTGCTGCATACAGGAAATACACCTCAGTGTCAAAGACAAAAACTACCTTAAAGTAAAAGGCTGGAAGACAATTCTACAAGCAAATGGTCTCAGGAAACAAGCTGGAGTAGCCATTCTAATATCAGATAAAATTGACTTTCAACCTAATGTCATCAAAAGAGACATGGAAAGTCACTTCTTGCTGGTCAAAGGAAAAATCCAACAGGAAGATCTCTCAATCCTGAACGTCTATGCTCCAAATATAAGGGTGCCCTCATTCATAAAAGAAACTTTACTAAAGCTCAAAGCACACATTGCACATAACACAATAATTGTGGGTGACTTCAACACTCCACTTATATTAATAGACCGATCAGGAAAACAGAAACTAAACAGGGAGACAGTGAAACTAATTGAAGCTTTGGACCAATTGGATTTAACAGATATATATAGAACTTTTCATCCCAAAGCAAAGAATATAAGTTTTTTTCTCAGCACCTCATGGTACCTTCTCCAAAATCTATCATATACTTGGTCACAAGACAGGACTCAACAAATATAAGAAGATTGAAATAATCCCATGCCTCCTATCAGATTACTATGGAGTAAACGTGGTCTTTAATAACAATAAAAAGAAAAGAAAGCACACATACACATGGAAACTGAATACTCTACTCAATGATACCTTGGTCAAGGAAGAAATAAAGAAAGAAATCAAAGATTTCTTAGAATTTAATGAAATTGAAGTCACAACATACACAAATCTATGGGACACAATGAAAGAAGTGCTAAGAGGAAAACTCATAGCTTTGAGTGCCTCCAAAAAGAAATTCGAGAGAACATACACTAGAAGATTAACAGAACAACTGAAATCCCTGGAACAAAAAGAAGCTAATTTACCCAGGAGAAGAAGACAGGAAATCATCAAACTCAGGGCTGAAATCAATCAAATAGAAACCAAGAGAACCATACAAAAAATCAACAAAACCAGGAGCTGGTTCTTTGAAAAAATCAACAAGATAGATAAACCCTTAGCCAGACTAACCAAAGGGCACAGAGAAAGTATCCAAATTAACAAAATTAGAAATGAAAAGGGAGATATTACAACAGAAACTGAGGAAATTCAAAAAATCAACAGATCCTACTATAAAAGTCTGTACTCAACACAACTGGAGAATCTGGAGGAAATGAACAATTTCTTAGACAGATACCAAATACCAAAATTAAACCAGGATCAAATAGGTCATCTAAACAGACCCATAACCCCTAAAGAAATAGAAGGGGTCATAGATAGCCTTGCGACCAAAAAAAAAAAAAAAAAAAAAAAAACACAGGACCAGATGGTTTCAGTGCAGAATTCTATCAGACCTTCAAAGAAGACTTAACATAAATACTCTTCAAACTATTCCACAAAATAGAAACAGACGAAACACTACCCAACTCCTTCTACAAAGCCACAATTACGCCGATGCCAAAACCACACGAAAATCCAACTAAGAAAGAGAATTTCAGGTCAATTTCCCTTATGAATATCAATGCAAAAATACTCAATAAAATCCTTGCCCACCGAACCCAAGGGCACAGCAAAACGATCATCTACCGGGATCAAGTAGGCTTCATCCCAGGGATGTAGGGATAGTTCAATATATGGTAATCCATAAATGCTATACACTACATAAATAAATTCAAAGAAAAAAAACCACATGATCATTTCATTAGATGCTGAAAAAGCATTTGAGAAAATTCAGCATCCTTTCATGCTAAAAGTCTTGGAAAAGACAGGAATTCAAGGCCCATATCTAAACATAGTAAAAGCAATATACAGCAAACCAATAGCCAACATCAAACTAAATGGAGAGAAAATTGAAGCAATCCCACTAAAATCAGGGAGTAGACAAGGCTGCCCCCTCTCTCCATATCTTTTCAATATAGTTCTCGAAGTCCTAGCTAGAGCAATTAGACAAAATAAGGAGGTCAAAGGGATGCAAATTGGAAAGGAAGAAGTCAAACTATCACTATTTGCAGATGATATGATAATATACTTAAGTGACCCAAAAAAACTCTACTAGAGAACTCCTACAGCTGATAACTTCAGCAAAGTGGCTGGCTACAAAATCAACGCAAGCAAATCAGTAGCCCTTATATATTCAAAGGATAAGCAGACTGAGAAAGAAATTAGGGAAATGACACCCTTCACAATAGCCACAAACAGCATAAAGTGTCTTGGAGTGACTCTAACCAAACGAGTGAAAGACCTATGTGACAAGAACTTCCTATCTCTGAAGAAGGAAATTGAAGATCTCAGAAAATGGAAAAAACTTCCACGCTCATGGATAGGCATGATTAATATAGTTAAAATGGCCATCTTGCCAAAGGCAATCTACAGATTCAATGCTATCCCCATAAAAATCCCAACACAGTTCTTCATAGAGCTAGAAAGAGCAATTCTCAAATTCATCTGGAATAACAAAGAACCCAGGATAGCTAAAACTATTCACAACAGTAAAAGAACTTTAGGGGGATTCAGTGTCCCAGACCTCAAACTTTACTACAGAGCAATAGTGATAAAAACTGCATGGTATTGGTATAATGTCAGGCAAGCAGATAAATGGAATAGGATTGAAGACCCAGGCATGAACCCACACACATATGGTCACTTGATCTTCGACAAATGAGCTGAAAGAATACAGTGGGAAAAAGATAGTCCTTTCAACAAATGGTGCTAGTTCAATTGGAGGTCAGCATGCAGAAGAATGCGAATTGATCCATTCTTATCTCCTTGTACTAAGCTCAACTCCAAATGGATCAAGGATCTCCACATAAAACCTGACACACTGAAACTAATAGAAAAGAAACTGGGGAAGACCCTTGAGGACATGGGCACAGAGGAAAAGTTCCTGAATAGAACACCAATAGTTTATGCTCTAAGATAAAAAAATGACAAATGGGACCTCATAAAACTACAAAGTTTCTGTAAGGCAAAGGACACTCTCAAATGGACAAAACGGCAACCAACAGATTGGGAAAGGATCTTCACCAACCCTAAATAGGACAGTGAGCTAATATCTAATATATACAAAGAACTCAAGAAGGTAGAACCCAGAGAACCAATTAAAAAGTGGGGTACCAAGCTAAACAAAGAATTTTCATGTGAAGAACTGCAGAGGGCTGAGAAACACCTTAAGAAATGTTCAACATCATTAATCATTAGGGAAATGCAAATCAAAACAACCCTGAGATTTCACCTCACACAAGTCAGAATGGCTAAGGTCAAAAACTCAGGAGACAGCAGGTGCTGGCGAGGATGTGGAGAAAGAGGAACACTCCTCCACTGCTGGTGGAATTGTAAGATGGTGCAACCACTTTGGAAATCAGTCTGGAGGTTCCTCAGAGAACTGGGCATGACACTTCTGGAGGACCCTGCTATACTACTCCTGGGCATATACCCAGAGGATTCCCCGGCGTACAATAAGGACACATGCTCCACTATGTTCATAGCAGCCCTATTTGTAGTAGCCAGAAGCTGGAAAGAACCCAGGTGTTCCTCAGTGGAGGAATGGATACAAAAAATGTAGTATATTTACACAATGGAGTACTATTCAGCCATTAGAAACAATAAATTCATGAAATTCATAGACAAATGGATGAAGCTGGAGAACATCATACTAAGTGAGGTAACCCAAGACTTTGAATACCCAAGACATAATCCACATATTAAATGATGTCCAAAAAGAATGGAGGAGTGGCCCTTGTTTCTGGAAAGACTCAGTGCAACAGTATAGGGGACTCCCAGAACAGGGAAGTGGGAAGGAGTAGATGGAGGAACAGGGCAAAAGAAGAGGGCTTATGGGACTTGCAGGAAGTGGGGACCCAGAAAAGGGGAAATCATTTGAAATGTAAATAAAGAGTACAACGAATAAAAAAAAAAAAGAGAGACACATGGCATTATTCCAGCCCCTAAATTTTACAAGCATTTCCTGGGAAACTTTAGGCCATTCTTACCAGGTAAGCAGATCCTTACCTTGTCTAGTCATCATCAGAGAGTATCCTTGTGCTCAGATAGAAGCAAGTACAGAGAGTCACAGTCAGACATTACTCAGAGAATAAGAGACCTTGGAACCTTCAACTCTAAAAGGGGTGTTTCTATCAATTCCCTCTTTTCACGGCTCAGGGACCTTCCACTCCAGCCCCACAGAAGAGGAGGTGAAAAGGACAGAGGAGATTGAGGACATCAAGAAACTAAAGTTCTAAATCAATAAGAACAAAACATAAAGGGCTTAAAAAAGTAGGCATATACATCACCCACAAACCCAACCCAGAAACAGTCATCAATTAACAACCACATGCAAATGAAAATTTAGTTTCCTTCAAGGGAGTCTCACTGGGGAAACAAACTACTCATAAGGGTAGGCTACAAGTCCAGCAGAAAATGAACAACAGAAAATGAACTCAGCATTATCTTTGGAGGTTCCTTGTCTCCTAATGTAATGTCAGGGCTTATCCTTTTGTTCAATTTTTATTTTACTTTATTTTTCATCTTTCTCCATTTTTTATTCATTATATTTTTTATTAAATTACAAATGATTTCCCCTTTTCAGGCCCCCCTGCTCCTCAAAAGTCACATAAGCCCCCTTCCCTCCCCCTGTTCTCTCATCCACCCCTTCCCACTTACTTCCCTGTTCGGGTTTTGCCCTATACTGCTACACTGAGTCTTTCCAGAACCAGGGGCCACTCCTCCTTTCTTCTTGTACCTCATTTGACGTGTGGATTATGTTTTGGGTATTCCAATTTTCTAGGCTAATATCCATTTATTAGTGAGTTTATACCATGATTGATCTTTTGACAGTGGGTTACCTCACTTAGTATGATGTTCTCCAACTCCATTCATTTGTCTAAGAATTTCATGAATTCCTTGTTTCTAATGGCTGAATAGTATTCCATTGTGTATATATACCACATTTTTTCCATCCATTCTTCTGTTGAGGGATACCTGGGACCTTTCTAGCTTCTGGCTATTATAAATAGGGCTGCTATGAACATGGAACACGTATCCTTATTACATGCTGGGGAATCCTCTGGGTATATGCCCAGGAGTGGTATAGCAGGATCCTCTGGAAGTGATGTGCCCAGTTTTCTGAGGAACCTCCAGACTGATTTCCAGAGTGGTTGTACCAGTTTGCAACCCCACCAGCAGTGGAGGAGTGTTCCTATTTCTCCACATCCTCTCAAACACCTGCTGTCTCCTAAATTTTTTTTAATATTTTTATTTTCTATATTCTTTGTTTACATTCCAAATGATTTCCTTTTTCCCAGATACCCCCTCCCCATATGTCCCATAAACCTTCTTCTCTCCATCCATTCTCCAATCACTTCCCTCCTTTTTCTCTGTCCTTATATTCCCCTACAATGCTAGATCAATCCTTTCCAGGATCTGGACCCTCTCCATACTTCTTCATGGGAGTCATTTGTCATGTGATTTGTGCCTTGGGTATTCAGGGCTACTGGGCTAATTAATACCCATTTATCAGAGATTGCAGTCCATGTGTATTCTTTTGTGATTGTGTTACCTCACTTAGGATGATATTTTCCAGATCAAAACATTTGCCTAAAAATTTTGTGAGTTCATTGTTTCTAATTGCTGAGTAGTATTCCATTGTGTAAATATACCACATTTTCTGTATCCATTCCTCCTTTGAGGGACATCTGGGTTCTTTCCAGCTTCTGGCTATTATAAATAAGGCTGCTATGAACATAATGGAGCATGTGTCTTTATTGCATGCCGGGGATCCTTTGGGTATATGCCCAGGAGAGGTATAGTGGGGTCCTCCAGAAGTGTCATGTCCAGTTTTCTGAGGAACCGCCAGACTGATTTCCACACTGTGGAAATCAGTTGTTGTACCATCTTACAGCCCCACCAGCAGTGGAGGAGTGTTCTTCTTTCTCCACACCCTCACCAGCACCTGCTGTCTCCTGAGATTTTGACCTTAGCCATTCTGACTGGTGTTAGGTGAAATCTCAGGGTTGTTTTGATTTTCATTTCCCTAATGACTAATGATGCTGAGCACTTCTTAAGGTGCCTCTAGGCTATTCGAATTTCTTCAGGTGATTTAATCTTAGCTATTCTGGCAGGGTTGTTTTGATTTGCATTTTCCTAATGACTATGGAAGTTGAGCATTTTTCTAAGATGCTTCTCAGCCATCCAAATTTCTTCAGGTGAAAATTCTTTGTTTAGCTTTGTACCCCATTTGTAAATACGGTTATTTGGTTTTCTGGTGTCTAACTTCTTGAGTTCTTTGTATATATTGGATATTAGACCTCTATCTGATGTAGGGTTGGTGAAGATGTTTTCCCAATTCGTTGGTTGCTGATTTGTCCTTTTGATGGTGTCCTTTGCCTTACAGAAACTTTGTAATTTAATGAGGTCTCATTTATCAATTCTTGATCTTAGAGCACAACCTATTGGTGTTCTGTTCAGGAACTTTCCCCCTGTACCGATGTCCTCAAGGGTCTTCCCCAGTTTCTTTTCTATTAGCTTAAGAGTGTCTGGCTTTATGTGGAGGTCCTTGATTATGTGGAGTTGAGCTTAGTACAAGGAGATAAGGATGGATCAATTCTCATTCTTCTGCATGCTGACCGGCACCATTTGGTTGAACCAGCACCATTTGGTTGAACCAGCACCATTTGTTGAAAAGGCTATCTTTTTTCCATTGGATGTTTTCAACTCATTTGTCGAGGATCAAGTGGCCATAGGTGTATGGGTTCATTTCTGGATCTTCATTCCTGTTCCATTGATTCACCTGCCTGTAACTGTACCAATACCATGCAGTTTTTTTTTAACACTATTGCTCTGTAGTATTGCTTGAGGTCAGGGATAATGATTCCCCCAGAATTTCTTATGTTGTTGAGAATAGTTTTAGCTATCCTGGGTTTTTTGTTATTCCAGATGAATTTGAGAATTGTTCTTTCTAACTCTATGAAGAACTGAGTTGGGATTTTGTTGGGTATTTCATTGAATCTGTATATTGCTTTTGGCAAGATGGCCATTTGAACTATATTAATCCTGTCGATCCATGAGCATGAGAGATTTTTCCATTTTTTTTTTGAGGTCTTCTTCTATTTCCTTCTTCAGAGTCTTGAAGTTCTTGTCATACAGATCTTTTACATGTTAGGTAAGAGTCACCCCAAGGTACTTTATACTGTTTGTGGCTATAGTGAAGAGTGTCAATTCCCTAATTTCTTTCTCAGCCTGCTTATCCTTTGAGTATAGGAAGGCTACTGATTTTGCTTGAGTTGATTTTATAACCTGCCACTTTGCTGAAGCTGTTTATCAGCTGTAAGAGTTCTTTAGTGGAGTTTTTTGGGTCACTTAGGTAGACTCTCATATTATCTGCAAATAATGATAGTTTGATTTCTTCCTTTCCAATTTGTAACCCTTTGACCTCCTTATGTTGTCTAATTGCCCAAGCTAGTACCTCAAGTACAATATTGAAAAGATAAGGAGAAAGGGGGCAGCCCTGTCTAGTCCCTGATTTTAGTGGGATTGTTTCAAGTTTCTCTCCATTTAGTTTGATGCTGCTACCGGTTTGCTGTATATTGCTTTTACTATGTTTAGGTATGGGCCTTGAATTCCTGTTCTTTCCAAGACTTTAAGCATGAAAGGATGGTGATTTTTGTTGAATGATTTTTCAGCTTCCAATGAAATGACCATGTGCTTTTTTTTTCTTTTAGTTTGTATATGTAGTGGATTGCATTGATGGATTCCCGTATATTGAACCAACCCTGTATCCCTGGGATAAAGCCTACTTGATCATGGTGGATGATCGTCTTTATGTGTTCTTGGATTCAGTTGGCAAGAATTTCATTGAGTATTTTTGCATCCATGTTCATAAGGGAAATTGGTCTGAAATTCTTTCTTTGTTGGATCTTCCTGTGGTTTTGGTATCAGTGTAATTGTGGCTTCGTAGAAGGAGTTGTGTAGTGTTCCTTCTGTTTCTATTTTGTGGAATAGTTTGAAGAGTATTGGTGTTAGGTCTTCTTTGAAGGTCTGATAGAATTCTGCACTGAAACTATCTGGCCTGCGCTTTGTTTTGGTTGGAAGACTTTCTATGACCTATTTCTTTAGGGGTATGGGATGATCTATTTGTTCCTGATTTAATTTTGGTATTTGGTGTCTGTCTAGGAAATTGTCCATTTCCTCCTAATTCTCCAGTTGTGTTGAGTATAGGCTTTTGTAGTATGGTCTGATGATTCTTTGAATTTCCTCAGTTTCTGTTGTTATATCCCCCTTCTCATTTCTAATTTTGTTAATTTGAATACTCTCTCTGTGCCCTTTGGTCAGTCTGGCTAAGAATTTATCTATCTTGTTGATTTTCTCAAAGAACCAGATCCTGGATTCGTTGATTCTTTGTATGGTTCTCTTTGTTTCCACTTGATTGATTTCAGCCCTGAGTTTGATGATTTCCTGTCTTCCTCTCCTCCTGGGTGAAGTAGCTTCTTTTTGGTTCCAGAGTTTTCACATGTGCCATTAAGCTGCTAGTGTATGCTCTCTCCCATTTCTTTTTGGAGGAATTCAGTGCTATTAGTTTTCCTCTTAGCACTGCTTTCATTGTGTCCCAAAGATTTGGGTATGATGTGCCTTTATTTTCATTAAATTCTAAAAAGTCTCTGATTTCTTTCTTTATTTCTTCTTCAGTCAAGGTGTCATTGAGTAGAATATTGTTCTGCCTCCATGTGTATGTGGGCTTTCTGTTGTTTTTGTTGCTATTGAAGACCACTCTTATTCCAAAGTGGTCTGATAGGAGGCATGGGATTAGTTCCGATCTTATATTTGCTGAGGTCTGCCTTGTGACCAATTATATAGTCAATTTTGGAGAAGGTACCATGAGGCGCTGAGAAAAAAGGTATAATCTTTTGCTTTAGGGTGAAATGTTCTATAAATATCAGTCAAATGCAATTGATCTAAAGCTTCAATTAGTTTTACTGTGTCCCTGCTTAGTTTCTGTTTTCCTGATCGGTCCATTGAGGAGAGTGGAGTGTTTAAGTCACCCACAATTATTATGTTAGGTGCAATGCGTGCTTTGAGCTTTAGTGAAGTTCCTTTTACAAATGAGGTTGTCCTTGCATTCGGAGTACAGATGTTCAGAATTGAAAGTTCTTCTTGGTGGATTTTTTCTTTGACCAGCAAGAAGTGTCCTTCCATGTCTCTTTTGATGACTTTAGTTTAAAAGTCAATTTTATCTGATATTAGAATGGCTACTCCAGCTTGTTTCCTGAGACCATTGGCTTGTAAAATTTTCTTCCAGCCTTTTATTCTAAAGTAGTTTTTGTCTTTGATACTGATGTGTGTTTCCAGTATGCAGCAAAATGTAGGGTCCTGTTTCCTTATCCAGTCTGTTAGTCTATGTCTTTTTATTGAGGAATTAAGTCCATGGATGCTAAGAGATATTAAGGAATAGTGATTATTTCCTGTCATTTTTGATGTTATTTTTATATTTGAGTGGTTATCTTCTTTTGGGTTTGATGAAAGAAGGTTACTATCTTGCTTTTTCCAGGGGGTAGTTTCCCTCTTTGTATTGGAGTTTTCCTCTTTGTAGAGTTGGGTTTGTGGAAAGATATTGTGTAAATTTGGTTTTGTCATGGAATATCTTGCTTTCTCCATCTATGGTGATTGAAAGTTTTGCTGTGTATAGTAGTCTTGGCTGATATTTGTGTTCTCTTAGAGTCTGCATGAGATCTGCCCAGGATCTTCTAGCTTTAATGGTCTCTGGTGAGAAGTCTGGTGTGATTCTGATAGGTCTTCCTTTATATGTTACTTGCCCCTTTTCTCTTACTGCCTTTAATATTCTTTCTTTGTTTAGTCCATTTGGGGTTTTGATTATTATGTGACAGGAGGTATTTCTGCTCAGGTCCAGAGTTCTGTAGGCTTCTTGTATATTCATGGGTATCTCTCTCTTTCAGGTAGGGAAGTTTTCTTCCATAATTTTGTTGAAGATATTTGCTGGCTCTTTCACTTCTAAATCTTCACTCTCATCTATACTTATAATCCTTAGCTTTGGTCATCTCATTGTGTCCTGGATTTCCTGGATGTTCTGAGATACAAGCTTTTTGCATTTTGCATTTTCTTTGACTGATGAGTCAATGGTTTCTATGGTATCTTCAGCATCTGAGATTCTTTCTTCCATCTCTTGTATTATGCTGTTGATATTTGCATCTATGGCCCCTGATTTCTTCTCAAGGTTTTCTATCTCCAAAGTTGTCTCCCTTTGTGATTTCTTAGTTGTTTCTACTTCTGATTTTAGATCCTGGATGGTTTTGTTTAGCTCCTTCACTTGCTTGTTTGTGTTTTCCTGTAATTCTTTAAGAGATTTTTGTGTTTCCTCTTTCATGACTTCTGCTGTTTGACTCACTTTCTCCTACATTCCTTTAAGTTTTGTGTGTGTGTGTGTGTGTATGTATGTTTCTTCTTTGTTGACTTCTATCTCTTGATCCTTATTCTCCTGAATTTCTTTAAGTGATTTTTGTACTTCCATTATACGGGTTTCTAGCTTATTCATGTTCCCCTGTATTTCTTTAAGAGATTCATTTATGTCCTTTTTATGTTCTTCTAGCAGCATCATGACCAGTGATTTTTAAATCCAAATCTTGTTTTTCTGGTGTGTTGGCATATCCAGGACTTGCTGATGTTGGAGAGTTTGGATTCAGACGCTGCCGTAGCGTTCTTACGTTTGCCCTTTGCCATTTTGTTATCTCTGAAGTTAGATGGTTTTGTCTCTGGCTGATGTTTGAGCCTCCTGTGAGGCTGTAGGGCTATTTCCCCAACACTGGATGGCTGTGTTTCCCCTGTCACTGATTGCTGATGTGCTGCCCTCTTGGGTGCCCTTGTAGCCCTAGTGTGCCTTGCCCCAAATTGGGTCTGTGAACCAGGTGGTGCCTGTTTGCTCCTTAAGAGAGTGCTGATGGTGTATGCTGTGGGGACCTTTTCTGCAGGAATCAGCAGAGTGCTGATCATTGCTGGACAGTCGCTCCCCCAATCGGGTTGGTGCACACAAGGCTAGCCTAGCTGTTCAGGCCCTGAGTCTAGGCAAAACCCTGGCAGGCTTAGGCCTGAGCAATGTTTGCCTTGGGCTATGGCTGTTAACTGGTTCTGTCTGGTAGCCAAGATGGCAGCGTGCTTGAGCTCCCTGAAAGTGCTGGGAGAGTCTGCCTGGCTAACAACCTCTTGGCTGGGTTGGCACACAGATGGCCTACTGGACAACCCAGGGCCTGGGTGCAATCCAATGCCTGGCGGGCTTAGACCCCCTGCTATGTTAGCCTCGGGCTATGACTGTTAGCCGGCTTTGCCTTCTAGAACTCTCTGGCATCCCATAGCCAAAATGGCGGCACATGTGCACTGGGACAGACTGCAGAGCAAAGAACTTCCTGGCTGTGTTGGCACACCAATGACTCCCCCCCCCCAATAGCCCAGGGCCTGGGTGCAGGCCAACACCTGTTGGGCTTAGACCCCTGCGATGTTGACCTTGGGCTAAGTCTGCGTACCTGGGGGCTGTCGGTTCTCTCTGGTATCTGAGAGCCAAGATGGTGGATCCAAGAGCCAAGATGGTGGAGAGTCTCTTGTAACTGACTGGCGGGAGGCAGAGTTCTGATGTGGCTTCAGAGCAGTGAAAGGCACTGTAAATCCGCAACCACCTCTTGCAGCCTGGCTGGCCAGTGATGCTCAGTGATAGTGGGCACAGGGCCTGCCAGAACCCTGTCACTTTGGTTCCACTGCTGATGGTCCTTCTCCTGGACTAGCTGCTACTGCTGCCACTGCCGCCGCCTGAAAATCGATACCTCTCTATTTTTTTAAACCCTAGAGGTCCTTTACATATATATTATGACTTCTTGTTTGGTGTTATTATGTATAAATGAGTGGGTCTCTGTTTCTTATGTCTTTTGTGAGGCCTTGTCCTTCTGTTTTGTTTACTTAGTTGTTTGACTGGTTTTTGGTGTTGTTTTGTTTTGTTTTTTGTCTTGTTTGTACTATTTTGGTGTGTTAGTTTTGCTTCATATTTTTGTATTATATTTTACTATTTTTCCTTAGAAACTTGTATGTTTTCTAATAAGAGGCAGAAAGTAGGTGGGTCTGCATGGAAAGAAATGGAGGAGGAACTAAAATCAGTATAGGGAGTTTAAATTGTAATCAAGATATATAATATGAGAAAAATCCTTTTTCAATAAAAGGAAAAGAGGACAGAAAAATATAGATCCCACTGCATTTCTACAAATATCTTGCCCTCCTCAAGTAAGTCAGAGTGAAGAACTCAGTTCTGCTCAAAGACAAGATTTTGAAGGGAAGTATTATATTTCCAGAAGCTTAAGCAATTACTTGTGGTTTTCCTGACTAAGTAGGCTCTCCTTATCAACTGCCTCGGCAGTGCAATATCTTAAGTTCTGACTATAAGAGAGAGAGGCCTTAGGGGAAACTGTACAGGTATTGGGAATTTCAAGTGACTCAGCACCACTGGGGACAGGATGTTCTGCAAATGACAATCTCTCTATTTCCACCTGCCAAAATCTTTGGGACCTGCATACCATATCCCCAAGTCATGAATATGATGAATAGCCTTGAGCTCACCAGGCAGTTACCTCCTCAAAGTAATTTGAGTTGAGAATATTTTCTAAATATAAAGCCCTAGTTTCAATTTGGAATGCATTTAAGCATATTGGAGTCTTTATGTATGAAATGTATTTGTTTCAATAGGTTCTATGATTTTCATTTGAATCCAAGGCCACATTCTACAGAAGAGTCTGTGGTGATGTGCAGAGATCTTGTTGCATGTAGGCTGTGTTTCCTAGGAAGCAGACACTGAGAGTCAGTTGAGGTAGGATTCCTACAACCAAGTGGCATAAGCAAGGTGTGTGTTTCTCACAGCTCTACAATTTGGAAGTCTGAGACCATTAGTCCAATATGGCAAGATTCTGCAGATTTCCTGCTAGAGATTTACTGCCAAAATGAAAAGGGAAAAGATATAAGGGATAGTAGCTAGGAAGTAACCTCACTGATGATTACCTCAGTTCACCCTTCAGTTAGCACTAATGTGGTCAAGGGATTTTAGATTTGCCTCAATTTGAGATATTTACATAATCATGTCTACCAAGCACTGGAAGTGAGCTGAGAATTATCTATTATTCTCTCTTTGATCATCTCATATACTTTTAGGATGCATTTCTACACAGCTTGAATTATTCCCTGAAAAGGGGGAATGCATCTTCCAGACTTTTGTTCTAAAAGATGTGTTTGTGATTAATTACTGACATGGAGGAAAAGAGAGAATGGTATTTCTAAAGTCAGTTCATAAATATGATACCCTATATTTCCAAGCCTGGAGTGAAAATGAACCACCTGTCCAGTATGTTGCTTATTTCAGCTCTTTGTTCTCATCTAGAAATTATTTTCCTCTGGAAAATATTTCCTGTATCTTAACTTTCACATTTAGCCAATAGTAACTCTTCAGCCTCTATTTATCTATCTCTCTTAATCTCATAGAATTCTAACTTCCCATTATGAGTTCCCACAGCACATGTTTCTGGGTCCTTTGAACCTGCCCACAAAAGTAGTTACAGGATGGGTAAGAGTTTCTCTGTGGAGATGAATCCTATGAAGCTAAGGAATGACACTTTCTAATTTTGCAGCACACTACAATCATTTATCACAGCTATTGCCAAAGAGTTCAAATGTATTTTCTGAGTGAGTATATGGATGAGAGATTGAGTGAGTGAGTTGAGTTGAGTGAGTGAGTGAGTGAGTGAGTGAGTGAATGAGTAATGTGATGTTAATAAGAAGAATAGATGAATCAGGCATGTGAGGAAACTTAGTTTCTGTAGTCTGGAATCCATAGTGGCTTTATCTACAACTAACATGACCAATTTTTAATAGCTCATTTTAAGAGCTAGTTGCTTAGATTACATTGCCATATTTCCCTCAGATCCTCACTCTGGGGAAAAAATTTGGGTCACTGTTCCTTGAATACATTAACAGTAATTTGTAATCATGAAAACAACAGAAATTTTAATTTGTTCTTCACAGCTCCTGACAACCTGCAGAGAGTTTCTCATAGGAATAGACACTCATTTATTTGTGTCTTTGCAAAGAACTACATTTTAAGATGAAAAGTTTCCCTCTTTGAGTGAGATGCTTGCTGGTCAAAGACCTACATTTTACCTTGATCTTTACTGAATCGACAGCTAAATCAATCTATCATCTAACATTCTCTTTCTATTTCAAAATAAAAATAAAAATAATTTTGACATGTTATTAATATTGTACAAGTAGGTTATATTATTAATGACCCTAGAAACTTATTTCCATTTATATGTTGTTATTCTAGTAAATCTAAAATGTCTTCACAGTCTTTTCCAAAATGTTGTTTTCTATAGTATTATCAATCACTATGTTGACAGGTGGTACATAGCTCCTTTACTTTGTTATAAGAGAACTTGTAAATTAATTGGGCAAAACTCTCATCTAGAAACATACCAGTAAATAGTAAAGGGAGACTATGAACACAAGTATGGGCTGGCTGGGTTGAAAATTTTGTGTGCACATGAATCAATTTATCTGATACTCAAGATGTCCCTATGACATAAGAATTAGCATTTCTTCCTGTGATTTTTTAGATTAAAGCAAAAAATACTGAATTAAGTTAAGAAACTTACTTGATATGAAGAAATTAGTAATTACAGAATGACTAATTTTCATCTTACAAATTATTTTCATTTTCTATGGAAATAACAGTGCTTAGAGCAATCCTTTTCAATCACTCTAATTGCTAGATATAAAGACTGTGAAAAAGAAAAAGTACTGATGGTTAATACATAGGGATATGTCAGGTTTCTCTGTTTTCTGATAAGAAACCAATTAAAACTTCCTGGGGTATAAAATGATTCCTATATGACCTTTATTCAAGACAACTGGGAAGGTCTTTGACTAAACAGTGAAAGTCTGGAAACTTGTTTTTCAACGGTATTTTCAAAATAGGAGTTGAAAATTGTTGTTGTTTTTTTTTTCCTGGCAAACAACTATCCCTCAGTAACCAAGAACACAGAAAGCAGCATGACTGTACATTTTGGACATTGATAGTCCACCAGCTGTTTGGAAGGCTCAAATCCAATATGAGTACCTTACATAAGGATATTTTACTTTTATTGTTAAATTATCTTCATTCTCCATATTCATATTCTATAAGAATATGAGGCACTTCTTTGCTGCTGCATTTATATATATTGCACAGTTATTTTTATTTCTGGAGGTTCCTATCATGTATCATGGTCTCAGAACTGCATATGATATGCTTTAAAAATGGAAACCTCAGAGGTACATGTAGCTAAGGAATCTGTGGAATAAAATTATATGAGTTCTAAATTTTGAGTCAATGATTTTTTGTTCAGACAACAATAATGTTTCAGGAATAACTAAGACTTGTCACAGAATATAGTACACACAGAATGTAATACACACACACAAACACACACACACACATACACACACATACCACTTTGAAATCATTACTACCTATCGAGATGATTAAAAATAATTTAATTTAGATGGTTGAATCTACCTCCAGAATGAGATACTTTAACACTCTTCTTAATTAACAAGAATGTGAGTGATTGCTATACACAGGCAATCTGTCAGTGTCCTTGGGAAAGAGAATCGTATAACCCCTCAGGAACTTTATTCTGCTTTGACCAAACATAATATTTTAAGTAACACAAGATTGTAAGATGGTACAACCACTCTGGAAATCAGTCTGGCAGTTCCTCAGAAATCTGGGCATGACACTTCCAGAAGATCCTCTATACCACTCCTGGGCATATACCCAGAGGATTCCCCGGCATGCAATAAGGGCACATGCTCTACTATGTTCATAGCAGCCCTATTTATAATAGACAGAAGATGGAAAGAACCCAAATGTCCCTCAGTGGAGGAATGGATACAGAAAATGTGGTATATTTACACAATGGAATACTACTCAGCAATTAAAAACAATGAATTCATGAAATTCTTAGGCAAATGGGTGGAACTAGAAAATATCATACTAAGTGAGGTAACTCATTCACAAAAGAACACACATGGAATGCAGTCATTGATAAGTGGATATTAGCCCACAAGCTAAGAATACCCAAAACACAAACCACATATCAAATCACTCCCAAGAAGAAGGAAGGAGAGAGCCCTGGTCCTGGAAAAGCTTGATACAGCATTGTAAGGGATTGCCAGGACAGAGGAGTGGGAGGGGGTTGATTGGGGAATTGGCAGAGGGAAGAGGCCTTATGGGATTTAGGGGGAGGGGCAAACCAGGAAAGGGAAAATCATTTGGAATGTAAACAAAGAATATATAAAATAATAATAGTAAAAAAAAGAGAAAATGTAAAAAATAAAGAGTTCTTGGGCGACTTTGTGAAACCACTTCTCAAAGAAAAAAGGCATACTGGGGATGTATCTCAGTGGTATATTGGAATATGTGAGGGGCTAGACTCAATTTTGTATTGAAAAGTTGGTGGAGAAGGAGAGAGGGGGGAAGAAGAGGAGGGAGGGAGGAAGGGAGGGTTATAGAGGAGGGAAGGAGAGTAGCAGAGACTTTGTTCTTATCCTACTAACTGTTCCAGCATTTATCAGGGAACTGAAGTTGTAGAACAGATAGCCTGAAACAGGAGCAAGCAGTCACCCTCAGGGAAGATGATCCTTTATTCCTCACACCTAAAATTCCAGTAACTGAAAAGTTAAGGCAGGAGGATTGCTATGAATGCAAGAATCTCCTGGACTAGGGAATGGATCATTGTTTACAGAGAGCAAAACAAAAAGCATTTCTGTGTATAGTGTATCCCTTAAGAATGCAAAACTGCATTCCAGGTATCACTTGGACAGTTCAGAATTTATGTGGCAGTATTTGTTACTGATCCATTTTCAAAAATAAATAAATAGCACTTATTTATCAGTATGTTTCACTCTATCACTCCCAAACAGATACCTTGCTTTGATTGTAGACTTTTGACTGCCCTTCTTACCTTTACTTTTTATTCCCAGCCCAATCTGCTAACATTCTTGGTAGTCACTTTACTACTTTCAGATATCAGTCTTTTCTTAGTTCTACTATTAAATAAAAGAGAGATTATGTGATACTTGTCCTTTGGGTTCTTGTTTGACTTATTTTGCTAGTCTGAGAAATTTTAGTTTTATCCATTTTCTCACAGATGGTATGATGTCTTTTGTAAACATTGTTCCAACATTTTCTTATTCATCTATTCACTTAAACTATTATGACTACTAAGACAGAAATATGTATGCAACACTTTCTCATGCCAACTTCATTTCTTTTCAAGTAAACCCAGTAGAGGCATAGAGGCTTCATGCAGCCAGTTGATTTCTAGAAGAGCACTCCTGTTCTTCACATTGGTTCAATTGTGATATCTCAGTACATTCCTGGAGAACTTCTGCTGGTCTTGCAGATCTTGTTTTCCTAAACTTCCCAAGTTCAAGGGTAGCCACATTTATAAAAGAAACATTAAAACTTAAATCACATATTAAACACCACACATTAATAGAGGGAGACAGAATGGAAACAGAGAAATAATGAAAGTTACCAATATTATGAATGAAATGGACATATCAGATACCTGCAAATAATTTCACCCAAATGCAAAAGAATATACCTTCTTCTCATCACCTTGTGAACTTGTCTCCAAAATTGTTAACAAAGCAAACCTGAACAGATACAAAAGATAGGAATAACTTCTTGCATCCTATCAGACCACTATGGATTAAAGCTGAACATCCACAACAGAAACACCAGAATCCCTACAAACTCATGGAAACAGAACAACTCTACTAAATGATCACTGGGTCAGGGAAAAAAATAAGGAAATAAATAAAAGACTTTTTTAGAATTCATTGAAAAAAAAAGGCATGGCAAATCAAAACGTTTGAAACACAATGAAGGCAGCAATAAGAGGAAAATTAATAGCACTAAGTGCCTTAATAAAGAAAGTGGGAAAGGGGAAAGCATTCAGAATGTAAACAAAGAATATAGAAAATAAAAAATAAGAAAACAGAAAATGGAGAGTTTTACTATCAATTTAAAATACACCTGAAACGTGTAGAAGAAAAAGAAGCAAACACATCAAAGAAGAGTAGATCCTGTTGACAATCAGTGTTATCCATCACACCAACCACATGAATATACTATGGCCATCACTGTTTAATCACAATACGTGGTGTTATGCAGCAGACAGTCTTCATTGGATTACAGTGATATTTGACTGAGGAGAAAACAAGTTGTCATTTTGCATAGTAATGTCACAGTTGTTTACGAGTAGGGAACATTTACTTCTATGAGTAAACTAGATAATCAACCTGTACAGAAAAGTGCAGATATTATGTATCAGCAATGTATAATTACAAATTCAGCTAACTAAAAAATGAGCTTCCAGACAAAAATGTCCTTAACTGATGGGTCAGGTCTCCAGGGTGCTCATCACCCCTGGGTTTTGATACTTGTGAGAAAGAACAGTATTAATGAGCACATGTATGCTCTGCTGCTTACTTTTGACAGAAAGGCATGCAGATCTGAAAACAGAGAAAATGGTGAACTAACCATCCTTGGAACAAGTGGTAGCACAAGGATACTTCTGGATGGAACTCTTCCTTCTCTTGTGTGTCAAGGGAATTGAGGACAGAACACCCAGTAGCATGGCACAAAAATAAATAAATAAATAAATAAATAAATAAATAAATAAATAAATAAATAAATTAAATAAAATAAAAATAAAAACTTTCCAAAAAAGTAGTAGATTATAGGTCATACACAGAGGCCCTATCAAACATCTCAGAAGCTGTGCCTATTGAAGGCTTTGGGGTGCTCTTCTGCCCTCCATGGTTGGCTTCTGGTGGCTTCACCTCAGCTGGCTCTCAACGTGAATAAAGGTTGCAATAGAGAGTTCTTTTTGGTGGACTAGAAAGTATATTTTGGTTTAAATGTGGATTTGAAAAGCCCTGAATTTATAACCACGAAAAAGCAAAAAATCTAGGACTAAGAAACTTATTTTAGCACATCATAAATGCAGAGTTTTTTAACCCACAGACATTTTCAGAAATGGTATTGGCTAACCATTTTCAAAGGCCAATCTAGGAGCCTGAGACTATTCCTGAAACAATTTAAGAGTCTCTACAGTCTAATCATTTCCATAATAACACAGGGGACTGTTTATTTTTATGTTTTCTTTCACTTACATGTGAAGCAATATTTTGTACAGACAACTTAAGATATGATGCTTAATGGGGTACATACTTACACATTCTTGAATTGTCTAAAGTAATAGGTTTATATTATATTAACATAAAGCTATAGACATAATTAATAATGACAGTTAGCTGATGAGGAGGTTAGAGAGATGGAAGAAAGTGAAATTGCTACCACTGCAGGTCACTGCTGTCTTCCCATCCTCTCACCATCCAACATGTATAGTTTTAAAAAAGGCCAACTTTAATTATTATTGTCTTTGATAAAGCTGTGGATGCTTCTAAATTTATTAAATATTGACTCATAAATACCTTAACTTCATATTTTCTATGACAAGATGGAAATCATACATAATAAAATTCTATCTGCAAGGTGTAATGTCCTTGCCAAGGTAACACACTTGTGTGATTTTGTTGTGAACCAGAGATTCCAAGAATGGTGTTAGATCACAAGTAAGTAAAATAATATGGTGTCAATTCTATGTTGTAAATATCTGAGAAGATAATATGATTTGTAACATTGTGAAGTATCATTGAGTGTTAATAATTGTAAAGACTCAGAAAGCCTTAGTAAAAGATGTCTTTATTCACATATGTGCAAAATTAAATTTTCTTCTCAGACTTCAGCTAAGACTATAGACTGCAACTCACTGGCATGAGTGAAGACATGAAAATCCAATTAATTTCTAAGACATACTATAGAAGGCTTTCTAAAACCTATGAAAAGCAAATGTAAAGCATTGCCAGTCTCCTCAAAGTTTATTTTATTTTGGAAATTATATTATATGCCTTGACAATTCTTGATCTCATTCTAAAAATAAGTTAGCATTCCCTTTTCCTAGAATTAATAGATATGAACAAAAGATAAAAGCTTTTTGAACTTAATGGTTTAATAGCAAAAGTGTAAAATTGAATGAAAATATTAAAAATTGCTGATTCAGAGTTCTCATTTAAATAATAAATGATTAAAAATTTTATTAAGTATACATTATGGATATTTTTATGTTAAAAATTATTCTAGGAGTTGATTTGTAAGAAAAAAGAAATGTAATTATTTTCTAAATAGTCTATCCAAAATACTACTAAATCAATCCAGTTCTGAAATGTTTAATCATGAAAATACTTTTAATTGCAAAAGTGATTTCATTATCACATGTAGATAATTAAATTTATCATGAGTTTAAGCATTTTATAACTTGAGTTCAATTAGCAATTTATTTTCTTTATGGTCCTGGAATTTTATGAGCATGAAATTGTTTCAGAGTATTTCCCAAATACCATAAAGAGATAAACAAACAAACAAACAAACAAACAAACAAATAAATAAATAAATAAATAAAAGACTTCAATTCTGTAGTAATAGTTCTTTAGTTTTCTTTGCATTGTAAACTTGCTGCATTTTCTACTCTGTCAGTATGGCTAAAAGATTATTAATTGTTCAAATTTAACAAGTAAACCTTTAGCTTTGGTAAGTTACACTTTAATACTTCCTAATAGCATTGATGTTATCTTATTTTTTATCTTATTTTTGTCATTTTTTTTCTGTTTACCCTGCACTGAATTTTCTTTTCCTAGAGCTGGCAATCACTTGCTTTCTGGTTTTCCTTTATTTTGTTTGTTTTCTTGTTTTCTGAGACACTATCTTGCTAAGTAACCCAGATAGTATGGGTTTTTCACTTCATTCTCCTTTTTTTTATTTTTACTATTAAATCATAAATCACTAAGTAGACCAAACTAGCTTTCTACTTGCAGCAAGCATTGCCTCAGTTTCTCAGATGCTGGGAATAAAAGTCACAGTAGGACGCATTTCCTTGCTTTTAAGCACAAAATTTTGAACAAGTTAACTTACCTTCATCTATTAATATAGAACAGCTCATCATTTAAATCAAAATTTTATTAATATTGTGTTTCACATATTTTCAATGTCTCATGTTTTTCTTTAAAGATAGTATATTCAAAAATATGCTGTTACTAAATATTTGGAGAATTTCCAAATATTTTCATGATAGTAAAGTTCACCGTCCACTATAATATTTCAGATACTATGTCCTATAAGATTTCAGCCTTATGAAATTTACTATAGCTTATTTTATGGTCCACCATGTATTTGATTTTGGTGAAAAGTCCATGTATATTTGAGCTTAGCTGTTTATTATAAACCATGTATAGATTATAAAAGTCAAGAAGGCAGCTGGAAAGAAGGTCATTAAGAGAAACTATTGCTTTTGCAAAGAACACAAATTCCCTACATGGCACCTCATAACTATCTGTGTAATTCCAGTCTCAGGGGATCTGATGGCCTTCTCTGGAATTTGAGACCATCAGGCATATACCTGGTACATATACATATGCAGGCAAAAAACAAAAACAAACAAACAACCCCCCCCAAACCAAAAAAACCAAAAACAAAAAACACAAAAAAAAAATCACAAAAAAGAAAAAAAATGCCAAAAAACCAAAACTCTCAGGGGTATTAACTAAATCTTTAAAAAGTCAATAAACTCAACATGATTGACAGTGATGTTGAGTTCCACAAGGCTAAACTCTTTTTTAGTGATTGTTTTTGTATTAGTTGATTAGTTATCAATAGGAGTATTTGAAACTATGATTGTGAATTTTTCTGTTTTCACTTTAATTTTCCAATTATTGCCTCATAATTGAGGTTCTGCAAATCATATGCATGCATACTTAAAAATGATTGCACTTCATTGATCATTCCCCTTTAGACATTTTGAAATTCTCTTCCCTTATCTGACTCTCTAGGTATTCCTTACCACTTAATCCATTGTGACTAGCATTGGTCATTACCAAGGGATAATTTACAGAGAAAACTAACTCCTCTTTGACAAATTGCCTTATTCCTTTATCATTAATTAAAATAGTTGTATGATACCATTTATATGATGCTTATTTTTTCCTCATGTTTCTTCACTAATACCACACACTCTTGATGGTTGTAATTCAAAATTTAGATGGATGCTTTCAACTCAGTTCTCCTTTCTAAAATTGTTTGGACTGTTTTCTTTTTTGTTGTTGTTATTGTTGTTGTTGATGATGATGTTTTTCCTCCAATCTTATAAACTCGAGAATCTCCTCCTTTACACAAACTGAATCATTTCCAGGAGTTTAATTTGGATATCTGTTTGGAAACAATTAACATCTCAATCTTCTTTTTTATTTTCTATATTCTTTGTTTACATTCCAAATGCTTTCCCCTTTCCCGGTTCCCCACTCCCCATCAGTCTCATAAGCCCTCTTCCCTCCACCCATTTCCCAATCACCCCCCTCACATTTCTCTGTCCTGGTACTCCCTTACAATGTTGGACCAACTCTTTTCAGAACCAGGGCCCTCTCCTTCCTTCTTCTTGGGAGTCATTTGATATGGTAATTGTGTCTTGAGAATTCAGAGCTTCTTTTTTGTTTGTTTGTTTGTTTTGTTTTGTTTTGTTTTTTTACTATTCTGTGATTTTTTTAATTCGATATATTTTTTATTTACATTTCAAATGATTTCCCCTTTTCTAGACCCCCCACTCCCCGAAAGACCCATCAGCCCCCTTCCCTCCTCCTGTTTTCCCACCCAACCCTTCCCACTTCCCTGTTCTGGTTTTACCCTATACTGCTTGTGCTAATTAATATACACTTATCAGTGATTGCATTCCATGCGTATTCTTTTGTGATTGGGTTACTTCACTTAGGATGATATTTTCCAGTTCCAACCATTTGCCTAAGAATTTCATGAATTCATTGTTTTTAATTGCTGAGTAGTATTTGATTGTGTAAATATACCACATGTTCTGTATCCATTCCTCCATTGAGGGACATCTGGGTTCTTTCCAACTTCTGGCAATTATAAATAGGGTTGCTATGAACATAGTGGAGCATGTTTCCTTATTGCATTCTGGGGAATCCTCTGGGTATATGCCCAGGAGTCCTCTGGAAGTGTCATGTCCAGTTTTCTGAGGAACCACCAGACTGATTTCCATAGTGGCTGTACCATCTTGCAATTCCACCAGCAGTGGAGGAGTGTTCCTCTTTCTCCACATCCTCAACAACACCTGCTGTCTCCTGAGTTTTTAACCTTAGCCATTCTGACTGGTGTGAGGTAAAATCTCAGAGTTGTTTTGATTTGCATTTCCCTAATGATTAATGATGTTGAACATTTCTTAAGGTGCTTCTCAGCCATCCAAAGTTCTTCAGGTGAAAATTCTTTGTTTAGCTCTGTACCCCATTTTTAATAGGGTTATTTGGCTCTCTAGAGTCTAACTTCTTGAGTTCTTTGTATATATTGGATATTAGCCCTCTGTCAGCTGTAGGGTTGTTAAAGATCCTTTCCTAATTTGTTGGTTGCTGTTTTGTCCTTTTGACAGTGTCCTTTGCCTTACAGAAACTTTGTAATTTTATAAGGTCCCATTTATCAATTCTTGACCTTGCAGTGTAAGCTGTTGGTGTTCTGTTCAGGAACTTTGCCCCTGTGCCCATGTCCTCAAGGGTCTTCCCCAGTTTCTTTTCTATTAGTTTCAGCGTGTCAGGTTTTATGTGGAGGTCCTTGATCCACTTGGAGTTGAGCTTAGTACAAAGAGATAAGAATAGATCAATTCACATTCTTCTGCATGCTGACCTCCAATTGAACAAGCACCATTTGTTGAAAAGGCTATTTTTCCCCACTGGATGTTTTTAGCTTCTTTGTCGAAGATCAAGTGATCATAGGTTTGTGGGTTCATTTCTGGGTCTTCAATCCTATTCCATTGATCCACTTGCCTGTCACTGTACTATTACCATGCACTTTTTAACACTATTGCTCTGTAGTAAAGTTTGAGGTCTGGGATACTGATTCCCCCAGAAGTTCTTTTACTGTTGAGAACAGCTTTAGTTATCCTGGGTTTTTTGTTATCCCAGATGAATTTGAGAATTGCTCTTTCTAACTCTATGAAGAACTGAGTTTGGATTTTGATGGGGATTGCACTGAATCTGTATATTGCTTCTGGCTGTCAAAGGGATGGAAAGGAAGAAGTCAAACTATCACTATTTGCAGATGATATGATAGTATACATAAATGACCCAAATAACTCCACCAGAGAACTCCTACAACTGATTAACAACTTCAGCAAAGTGGCTGGTTACAAAATCAACTGAAGCAAATCAGTAGCCTTCCTATACTCAAAGGTTAAACAGGCTGAGAAAGAAATTAGGGAAATGACACCCTTCACAATAGCCACAAACAATATAAAGTATTTTGGTGTTACTATAACCAAACAAGTGAAAAATCTATAAGACAAGAACTTCAGGTCTTTGAAGAAGGAAATCAAAGAAGACCTCAGAAAATGGAAAAATCTTCCAAGTTCATTAATTGGCAGGATCAATATAGTTAAAATGGCCATCTAGCCAAAAGCAACATCTCAATCTTTATCTGTTAACAAGCAAGACATTTCTCCCTCTTTATCAGGATGTGGATTGTGCTATATTCTGTGTGTTTGTATGTTTGTGTGTATATGTGTGTGTGTGTGTGTGTGTGTGTGTGTGTGTGTAGTACTGTAGTACTTTTTGTCACAATGTCTATAGATAATTGTCATATTTATACTTGTTTCATCTTTATACAGCTGTGCAGATGGCACTTTTTAATTTTAATTTTTAGGTTTCTATTTCTTACAAAAATATCCATTTTTATGAATTTTGTCTTAATTGTGTAAAAAGGACTTCCAGATTTTTTTGTTAGCCTTATCACTGGTTCCATAGTATTTTTAATAGAGAAAATTGGGCTGTTGTAAAATGGAGAAAATTTCCTTTTTTCTTTACAGTTTCTACGTCTTCAACTAATTTTCATTTTTTGAAAATTTCACTTTTATTATTTACATACACTTTATTTACACTTTTTCTAGCAGTCACCATTTTCTTTCTCTTTTTATTATCTTTAATCATATTTTTTAGTGCAGTCATTATTCCCTTCCAGTTCTGCCCTTTGACAGTTCTTCATACCATTCCTTCTCCTGTCTCCAAGAGGATGTCCCCACAACCCCAGACCCCACAACCCACACCCCACACCCCTCTAAGCCTTTCCATTTCCTGGGCCTCAAGTCTCTCAAGAGTTAGGTGCTTCTTCTCTCATTGAGGCCAGACCAGGCAGTCCTCTGCTGTTTATGTTTTGGGAGCCTGGGACCAACTAGTGTATGTTACCTGGTTAGTGATTCAGTGTCTGAGAGATCTCAAGGGGTTCAGGTTACTTGAGATTGCTGTTCCTCCTCCTCAATTTCTTCCAGCCTTTTCCTAATTCAACCACAGATATCCAGGCTTAGTCCATTCGTTGGGTATAAGTATCTGCATCTATCTGGCTCAGCCATCTGCTTGTTGGGCCCCACTGAGGGAAGCCATGCTAGGCTGTTGACTGTAAATGCACCATAGCATCAGTAATAGTATCAGGCCTTGGAGCCTTCCCTTGAGATGTGTCCCAATTGAGGCCAGTCACTGGAACTCCTTTCCCTCACTCTCTTCTCCATTTTTATCCCTGCAGTTTTTTTTTAGACAGGAACAATTCCGGGTCAGAGTGTTTGACTGTGGGACGGCAATCCCATCCCTCCACTTGATGCCCTGATTTTCTACTGGAGGTAAATTATAAAAGTTGCCTCTCCCCACTGTTGGGCCTTTCATCTGAGGTCCATCCCTTTGGGCCCTGAGATTCTGTCACCTCCCAGGTCTCTGGTACATTATAAAGGGTTCCCCCTTCCACCTCCCAAGTTTATATATTTCCATTCATTCTGCTTTTTTTAAAACATTCTGTACAGAATAGTGTTGAATAGGAGCTGTGAGAGAAAGTATTCTTGCATATTGTCAACACCAAGAAAGAAATTATTCATTTTATTTTTACTGTTAGAACTATGTTTGGTGTAGGTTATGCATTATTGAGGAATTCTGGTTCTACTGCCTTCTGTAGTACTATTAAGAGAGAGTGGAGTTCATAAGAGGCAGAGATTATAAAGACTGATTTTTCTTTCTGGTTTACATATATGGATAAGAACCTAGGATTTATGTTTGCAGAGCTAACATACTAACCTAAGTCAATCTCTATATGTTTTGCATATATAAATATCTCTATCTGCAAAAAGATTTTTGCATATTCATAAAATAATGTAAAAGGTCATATTGAAACTATTTTTGAAAAAATTTCACTTTTCTGTAGGTTAAAATGAATTTCTAAGAACTAATGCCAAAAACTACGACATTATCAAATTCATTCATCCCTGGATAAGCATGATAGCAATGGGGTTTTCTTTAAGGTCCCATGTTACTGGCAGAAGGCTTTGGAGTTGTTAATAAAAAATCAGTCAGCTATATATTCACTGGACTGAAGGGCATTTAATGTTTAATTATTTTAGTTAATTTTCCATTGCTATAAAGAGATTCTATAACCAAGGCAACTTACAAAACAAAGAGTTTAGTGATTCTCACAGTTACAGAGTGTTAGAATTCATAATTATCATGGTGGGGGACATAGCAGCAAGCAGATGCATATGTCATTGGAGGAGAAACTGAGAGTTTATATCCAGAGGCATGAGTGTGTGAGAGAGAGAAAGACTATTGGAAATGGCATGAGACTTTGAAACCTCAAAGCCCAGTGACACATCTACAATGTGGCCATACCTACTAATTACCAAACAGTTCTAATACATAAGCCAGTGGGGCCACTCTAATTCAAGCCACTACAATTAAGAAAAGTTGTTTCTTTCTTTTCACTAAGTGGTAAAATGTCTATATTCTCTATAGAGCATTTTCTTAACACTGGAATGAAAGGAATGTGTGATTAACACATTAATCTCCAAAGATATCCAGGTGTCATTATGAAGTCCTGTGTTAAATTCTACCCTTGGAATTTCTATAAAATACCTCTGTTGTGACAGTCACTATACTTTTGCAAAGCATAATGCCATGGAATGACCAGGGGCATTCTATGGTAGAGTTGTTACTTTCAGATTAACAAAAGAATGGAAATGTGTGTAAAGGTGTAAAGGTGTTAAAATTTCCCCCACATTTAGTATTTAGCAAGAGGAAGAGGAATGATTTATACCTGATCCAACAATATACTTGACACTCAACAATATTGACTTTCAACACTATACTTCTTAGAATAAATCTTTTCTCCTTTTTTTTTTTTTAAATCTTTTCAGCCCAAGTTCATACTTGGTTTTGGTTACATAGTCTGTTGAAGACCAACCTGGGCTACATACAATCATGTCTCAAAACAACAAAAAAAAATCCTGTATATTATATTGCAAATGTAGAATGTTATACAAATATATTTATGTATGATTGTGCATGTTAGCATGCACTAATACATACAGAAGCAAAGATAAAAGAAATAAAATAACATGAATTGATATTGACAGTGTGCAATTGCCACTGCTCCAGAAGTGGTAGGATCTGGGAGAATGGAGCCAATAAATGAGGTTAAAAAAAGCCTCATGCCATAACCAACTTTATTCAAAACTGCAGATGATTTATATTCTGAAGGCTAAGAGAGTTCATAAGAGTAAAAGTCATGTAAGTTCATGCTATATACAATAATAAAGACAAGCTGTGTATCTTAGGATTTCGTTGTGAAGAGATACCATGACTAAGGTAACTCTTAAAAGGAAAACATTTAATTGGGGCTGACCTACAACTTCAGAGATTCAGTCCATTTATCCTCATGGTGAGAAGAATGGCCGTGTACTAGAAGAGACAAGAATTCTACATCTTGGTGTGAAAGTAGCACGAACTAGAGTCTCCCTTCTGTACTGGGCAGATATTGAGCAGCTGGAGACATCAAAGCCCACCAACACAGTGAATACTTCCCTCAATAAGGCTACACCCATTCCGACAAGGCCACAACCAATGCTCCAAGCATACACAAATGACCACACTGTGCATGACAAAAACATGTTTTTCCAGAAAAGCACACAAAGGACAGTTAAAACTTTTAGCTGAATAACAATAGCAAATATCTATTAGTAATCTTAAGTAAACACACTTCTCTCTGCTGTAACTGGAAGGGGTAGAGAAACACATTTCAAGTTCTGAAAAAAAACTGTCATAAAACTATTGCCCTGTTTTCTTGGGGTTGTGGAGTATATATCCTTATTACATGCTGGGGAATTCTCGGGGTATAATCCCAGGACTGGTATGGTGGGGTCCTCCAGTAGTATCATACCCATTTTTTTCTGAGGAACCTCCAGACTGATTTCCAGAGTGGTTGTACCAGCTTGAAACCCCACAAGCAGTGGAAGAGTGTTCCTCTTTCTCCACATCCTTAGTCAGCACCTGTTTTCTCCTGAGTTTTTGATCTTAGCCATTCTGACTGGTGTGAGGTAAAATCTCAGGATTGTTTTGAATTGCATTTCCCTGATGACTGAGAATGTCAAAGGATGGCCTTGTGGGACATCAATGAGAGGAGAGGCCTTTGGATCCCTGAAGGCTCATTGTCCCAGGGTTGGGGAATGCCAGGTCATGGAAGAGGGAATAGGTGGGTTAGTGAGCAGTGAGAGGGGGTAAGGGATAGGGGCTTTATGGAGGAGAAACAAGGAACGGGGATAGCATCTGAAATGTAAATAAAGGAATTATCTAATAAGAAAATATTATTAAAAAAGAAATGAAAAATACAGAAACCAAGGTTACTTGGCATCATCAGAACACAATTCTTCCACCATAGCAAATCCTGGATATACCATCACACAGGAAAAGCAAGATTTGGATATAAAATCACTTCTCATGATGATGATAAAGGAATTTAAAAGGGACATAAATAACTCCATTAAAGGAATACAGGAGAACACAGGTAAACAACTAGAAGACCTTAAAGTGTAAACACAAATATCCCTTAAAGAATTACAGGAAAACACAATCAAACAGAAAAAGGAAATGAACAAAACCATCCAGGATCTAAAAAATGTAAATAGAAACAATAAAGAAATCACAAAGAGAGACAACCCTGAGATAGAAAACCTAGGAAAGAGATCATGAGTCATAGATTCTGTCAGCAACAGAATGTACAAGAGGTAAAAGAGAGAATCTCAGGTACAAAAGATACCATAGAAGACAGGGCTCCAGATGCATATGCAGCAGAGGCTGGCCTTGTTGGACATCAAAGGGAAGAAAGGCCCTTGGACCTGAGAAGGCTAAATGCTTCAGTATAGGGTAATACCAGGACAGGAAAGAGGGAGTGGGTGGATTGGTGAGCAGGGGGAGCGGGGATGGGTTAGTGGATTTTTGGGTGGGGAAGAACCAGGAAAGGGGACAATGTTCGAATTGTAAATAAAGAATTTATCTAATAAAAAAAGAAAAAAAATTGACACAGCCGTAAAAAAATATGCAAAAATCAAAAAGCTCCTAACCTAAAACATTCAGAAAATCCAGGATGCAATGAGAAACCTAAGTGTAATAAGTAGAGAAGAGAGTGAAGATTTCCAATTTAAAGGGCCAGTAAATATCCTCAACAAAATTATAGAAGAAAACTTCCCTAACCTAAAGAAAGAGATGCCTGTGAACAATATACAAGAGACCTATAGAATTCCAAATACACTGTACCAGAAAAGAAATTCCTCCCGTTACATAATAAAACACCAAATATGCTAAACAAAGAAAGAATATTAAAAGCAGTAAGGGAAAAAGTAATATATAAAGGCAGGCCTATCAGAATTACACCATACTTCTCTCACCAGAGATGATGAAAGCTAGAAGATACTGAGCAGATCTCATGTAGACCCTAAGAGAACACAGATGCCAGCCCAGGCTACTATACCCAACAAAACTCACAATTACCATAGACAGAGAAACAAGATATTCCATGACAAAACCAGTTTATACAATATCTTTCCACAAATCCAGCCCTACAAAGGATAGGGAAACTACACCCTAGAAAAAGTAAGAAAGTAATCTTTCAACAAACCCACACAAACATAATTCCACTTCTAACAATAAAAATAACAGGAAGTAATCACTTTTCCTTAACATCTCCTCATATGAAAATTAATATTATCAGCATATCTTAATCCATTGAAACTCAAAAAAATATGAGGAGTTAAAAATTAGTTGGCTGTCACCCAGTGGTCTCTCTAATTTGGTAATTGGAAAGATATGACCCATATTATACAATCCATACACACTTTCTGCTTGTTTATACATAACAGTGTCTTGCTGTGTACCACATAATTGTCTTGAAGTCATGCTTCTCTTGTATCAGCCTCTCTATATGTAGAATTGTTTATTTGATATTTTTATACTATAGTATGGTTTCAGAACAGCTTACATATTTCAAAATTATTTATACAAACAAAAGAAATGTAGACAATTTGGGAGGTAGCTTGTAAGAGAAAAACAAATAGTGAGACTGAATATTTTGCTTGATATTTAGAATTATTGTATCAATTTTGAAGAAGACCTTATAAGTTACTCTTTTTCTGAGATGAATGCTATTTAAATTATCATAGCCAACAAATCAATATCTTACCCTCACCCAATGTCTGCACCACCTTCCTAGTAGAACTATTGTTCACTGAAACAGTTGGTGAATGACTTCATAGATAAACCATCTTAATACACACACCATTTCTTAAATGAATGCAACCTGTATCCTGAGGGCTGAGAATGATGACAATCACTCAAGTCAAATTGCTTTGACCATAGCAGGAAATCTATATCCAAATAATTGTGCCTAAATTCATTCCTTGACACAGCAGAACTGCCAACTCTTAGGTTAACTAATATGGAAGTGAAATCCTTTGGTGATGTGAGGGACATTGAAGTACAACCCTAATACAATGAACACCAATGTCTTAAAATTGTTTTTATTTTCGGTTTATAGCACAGTAAGAAGCAAGATTTTAAGGTCTACTAAAAACAAACAAATAAACTAATAAACAAACAAAAAGACTTTATTTTTTATGTTCATTTAATAACATATTCATTATTTTTATGATTGGTGTAAAAATATATATTGTGCTGAATATGAAAATTAAAAATAATAAAAAATAACAAACTATCTCTTTAAAAATCTTTTACTATACATTCTATCATTGTTTTTATACTGAAAAATAAGTCCATAACACATATTCAAATAAGCTCATTATTATGCTAATATTTATAACTTTGTGACTTACTTTTACTTTTTTAAGGGGTCAAGAAATTATGGTTCATGGTGAAAGCTTATCAATTTCTAGGGTTTTGTTAATTTGTCTAAGAGTTGGTTTTCTATAGTTAGTGTTAAGTTTTGAATTTGTGTGGCAGAGATTAATCATCTTGCAGATTAGAAATTGATAGAGGTTCATTTTATTAACAATGTTAAAACATTTTCTGATAACTTCAGTATGTATAATTTGGTTTTAATGTTAATCCTCATTATATACTTTACTATATTTTTTGGTTTTAATGTTAATCCTCATTATATACTTGACAGAATCTTTTAGCACACACACTGCTAGGCATGTCTGTATGTTCCCAGAAGGAAGTAAATGGGGAGGAAAGGGGTTTCCTGAATGTGAGTTTAACAATTCCAGGGGCAGGAACCTCCATGAATAAAGTGAGACAGGGAACAAAGTTCATTTGCATTCCCATGTCTTTTTTTGGTCTACAGAGTTGTGAGGAGTACCAGCCACACACTCCTAATGTCAAAAATTTCACCATGCCTCCCAGGTCATGATAGATTGTGAAAATAGACCTGTTTTCCTTTAAGTGCTTTTGCTATGTATTTTTTTCTAAGCAATGAGAAAAGTATCTAATATGCTATTCTATTCAGTTCTGTTGTATTTGATTAACTATATATATGATATACATATATATGATAGATGACAGATACATATATACAAACATTCATACATATGTAGATACATAGCTAAATACATAGATATATACATACATACATAGCTACATAGATAAGTAGATATCAGAATGGTTGAATATATTACATATTTGATTTTGATTTTTCTATTATATAATAATTCAACTAAAAAGAATATATGTCTTAGTTCTAGTTAGGTAACATTTAAATTTGATCTCTGCCTTTGGTATATAGGATCAAACCCAGGAATCTCTACTATGGACACTGCAAGTAAAGATAGTCTTTGTATTCCAAGCGTAACCTTAAATTTTTAAATTGTTTAACTATATAACTAATAAATATATTTTCATGAAAACAAAATGTGCAAAATTATGAAGTATGCAAAGAAAATGTAATAATATATATAATAAAATTATTTTAATTTGTAAAGAAAAATGAAGTCATGACATTTTGATGACTAATGTTTTAAGTTTAAATTATTGTGCTTACAAGAACAATAAAACAAAAAATGCCCCTAGCCTGTAAGTTCCACTTGCCCAGGACAGAATGCTGGGGACTGTTGTTCATGTAAGATAATAGATTGTGTGTTTTGTTTCTGTCAACAATCTTGGTTGCCCTAGAATGCACAGGATGTATGTTTGAGGACATGTAATCAGGCAGAAAATATGTCAGAATGTGTGCTTGCCTCTGATTGCATGAAGGCAGGAAGTACATAGCCCTGTGATTTTTGCTTTCATATACTCCTGCTCCTTATTAATGCAATTCAGTGTTCTACACAGAGCAAAAGTTTCAGGTTTGGACCTGGCCAGTATTTAGTAAAACCTCTTATTTTTAAAAACTTCTTCACTGTCAGACTAGTGAATTTCTAAATGATCCCAGCCTCATAAAAACAGTCACAGAAAAATGAATAAAACTTGAGATCATCATGTTCAGCAAAATAAGCTAGAACGAAGAAGACAAATACCACCAGATACCACAAGTTTTCTTTCATATAAGTATAAATGGTGTGTGTGTATGTGTGTGTGTGTGTGTCTGTGTGTGTGTGTGTGTGTGTGTGTAAGTAGAAAGGTACCTTGAAAGAAGAGAGATCTCAAGGTATGACTAGATAATGAAATTCAAGTGACATGAAAGTAATGCATACAGTTTGAATGGGGCGGGGGGGGGAATAACCATCAAGACTAGAGCAGGAGGCACAGGGACAGGCAGTGAAGAAAGGGACCAATTAAAACAAAGTACAAAGATATTTGGTCCACATGTATACAAAGACTAGAATCAATCTTATCATTTTATATGCTAATTTAAACATTCATGGATAAAAATTGACTAATATAGAAGTGTTAAAAAAGAAAGCAAAAACCCTTTATTGTGTTTTCACTTTAATGTAATGCAAAGTCAAAAAAAAAGTTTTGACTAAGACTGGTGATAGGACACCACATATTGAGAAAGGTTTAAAAGTACTCACCTCTGAGATCTTAAAGAGTGCCCAGAATTGGAAAATGCAGAGAAAGAAACTCTTTAAAGAGTTATTCATGAAGCTCCCTAACATTTTTTGCCTATTTATTTACATTATTTATCTCCCTAGTTTAACATGACTGGTTTGAAAGTAACCTTTTTTTTAAACCATTAATAAGAACAAATGGTGCTCTTGAATCTGTTTTAAAATGTGCTCTGTGGGTTTCCTATTGATGTGCCCTCAGGAATGGCATGTCAGTTAAATCCAGGAACAAATCTTAAATGTGAAGAAGCATTTGAATGTTTAGCTTGTTGACAGTATTTTGGGTTAATTTTGTTTTGTTTTGTTTTGATTTATCTGGCATGCTACTTCCAGTAAAAAACTTGTGGGATCTTTTGATTTGCAGGATCATTTTAATTTTCCTCAAGAATCACCGCTGACCTTTTAAAGAGTCACAGCTCTAGTTTCTATTTTCTTGTCTCCAGGAAACTATTTAGGCTGAATGAGAACAAAGCTGAGGTGTTTATACATTCTCCCTCAAGCAATATTGGATGTAAGCAGCCAACTGTAAAACTCTTGTGCTTTAAAATTAACAATGTGAGCTGTTGCTTCATAGACATTTCATAAATATATTCATTGATATTTATGAATATACCCTTTTCTTAAACTTACCATGAGTGAAAGATTTGACAATGAAAAATACAATATACAAGAAAAACAGTTGCTTTCCTCTGAACTGTATGAATGTTGTCCTTATGTTTAAAACCATTCGTTTCTTTGCTCTGAAAACATGGTAAGCTTCTGGATTCTGTCTAGATATAGAGAGTTTATGGTATATGCATACAGATTATCTCCTTGACAATACTCTTAACATTCTTGTCTAGTTCTGCAGTCCCAGGCAGGCTATTTGTCTTAATACACACACTAGTCTGATCCTTCTCTTCTTAGGCATTTTGCATGCAATCCTTAGCTATCAGCCCCTCTTCCATTCAGATACCAGCTTACATCCTAAGAGGGCCCTGCTATGACAATCTTTAAGTAGTTTGTCCCACCATACAACCATTACACTCATTGATTTTATTTCCTCTAAGGCACCGTGATACTTCCTCAATCTGCTGACTCCATGAGGCCATGCCTTTTCATCTGATTGATCACTGATATTATTTGTCTATATAAGATCCTCTTTAGTTCTTCGAAAGTCCCTTACCCTGATTGGCTGTTTCAAATAAGAGTCTACTCCCAAGACAAATGCTTAGACCAGAGGGTGAGAACATAAATAATAGCTGAAGATATAGTACCAAGAATGTGAAAGGCCCTAGGATAAATACACACACACATACAACACACACACACACACACACACACCAGCCACGGATCATATATCTTCTAAATCTGAAGAAAAAACAAATCCTGAAAACCCAGCCCATTTCCCAAACTTGTTATTTTAAAAGAAAGAAATTAGTAACTTTTCTGTGGGGAAAAAAGGAGAGAAAAGAAAATAAAGAAACTAAATAAAAGCAACAAGGAAGCTGGTGATAGAAACAACAGCATCTATGTTTATGGAATCAGTAGGCAATTTATTATCTCATAGGAATGAAACATTACCAGTACAGTACCATGCTTGTTGTGAATGACTTCTTTAGATTATTTAAAAAGTTATAATGTGATACTTGATATCACTATATATATATATATTATTTTATAAAAATTAATTCCTAAAAACAAAAAAAGTAGTCACATTAAGTATTACTTTATTAAAATCCTAAGTGTTTTATAGAATCTCATTTGTCTTGCTAGAGTAATCCTATCCAATAAAAAATATCATTTTATCTAAAGATAGTATCCTTCTTTCTTTACGATTATGTCAACATTCATCAGTTGAGAATACTCAGTATGCAAAGATACCATGTTTTAGTGAGTTGAGATGTGAAGTCCACCAAGATCAATTTTTAAATCCTGGAATGTCTTTATGTCTCCATCAGTACAGCCAACTTCTCCCTTATCTTAAGGACCTCTCTGTCTTGTCTTTCTGACAAGTCTATAGAATTGTTTCAGAAGATATTTCCCTGGGATAAATAAGAAAGCTCCCATCATATAAATGTGACAGGTAGAAAAGTAGCAGAGAAGCAAAACAATCATCTTTTAATTGTTCTTGGGAGATAACACTGAGCTCAGAGCAACACCTGGGGGGCAGTGTGATAAAGCATGCTGGTGTGGAAATGTGTTATCTGATTTCAATTCTCTCATCTAGGTTAAGATATAATATTCTGACAATGAAAAAGAAAGTCAATAGACCAAGAATGTAAAGGTTTTTATATTGCTTGCTGTTATAGATTTTACAACTTAATTAGAAGTTTGTCTATTAATAGGACATTTACTTTGTAAAGTAATTTAAATATTTCATTGTTCAAATGAACATATCATTTGCATTAAAATTTATATTAAAGTATTAATTAGATGTACATGTGAAGAATTCAGGGTATATCTTTGAACATTAGCATAGAGAGGGCCCCTGAAATTACCTCACCAAAAACCTGCCAAGTCTTCAGAAAATATACATATGTATTACCCTGTTCATAGGTCTGTCTGTGTTCTGTCTTGAACAAACTTAATTCTCTGGATTTTTAACAACTCTCTAACTACATTTGTTCTTAATTTTCCTTAGTTTTTCTTTTATGTTTTTACTTATGATAAATATAAATTTATAATGAATATAAATATAAAATAAAACATATTACGAGATTTTTCACATATATAAATCACTGTACTTTGTTCATATTCACCCCCTTCTACTATCTACCTGTCTCACCTTCTCCTCTTCTGATGGTCCTTTTTCTCCTTCAGAGAGTCTCTCTTTCCACTCTCCTTTACCATGTGAGTGTGTGTGTGTGTGTGTGTGTGTGTACATGTGAGTCTGGATATATGAATCTCTAATATATATTTTAATATATACATATGTGTAGAAATTTTACATATGAGAGAAAATATGAGACATTTTGTCTCTTCTTCCATTATCCTCTTTTCTTTATCCCTCCCTTTAGATTTTTTTCCTTCCCCTGTGTAGAACTCTTACTTTCATGGCATATATAGATAGAGGCTGAAAGATGCTCCTGGGGGAAATGGGTAAAGAAAAATGATAGAATGAACAGGAAAAAAAATTATCATGGACAAAAAAAAAGTCAAGAAAGGATTTATTGAAATGCACTGTAAGAGAACATGTTTTCCGTTCCAGAGAGGAGGTCATGTGACTAAAAGGGAAAATCTCTTGTTGCAGTTGAGGGTGAACATACTTGTTCTTGTCTCATGACTCATTTGAGCAAAGTCCGTATCTTGAGAGTTAAGTAGATGTGTCATTAATTTATTTATTTTTATTAGATATATTCTTTATTTAAACTTTAAATGTTGTCCCCTTTCCTGGATCCTCCCCTCCCCAGAAAATCACATAAGCCATCTCCCCTTCCCCAGTCAACCCTCTCCAGCTTCCCTGTCCTGGTATTCCTCTGCACTACAGCTTCAAATCTTTTCAGGACTAAGGGCCTCTCCTCCCTTTGGTGTCTAACAAGGCCAACCTCTGCTGCCTATGTGTCTAGAGCCATGGGTAACTCCATGTGTACTGTTTGGTTGATGTTTTTGTCCCTGGGAGCTCTGGGAGTACTGGGTGGCTCATCTTGTTGTTCCTCCTATGGTGCTGCAAACCTCTTCAGCTCCTTGGGTCCTTTCCCTAGCTCCTCCACTGGGGACCCCGTGTTCAGTTCAATGACTGCCTGGGAGTGTCCCCCTCTGTATTTCACATGCACTAGCAGAGCCTTCCAGGTGACAGCTATATCCAGCTCTGGTCAGTAAGCACTTGTGGGCATCCATAAGAGTGTCTGGGTTTTGTAACTATATATGGGATAGATCACTGGGTGGGTTTGTCTCTGGTTGGTCTTTCCCTCAGACTCTGCTCCACCCTTTGTCTCTGTATCTCCTTCTGTGGGAATTTTGTCCCCCGTTCATATTTTGTTCTTCCTCCTTCTTGGGCATCATGTGATATGTAACATGTGTCTTAGGTATTCTAAGCTTCTGAGCTAATATCCACTTATCAGTGAGTGCATACCATGAGTGAAGTTTTGTGATTGGGTTGCCTCACTCAGGATGATATTTTCCAGTTCCATCCATTTGCTTAAGAATTTCATGAATTCATTGTTTTTAATAACTGAGTAGTACTCCATTGTGTATATATAGCACATTTTCTGTACCATTCCTCCATTGAGGGATATCTGGGTTCTTTCCAGCTTCTGGCTATTATAAATAAGGCTGGTATGAACATAGTAGAGCATGTGTCCTTATTACATGCTGCGGAATCCTCTGTGTATATGCCCAGGAGTGGTATGATGGAGTCCTCCAGTAGTATCATGCCCAGTTTTCTGAGGAACCACCAGACTGATTTCCAGAGTGGTTGTACCAGCTTGCAACCCCACCAGCAGTGGAAGAATGTTCCTCTTTCTCCACATCCTCACCAGCACCTGCTGTCTGCTGAGTTTTTGATCTTAACCATTCTATCTGGTGTGAGGTGAAATCTCAGGGTTGTTTTGATTTGCATTTCCCTGATGACTAAGGATGTTGAACATTTCTTTAGGTGCTTCTCTGACATTCAATATTCCTCAGGTGAAAATTCTTTATTTGGCTCTGTACCCTACTTTTAACCAAATAGTGTTATTTGTTTCTCTGGAGTCTAACTTCTTGAGTTCTTTGTATATATTGGATATTAGCCCTCTGTCAGATATGGGGTAGGTAAAGATCTTTTCCCAATTTGTTGGTTGCCATTTTGTCCTATTGACAGTGTCTTTTGCCTGACAGAAGCGTTGTAATTTTATGAAGTCCCATTTGTCAATTCTTGATCTTAGATCATAAGCTATTGGTGTCCTGTTCAGGAAAATTTCCCCTGTGCCCATGTGTTCAAGGTTCTTCCTCATTTTCTTTTCTATAACTTTCAGTATGTCTGGTTTTATGTGGAGGTCCTCTGATCCACTTGGACTTGAGCATACAAGGAAATAAGAATGGATCGATTTGCATTCTTCTGCATGCTAGCCACCATTTAAATCAACACAATTTGTTGAAAAGGCTATCTGTTTTCAACTGGATGGTTTTAGCTCCTTTGTCAAAGATCAAGTGACCATAGGTGTGTGGGTTCATTTCTGGGTCTTCAATTCTATTCCATTGATCTACCTGCCTGTCATGGTACCAAAACCATGCAGTTTTTAATACTATTGCTCTGTAGTACTGCTTGAAGTCTTGGATACTGATTTCCCCAGAAATTATTTTCCTGTTGAAAATAGTAGTAGCTGTCCTGTATTTTTTGTTATTCCAGATGAATTTGAGAATTGCTTTTACTAAATCTGTGAAAAATTGAGTTGGAAATTTGGTGGGGATTGCATTGAATCTATAGACTGCTTTTGGCAAGATGGCCATTTTTTACTATATTAATCCTGCCAATCCATGAGCAGGGGATATCTTTCCATCTTCTGTGTTCTTCTTTGATTTCTTTCTTTAGAGATATGAAGTTCTTGACATACAGATCTATGACTTGTTTGGTTAGAATCACACCAAGATACTTTACATTGTTTATGACTATTGAAAAGGGTGTCATTCCCCTAATTTCTTTCTCAGCCTGTTAAACCTTTGAATATAGGAAGGCTACTGGTTTGTTTGAGTTAATTTTATATCCAGCCACTTTGCTGAAGTTGTTTATCAGCTTTAGGAGTTCTCTGATGGAGTCTTTTTGGGTTGCTATACTATCATATCATCTGCAAATAGTGATAATTTGACTTCTTTTCCAATTTATATTCCTTTGACCTCCTTTTGTTGTCTAATTGTTCTAGGTGGAACTTCAAGTACTATACTGAATACATATGGAGAGAGAGGGACTCTCTAGTCCCTGATTTTAATGGGACTGCTTCAAGTTTATCTCCATTTAGTTTGACCTTGGCTACTGGCTTGCTATATATTTCTTTTACTATGTATAGGTATGGACCTTGAATTCCTGATCTTTCTGAGACTTTTAACACAAAAGGATGTTGAATTTTGTCAATTGCTTTTTCAGCATCGAATGAAATGACTATGTGATATTTTTCTGTGAGTTTGTTTATGTAATGGATTACATTGATGGATTTTTGAATATTGAACCATCCCTATGTCCCTGGGCTAAAGCCTACTTGATCATGGTGGACGATCTTTTCGATGTGCTCTTGAATACAGTTGGCAAGAATTTTATTGAGTATTTTTCATCAATATTCATAAGAGAAATTGGTATTAAGTTTTCTTTCTCTGTTGGATCTTTGTGTGGTTTTGGTATCAGTGTAAATGTGGCTTCATAGAACAAGTTGGGTAGTGTTCCTTTTGTTTCTATTTTGTGGAATAGTTTAAAGATTATTAGTGTTAGGTCTTCTGTGAAGGTCTGACAGAACTCTACACTAAAAGCATGTGGTCCTGTGGTTTTTTGTTTTGTTTGTTTTTGTTTTTGTTTTTTTTTTTTGTTTGTTTGTTTGTTTTGTTTTGTTTTGTTTTGTTTTGTTTTGGTTGGGAGACTTTCAGTAACCCTTCTATTTCTTTACTGGTTATGGGACTGTTTAGATGGTCTATTTGATCCTGCTTTAACTTTGATACTTGGTATCTGTCTAGGAAATTGTCCATTTCATTCAGATTTTACAGTTTTGTTAAGTATAGGCTTTTGTAGTAGGATCTGATGATTTTTTGAATTTCCTCAGTTTCTGTTGTTACTTTTCCCTTTTCATTTCTGATTTTGTTAATTTGTATACTGTCTCTGTGCCCATTGGTTAGTCTAGCTATGGGTTTATCTATCTTGTTGATTTTCTCAAAGAACCAACTCCTGGTTTAGTTGATTCATTTTATGCTTCTTTTATTTCTACTTGGTTGGTTTTAGGCCTAAGTTTGATGATTTCCTGCCTTCTACTCCTCTTGGGTGTATTAGCATCTTTATGTTCTAGAGCTTTCAGGTATGCTGTTAAGCTGCTAGTATATGCTCTCTCCAGTTTCTTTTTGGAGGCACTCAGAGCTATGAGTTTTCCTCTTAGCACAGCTTTCATTGTGTCCCATAAATTTCGGTATGTTGTGCCTTCATTTTCATTAACTACTAAAATTTCTTCGATTTCTTTCCTTATTTCTTCCTTGACCAAGGTATCATTGAGCAGAGCATTGTTCAGTTTTCATTTGTATTTGGACTTTCTGTTGTTTTTTGTTGCTATTGAAGACCACCCCTACTCCCTAGTGATCTGATAGGAAGCATGGGATTAGTTCAATCTTCTTATATCTGCTGGGGTCTGTTTTGTGACAAATTATATGGTTGATTTTAGAGAAGATACCATGAGGTGCTGAAAAGAAGTTATGTTCTTTTGATTTAGGATAAAATGTTCTATATATATATTTTGTTAAATCCATGTGGTCCAAAACTTCAATTAGTTTCACTGTGTCTCTGTTTAGCTTGTGTTTCTCTGATTGGTCCAATTGAGAATGGAATGTTGAAGTCGCCCACAATTATTGTGTGAGGTGCATTGTGTGCTTTGAGATTTAGTAAAGTTTCTTTACAAATCTGTAAAGAATACAAATGAGGGTGCCCTTGCATGTGGAGCATAGATGTTCAAAATTGAGAGTTCTTCTTGGTAAAAATTTCCTTTGATGTGTATGGAGTGTCCTTCCATGTCTTTTTTGATGACTTTTGGTTGAAAGTCAATTTTATCCAATATTAGAATGGCTACTACAGCTTGTTTCCTAGGACCATTTGCTCAGAAAATTGTTTTCCAGTCTTTTACTCTGAGGTAGTTTTTGTCTTTGACACTGAAGTGCATTTCCTGTAAGCATGAAATGTTGGGTCCTATTTACATATCTAGGCTGTTACTCTATATCTTTTTACTGGTGATTTGTGTCCATTGATGTTAAGAGATATTAAGGAATAGTGATTGTTGCTTCCTGTTATTTTTGATATTATTTTTATGTTTGTATGGTTATCTTCTTTTGGGTTTGTTGAAAGATTACTATCTTGCTTTTTCTAGGGTGTAATTGCCCTCCATATAATGGCATCTTGCATCTATTATCCTTTGCAGGGCTGGTTTTTTTGGAAAAATATTGTGTAAATTTGGTTTTATCATGGAATATCTTGGTTTCTCCATCTATGGTGATTGAGAGTTTTGCTGGGTATAGTAGTCTGGGTTGACATTTGTGTTCTATTAGAGTCTGTATGAGATCTGCCCAGGATCTTCTTGCTTTCCTGGTCTCTGGTGAGAAGTCTGGTGTAATTCTGATAAGGTCTTCCTTTATATGTCCCTTGGCCTTTTTCTCTTACTGTTTATAATATTCTTTCTGTGTTTAGTACATTTGGTGTTTTGATTATTTGAGGAATTTCTGTTCTGGTCCAGTCTGTTTGGAGTTCTGTAGGCTTCTTCTATGTTCATGGGCATCTCTCTCTTTAAGTTAGGGAAGTTTTCTTCTATAATTTTTTGAAGATATTTACTAGCCCTTTAAGTTGTACATCTTCGCTCTCTTCTATACCTATAATCCTTAGTTTTAGTCTTCTTATTGTGTCCTGAATTTTCTGGATGTTTGGTGTTTCAAGCATTGTGCTTTTTGCATATTCTTTTGACTGTTGAGACAATGCTATGGTATCTTTGGCACCTGAAATTCTTTCTTCTGTCTTTTGAATTCTGTTTTGATATTTGCATCTAAAACTCCTGATTTCTTTCCAAGGTTTTGTATCTCCAAAGTTTATGATTTCTTAGCTGTTTCTACTTCTGTTTTTAGATCCTGGATGGGTTTTCTTTTTTTGTTTTTTGTTTTTTTTTTTGTTTTGTTTTGTTTTTTGTTTTTCCAAATCCTTCCCTTGTTTGATTGTATTTTCCTGTAATTTTTTTTTATTATTCGATATATTATTTATTTACATTTCAAGTGATTTTCCCTTTCCTGGATCCCAGCTCCCCAAAAGTCCCAGTCTGGTGGTTCCTCAGAAAACTTGGAATGATACTTCCAGAGGACCCCACTATATCACTCCTGGGCATATACCCAGATGATTCCCCAGCATGTAATAAGGATGCATGCTCCTGTAATCTTTAAGGGAGTTTTGTGTTTCTTCTTTAAGGGCTTCTACCTGTTGGCCCATATTCTCCTGTTTTTATTTAAGTGATTTTTGTGTTTCCTCTTTATGGTCTTCTACGTGTTGACCCATTTTTTTTTCCTGTATTTTTGTGTTTCCTTTTTAAAGGCTTCTACCTGTTGAATCATTTTCTCTTGTACTTCTTTAAGGAAGTTATTCATGTCCTTCTATCAGCATCATGAGATGTGATTTTAAATCCAGGTCTTGCTTTTATGGTCTGTTGAGGTATCCAGAACTTGCTGTTGTGGGGGAACTTGGTTCAGATGGTGCCATGCTGCCTTGGTTTCTGTTGGTAATGATCTTGTATTTGCCTTTTGCTATCTGGTTATCTCTGGTGTTAGCTGGTGTTGCTATCTCTGACTATGGCTTATCTGTCACGTAAGCCTCTGTATCTGTTCTCCTGGGAGTTGCATTCTCTCTTTGTACACTGGTATATAGGTACACCTGCAAGACCCACTCTCTTGTAGTTGTATTTGGGTATGTAGCTCTGTGGCCCAGATTAACTCTGGGTGTAGGCAGAAATTGGAAGTCTCCTGTCCCAGGCTACTCCTAGGCTCTTGTGTCCTCAGGGTTTCCAGCTGTTTCCTCTATGTAGCAGAGGTGATCCTACCTGTGCTCCCTGGCCTCTCTGCACTCCTGAGTGGTTAGCTACCTCTGTGTATCATTTGGATAAGGTACAGAGGGTGGTCCCAAGCTTGAGACAGAAACTAGAAAACTTCCACAAGAGGGTTCTAGGTGAGACCCTCTGAGTGGCAAGGGTGGTTCTACCTGCACAGGCTGGTTTCTCTGCACTCCTTGGTGGTTAAGCTGACTCCCTGTACCACATAGGTATGTTGTCCAGTGCCAGAGGATGGACACAAAGCTGGAGACAGAAACAGGAGGGTCATGAATTTATTAAGTGGGCATTTCACAGCTCAGGTTGCCTTTCATAAGCCTGGAAATAGATATAGTGCCACAATTCTTTAGGAATTAAATCCCAGGAATCACTGAGACCAAAATATGAGAATTGTGGGCTTATTGTTAAAAGTGGATGAATCTTGTTTCTAAAATTATAAGAGTCGGAGTCTGGCTTATTTTATATAACATGATATTTTCTGTTCCAACCATTTTCCTGAAAATGACATAATTTCAGTCACTCTTTTTACATCTGTATTTGCTCTGCTTCTGCCTTTAGCAAGCATCTAAACTCTTCAGGCTCTTCAGCTTTGTGTAGCCTCTGTGACATATGCGTGAAGTGTAATGAATGACCTGAAAGCTAATGCTAATAATTAAGACTGGAATAAAAGAAACTGTGATTGCCAGCAGCCTTATTAGCAAATAAAACTGGGGTGAAGTGCTGGGTTGTGGCCAACAGAACCAGTGAAACAGAAATAAATTGTGAATTATTATTCAATCAACTCTGGCATTTCAAGAAGACATATGTGAGTTGCTTCATGCGTCTGACAAGAGTACTCATAGCAATCTGCCTGTAATACCTTGCTAGAGGTAATATTTTTCATTATTATGAAGAAAATATTCATAGGACCAGGGACATGGCTTACTCAGTATGTACAGGTGATTGCCATGATGCATGACAATCTCAGTTTGATCCCTGACATCAACATGATGGAAAGAAAAGAGTGGCTCCCACTACTTTTGACCTAGCAGTCTGCTCTAGTACAGTAGTGTGTGTGTGCATGTGCACACACACACATGCACACACACACATTTCAAAAAAATGTTTTTTAACTGGAAGAATCCTGTGCTACATAGACTTTAGAGACAGTATAAGAAGTAATTATCAAAGCAAAGAAAGTTCTCCATAGGAAAGCAAAAGATTGAGCCAAGAATCAAAATTTAAGAGTTTAAATTGCAAAGAAAAATTTTCTTTTTCTCAAGAGACTGTTCTATTGAAATATTTGGAATTCCAATATATACATATATACATGTATATATGTATATATTGGTTTTTTTCAAGACAGGGTTTCTCTGTATAGCTCTGGCTGTCCTGGAACTCACTCTGTAGACCAGGCTGGCCTTGTACTTGGAAATCTGCCTGCCTCTGCCTTCCAAATGCTGGTATTAAAGGTGTGCATCACCGCCCAACTAGAATATTTCTTTTTCACAAATGAAAACAGAGTCAAACATTCTTCTGCAGCACTGTAGACTTAATGTTCTTGAAAGAGCATCTTGTCCTGCTTCAGGCTGCTTGGAGGCCTGACTGAATGGTATAAAGTAGCATGCTGAGTTTGCTAGTCTGTCACTTTGCCTGCAAGTTGAGCCTCTGAGAAGGCAGTAGAAAAACACTGGCGGTTCCTCTGAAAACTGGGCACCTCACTTCCAGAAGATCCTGCTATACCACTCCTGGGCACATACCCAGAGGATTCCCCACCATGTAATAAGGGTACATGCTCTACTATGTTCATAGCAGCCCTATTTATAATTTCCAGATGCTGGAAAGAACCCAGGTATCCCTCAACAGAAGAGTGGATGCAAAAATGTGGTATATCTACACAATGGAGTACTATTCAGCCATTAGAAACAATGAATTCATGAAATTCTTAGGCAAATGGATGGAGCTAGAGAACATCATACTAAGTGAGGTAACCCAGACTCAAAAGGTGAATCATGGTATGCACTCACTAATAAGTGGATATTAACCTAGAAAACTGGAATACCCAAAACATAACCCACACATCAAATGAGGTATAAGAAGAAAGGAGGAGTGGCCCCTTGTTCTGGAAAGACTCAGTGAAGCAGTATTCAGCAAAACCATAACGGGGAAGTGGGAAGGGGTAGGTGGGAGGACAGGAGAAGAGAATGGGGCTTATGGGACTTTCGGGGAGTGGGGGGCTAGAAAAGGGGAAATCATTTGAAATGTAAGTAAAAAATTATATCGAATAAAAAAAAAAGAAAAGAAAAAAAGAAAAATTCCATATTGATTGAAGAAATGGCTGCTTAACTCCTGTATCGAATAAACTTGAAGAACATAGAGCCTAATTTACCCAAAAAAATAAAAAAAGAAAAGATAAACATTATTAAGAAAGTTCTGCTCTTCTCCTTCAGAGATGAAACAAGCTGGAAAACAAGCTTGTTTGGAGACAAATATAAAATAATGGCCTCCAAACAATTTTGGAAAATATCATTTCAGAATTTTAGACCCAGAAATTACTTTATCAGTGTCTCAAGGCCCTTAAGCACTGTGGGAACCATATGGGTCCTAGAGGAGCACAGGAATCCTGAGCTTAATTGTCTCTTCTTTTGGCTGGGGGGGGGGGAACCTCCACTGCCTCAGCATACTCAGGAGGTAATGGTACTTTCTGTCATGCATTTGTTAGTGTAATGGTTTTAATGATTTGATTTGCTCCTATAAGAGGTTCTATATAAATGCAAATGATTTCCATGAATGATGACTAGCAGTCTTCAGCTACAAGCCTTTCCTGGCTAACTTCCACACAACAGGATGTGGAAAGCTAAAGGAAGTTCTGTCCTCTTCTAAATATGGTGACAGCAGTTTCTGAAAAGCTGTTTTTGTTTGTTTTGTTTTGCCTTCCCTCCTTCTATTTCCAGAGTTATGTATCAGAGTATTTCTGCTGATTGAAGGAGATACAGATGAAATTTTTCCTTCTGAATGTTAAGTTCTTGGAAGGCAAAATTTCCTCTTAAAGATGGAAGGAGGGAAATACAGGAAGAAGGGAAACCCAGAGTCTTTTCCAGGTCAGAAGAGTTCATATTTCTAAACCCTAAGTGTATTTGATAGGGGTTTATCATGATTTGTGTTCTGCCATAAATGCACACAGATTTACAAGATGAAAGGATTCGAAAGCTACTACTAATGCTATTTGGTCCACATCCACCCTTCCCATCGTTTGTCCCAGTTAGATATTAGATTCTGCTTGTTGAGATTAACACATAACACCAGCACTTCAACCAGGAAGTCAGGGCTGCCAGTACTGTATTTTAGCCAGAAATGAAAGTCAGTTTTTGCTTCAGGCTAAGATGATCAGCCTAGTATGCTGTTATATCACAAATAAAAAACTAAGAAGACCAAATTGGAACATTCCTGGCTGAAAGGAAGTTGCCCCAAGAGAGGAATAATGGAGGTCCTGATTTTTATCCCCCACCCCATCCCCAGAAAGACTGGTTTGATATATCTAAGACCTCTTATCTGTTTAGCAAGTATTCTATCTTAATCCTCTTCCATAAGAAAAAATTCAAGACTGATTTTTCCAACATGAACTACCATCCCTGAATTTCTTACCTCCAACAAAGGCACATTACAAAGTTGATTTTCCTGTCTACTTTTCATTTTATTAGAAGATGCTAGTCCCTGTGATGTTTTCTTATATTTGTCCCACAACTGTGAAAAGGAAAGAAGGAACCCATTATGATTGAAAGTGATAACAGCAGAAGAGGTGATAGAGAGATAAAAATTCTCCTTTCCATCATAAGGTCCTGACTGGCAAAGGAAAACAAACTACCAGAGAAACATATTTATTTTATTGAAGTTATACAGAAGACAAGAGTCTTTAGAAACAAAGTCACAGAGGAACACAGCAACTGTATTTTAGTGCTTAGCTTTATCAAGAAAATTAATAGCATATGTTTTTGAAAGTTTTCATACATTCAGAAAACTGTATATTGAAAATAGAAGATACTAACTACAATTTGGCTAATGGCGACACAATTAATATCTTAAGTAGTTTAGGGCAGAAAAATTATTTTCTCTGTTCTTGTAAGCTCTTGACTGGTCAATAAGAGGACACACTAACTCAAAGAGAAATAACTAACTCAAAGCACTAGCTTGGAATTTAGTTTTAAATTCAATCTTCAGCTGCATCCATAAAAGAAAAGTGTGAAGGAAGACAGCACAGGTTGATTGACCAAGAAAAGCAATGATAAACAAGGTCAGGTCTATTATGAGATGTCAGCCAATGTGTTCTCCATTGATGAGCTTAACTTTAATTTAGTTCACAGAGGGAGACACGCTTACAAGGGAATTTCTGCTATAAATGTAAAGTTCCCTTACCAAAAGGGTAACGTTTCTGATTTTGAAGCTTTTTCTGTATCTGCTGTTTCTGAAAATACTTAGATCAAAAAACCTTTCTGCAAAAGAGAAATTTGGGGTGGTACATGCCAGTCTTATAATCATATTTGAAATGGAGCATTCTGGTCTCAGAGCCATATTTGGAGCCACACACCATTGATTTCAGTTATATTTGGGATGCTGCATTCTAGTCTCTACAGCTTTATTTGGGCCTCCTAAACCATGTTTGTGGTGGTATAAAATTTGATTTCCTATATCCACACTTGAGGCCTGGTAAACTCATTTAATTAGGGTAGTTTTAGACTTGTATGGACTTCCTAAAGTGTGTGACGCTAGTAATAACGTTTATATGTCAAGATATACCAGGAAAGAACAGCAATACCCATAGAAGTTTATAGATGAAAGACTTAAGGAAAAAACAGATTAGGGGAATTACCTTCCTATGGGGCACTATTTAAGGCTCTGCTAATGCATTGCTAAAGTTTGCCAAAAGCCATGATTAATGATAAGTCCTCATTCTAAGCACCTTTTATGGTGTTTTCCTTCCATAAATTAGCTAAGATATGGGAGAATGGGAAAACTTGTCTCCTTAAAACTAGAAGTTATTGGCTTCTTCCTATACATCTGTTTCTTTGAGGAAAGAAATCTCAACCAAGTAGCCAACCAGACACCTCATGTCAGCATCACCTGCTTTGGACACTCAATAGATGCTTGGAAGAAGCTAAATAGCAAACACAGATGCTTACTGCCAAAGCACTTCTGTTCCAGAAGACCTGTCCACAACCAATAATAGTGTTCACCAGTTGTACTGATATTTTTCCAGTAAACATTTTCTCAGTTAAATGTGAATGACTCTGAAAGCATCTTTACTCAAGCTATAAAGGAAACACATCCCTTGATAGCCCAGCCAGTAGATACCTGTAAATTGCATGATGTCATAACTGTTCTAAATGCAAGTCTTCATGTGCATGAAGGTCTACTGTGTTGGTATCTGGGACTTCCTATGCCTGTGACATCACATAGGCAACAATGCAAGCTATAGGCCTGTTGCCAAGGCAACAGCCAACATGTACCCAGAGTTCACTGGGTTCACCTTTACCTGTGACCACGTCACCATCTTTATAAATATGAGTAGCACCTCTCTCTGTCTGTGTCTGTGTCTGTGTCTCTGTCTCTGTCTCTGTCTCTGTCTCTGTCTCTCCTCCTCCTCCTCCTCCTCTTCCTTCTCCTCCTTCTCCTCCTCCTCCTCCTCCTCCTTTCTCTCCACTGCCAACTTTGTCCCCCCCCATTCCCAATAAACCCCATGTGGAACTGTTTGGCCTAGTGTAGTCTCTTCTCCATCTGCAGCCTGGCCGGTTACGGGTCATAACATTGGTGCTGAAACCTGAGATTACTGCCTGCAGCTGCTGTGGAACCAGGCGACCAATACTCACCAAGCAGCACAGATGGGAAGACATCGCTGCTTTAAGACACTGCTATCACCGAGAACCTATGCCAACAATGCTACTGAAGCCACCGCCTGCAGCCACTACCGCACAACACATGGATTTCCACCACTGCACAGACCATCGCTACTGCCACTGTGAGACTCACAGGCTTCTATCAAGTGAGCTATGCTCTGTGGCTTACCATGTGGAATTGCCTCCTGGCCAACCAACCAAACAGTTCTACACCCCTGGCTATTAGGTTGCAAATTCCCACAAGCACACACTGGCTGTATCAATTGGTAAGGTGTTTCTCCTGTTGGCTGGAGGAAACCTTAGACTCAGATGAGTCCTAGCCAGTCTTTTTTGAGCTAAAAGTTGGCTTCCCATGCCCAGTCCACATGACTGGCCTCCTGACTGATATTCATGTTTGGACATTAGGCCCTCAGGTGGCTCCCTCACTAGGAAGTGACCCAGGCTCCCTTTAGCTCTCATAGCTGCTGAAAATCCTGGACCAGATTGGATGCTTCCCTTTAGTCAGACAGTGGTCTTCAATTTACTTCCCAGATTTCTCAGAGTCTATATAAGGCCTTAAATATCCCTTGGCATTTTCAAATTCCCTACCACCCTCAATCTTCAGGTAAGGTAGAAAGAACTAATCGCTCTTTAAAAACCACTCTTGCAAAGCTGTCACAGGAACTTCACTTTGGGTAAAACTTCTACCTCTGGCTCTATTCAGGGGACAAGCTCTCCCCAAATGACCTCTTCTCATCTCATCCTTTGAACTTATGTATAGACATCCAGCTTAACTCATGGTCTTTCATCTAAATGCTCTTCCCCTCCCAAACCACCTACTCACCCCATTACTTTGCCACCTCAGCTCTCTATGTAACTTTGCTGACCACCATTTACCATGACCATAGACTGTCTCTTGTCCACTGCCTATCAATATTGGAGACCAAGTTCTCCTATCCCCTCCAGATCATCAGCCCTCACCACTCGCTCCCAAATGGCAGGGCCTTTTAAAGGTGATTTTCGTGACTCCTCCACCTGCTAAACTCAAAGGATTCTCTCATCAGGTCCACCTGCCTCACCTTAAACCTTTCATCCATCCACCTAAAAATAACTCTTCTTCATACATGTCTAACAGGACCATGCTCTGTTAATCTCAGGGGACATCGAGACCATCCACCTTATCCCCAATCCCAGAAAATGAGACTACTCTGGCAACCGAGCTTGACCTCACTGGATTAGACATAGGTTTCTTGTCCTCCCCTGCTGTTCTGCATTTCTACCCAGTTCTTACATCTGGAGATTTGAGGTTCAAGAAACCCCCACAGATAACAAACAGTCTTTCTAAATAGGATCAGGAAACTGTTCCATAGCCAGATGCCAGGAACTGATCCAAATCACTATCATCCCTGTTTCTGTTATCCCATATAAATATTATGGTCTCTATACTTGCTTTCTTTTTGACCAGAAAAAAGATTATTGTAGAAAATGGCCAGATGAATATGGGGGCTACCCATATTGGTCTTGTCAGATACATATGCTAGGATCATGGATCAATCATTTCTTCTATCAACACCACAAGACCCTTTTTTTATATATACAAGATCCATGAGATTCCAGGTGGGAGATAGGAGTTGTTGGTAAGCTCTACCATAATAATCAGTCCAGTTCTCTAGTAAGTACCCTACATGTTCAGAGAAATTATATCTCAATCGCCCAACTCCTAGATATCAGAAAAGTGGGAGAGATAATCACACACTCCTCTGAAAAGGTCCTTACCTCTTTGACAGCACCCCTCATAAATGGCACTAATTTTTCATTTCACCTCTTGCTTCAAGCCTTGACCTCAGCGTACCAGCTCCTTAATGTCACCAGGCCTGGTCTCTTTAAAGATTGTTAGTTCTGTGTAACCCATGGAATCAACTCAAAATTGTCACTTAAAGCCTCTCCGGTGATACTGCCAAGTAAACTTACCTCATCTTTTGTCAGCTGTCCTGACTCCAATGTAGCCATGACTCCATACCTTACCTCTCTCCCTGTCTTTGGCATGGCAAACTATTTTAAGACCTCTGGGACATGTTTTGTAGAAACAGTAAGCTCCCTAGACAGCAAAAGAACCATAAGCCTTGATATATCATCTCTGCCACAATGCCCTGCAATCCAGAACACGTCAATTCTTTGTGGCACCCAGGTATATATATCATCGCCTACCCATCAGCTGGTCAGGAGTTTGCATGTTGGTACTCCTTTTCCCTGAACTGGGAGTAATCCAGGGAAATGAGCCCCTGCCAATCCCAGTTGTAGATATGATAGCTACCTGACATTAGAGGGCAGTTCAGGTCATGCCACTCTTGGTCACTACAGGAAAATCCATAGGGGTTGGTACGGGTATTGCAAGTGATAATGACTTCTATGTCCCAATATAATACAATCACTTCCCAGTTTAAAAGTGATCTCCAAAGAATGACTGAAACTATGCTTACTATCCAGAAACAGATCAATTCTTTGGCAGCTGTGGTGCTTCAGAACCAACAGGGTTTAGATGTCCTGACAGCTAAAGAAGGTGGTCTTTGCCTGTTCCTCCAAGAAGAATGTTGTTTCTAAGAAACCAATCCATGATAGTAAGAAACAAAATCCAGAAGCTACAGTCAGACATAAAGAATTTCAGGGATTGTGAGACCTCCAGTTCTGGCATTTTCAAAAACTCTATAAAGAAGTGGATACTCCCTTTTGTAACACCTTTTCTAGTAATTTTTCTGGTGTTAGTGTTTGCTCCCTGCCTCATCAATCTTGTTTCTACATTCCTCCAATGGCAAATACAAAAAAAAAATTCTAACCAAACTATTAATCAGTTCCTCTTACAGGATTACCAGCTGTTGCCCACAGAAAAACCGCTGTTCACAGAGGTACCTGATATGAACATTTCCTAAGTGGATCCCAATGGTAAAAGCCAGCTACACCCCAAAACTGATGATGCCCTTAGACAGCAGGAAGCAGTTTAAGAGACACGGTACCCTCATCCCCTTTTCACCATCAGCTTCCCCTCCTTTTTTTCCTTCTATGTATAATAATAAAAAGGGAGAAAATGTTGGTATTGGGACCTCCTGCACCTGTGACATCACATAAGTGACAGTGTGACCTATAGGACTGTTACCAAGGCAACAGTCACCATGTACCCAGAGTTCACTGGGCTCACCTTTACCTGTGACCATGTCCCCATCTGTATAAATATGAGTAGTGCCTCTCCCCTTCTTTTCCTCTTTCTTTTTGCTGCCACCTTGTCCCTCCCTCCCCCCCCCCCCATTTCCAATAAACCCAATGTGGAACTTTTTGGCCTGGTGTGGTCTCTTGTCTATCCCGCTGCCTGCCCACTGCTGCCACAGTTGCTCCGTTAGTCATAATATACTGTAATTGGTACAAAAACACCTTTTATGACTATTGAAGATGGCTAGTCACCTCATTTTTATTTTTTAAAAAATTAATGTTGTGTGTGCACATGGTAAAAATCAGCTAAAGCAGTCAGGTACCTTTTTGTTTGCAGATGTCTTTCTCCATCACTCTCTGCCTGTTCATTTGGAGGCAGGCTACCCTACCCCCTGAATCTGGAGCTGCCATTTGATGTTGTTAGATGGGAATTCAACAAACCTCAGTGATCTTTTTGACATTGTTTCCTTGCTGCATGGGTTATAGGCATGCATGGGATACTGATTTGTTATGCAAGCAGTAGAATATGAACTCTGATTTTCAAGCTTGTACAGAAAGTGTTCTTAACCAATAAGCCATCTGTCTAGACACTGTGCACTTCATTTTAAGAGACAGCAGGGAGACATCTTTTTGTCCTGCCCATGCTGGCTTTGTAACATTAGATCCAACAAAAGGCTTTTGCAAAGTGTTTTTTAATAGTAACTTTGATTATTACCAAGGTTGTAGGTGAAGCTGGTAGTCTGGAGAAAAGAAAAAAATAGCCAAAGTAGAAATAACAATGACAACAGAAACAATAATAAAGAAGCAGTAGCTTCTTCCACTGGAAGCAAGAGGGATGCTTGCTGTAATGACTATAATGTTTCCTGAGTCTTCATTATTAATTTCCCTTACTTCCTTGATCTGTTCAAGAACACTCAGCATCAAGCATGTCTTGATTGTCCTTTGTTTCCCTACTCCCACCTCAACCCCATGCTATCATTGTTTAATATTGTTTATGTATATATCATCTGATCTACTCACAGTGAGATGAATGATGTCTTACTCATCATCCATAGCTGGAAACAGTTCTTGGAACATGTTATGCTAATACTGTTTTAACATGAATGCCAGACTTTATGCCTCTTGTTACCACAGAGGCCAGTGAATAAATACTAGAATTTAACTGTTTCACATCTAGTCAGAAGACTTTATCACCAGGCCAAAGATAGCCCCTTATTCCAGAGTTTATTTTTGCAACACTGGTGGGGTTGTCAGCTACATTTCTGAAGGTTCTGACACCCATGCTCTCTTGTTACTATTCCTTACACACTTTGCTAATTTTGTGAACATCTGGACTCAGGTGCTTCCTGAAACCTGAGTCAGGTTAGTATTTTGCTGGTAACAACCTCACATTAATCCAGGGCATGATATTAGCTGAAAACAAACCAACCACTAACTGTTGTATATGTGTTAAGCTAGTAATAACAGTATATGCTTATTCCTTTTATACAGTAAAAAAGTGGTTTTCTAATGTAGAACACAAAATCATCTTATCCGGTTCACTTTTCTCAATCATTAAGAGATAGTATCTGAAGAGATAAGGCCTAGAATGTGATCCTTAGGTAAATCAGGGGAATACTTAGAGGAGGCTTTGAGGTTCTTTTTTCCCTGGAATTTTATTAAGGATACAATATCTCTTCTTTAGGTGTGTCTTTCATGCTGTGATTTGACCCAAGGGATTTTGTAATAGTGAACACCTTCTAGTACTGTACTCTGATACCTCCTGAACTGAGAGACAATGAAACTGTTTCTTTGTGATGTGAATCTGCCTCAGACATTTCAGTATAGCAATGATAAAAATAGGCTAATAAAGTGGGTAGGATTAATAGTTTTTGCATAAACAAATTGGTAAATGAGTCAATTAGCTTAGGAAGTTGATATTTTTGTCTAACATACAGCCCTATAATCTTCTCATCAACTTGACATTAGTGCTGATAATAATTTCAGTAAAATTTTAGTAAGTTATAGGATAGTCTAGGAGTCACATTTTGGGCTAAAAGACCTGTAGTCTATGTATTCTGTGAGTGTGATGACACAGAGACATTCTTTAATTTTTTGGTGCTTATTGATTCAAAAATTTTAAACGTTTGACCATTTTTCCTCATAGATGTATGCTATCAATGGAAAAACACAACTCTTTTTTTAATATATTTTTTATTTTCTATATTCTTTGTTTACATTCCAAATGATTTTCCCTTTCCCAGATCCCCCCTCCCCATATGTCCCATAAACCTTCTTCTCTCCACCTATTCTCCAATCACCTCTCTCCTTTTTCTCTGTCCTTATACTCCCCGCCAATGCTAGATCAGTCCTTTCCAGGATCAGGACCCGCTCCGTACTTCTTCATGGGAGTCATTTGCTATGCTATTTGTGCATTGGGTATTCAGAGCTTCTGGGCTAATTAATATCCACTTATCAGAGACTGCATTCCATGTGTGATTGGGTTACCTCACTTAGAATGATATTTTCCAGATCAAACCATTTGCCTAAAAATTTTGTGAATTCATTGTTTCTAATTGCTGAGTAGTATTCCATTGTGTATGAGGTCCCATTTGTCAATTCTTGATCTTAGAGCATAAGCTATTGGTGTTCTGTTCAGGAACTTTTCTGCTGTGCCCATGTCCTCAAGGGTTTTCCCCAGTTTCTCTTCTATTAGTTTCAGTGTGGCTGGTTTTATGTGGAGGTCCTTGATCCACTTGGAGTAGAGTTTAGTACATGGAGATAAGAATGGATCAATTCACATTCGTCTGCATGCTGACCTCCAATTGAACCAGCACCATTTGTTGAAAAGGCTATCATTTTTCCACTGGATGTTTTCGGCTCCTTTGTCAAAGATCAAGTGACCATAGGTGTGTTGATTCTTCTGGGTTTTTAATTCTATTCCATTGGTCCACTTGTCTGTCACTGTACCAATACCATGCAGTTTTTAACACTATTGCTCTGTAGTAGTGCTTGAAGTCAGGGATACTGATTCCCCCAGAATTTCTGTTGTTGTTGAGAATAGTTTTAGATATCCTGGGTTTCTTGTTATTCCAGATGAATTTGAGAATTGCTTTTTCTAACTCTGTGAAGAACTGAGTTGGGATTTTGATGGGGATTGTGTTGAATCTGTAGATTGCTTTTGGCAAGATGGCCATTTTAACTATATTAATCCTGCCAATCCACGAGCATGGCAGATTTTCCATTTTCTGAGTTCTTCTTCGATTTCCTTCTTCAGAGACCTGAAGTTCTTGTCATATAGATCTTTCACTTGTTTGGTTAGAGTCACACCAAGATACTTTATATTGCTTGTGGCTATTTTGAAGGGTGTCATTTCCCTAACTTCTTTCTCAGCCAGCTTATCCTTTGAGTATAGGAAGTCAACTGATTTGCTTGAGTTGATTTTATAACCAGCCACTTTGCTGAAGTTGTTTATCAGCTGTAGGAGGTGTATGGTGGAGGTTTTCAGGTCACTTAAGTAGACTATCATGTCATCTGCAAATAGAGACAATTTCACTTCTTCCTTTCCAATGTGTATCCCCTTGATCTCCTTATGCTGTCTAATTGCTCTAGCTAGAACTTCAAGTACTATATTGCAAAGATATGGAGAGAGAGGACAGCCTTGTCTAGTCCCTGATTTTAGTGGGATTGCTTCAAGTTTCTCTCCATTTAGTTTGATGCTGGCTACTGGTTTGCTGTATATTGCTTTAATGATGTTTGGGTATGGGCCTTGAATTCCTGTTCTTTCCAAGACTTTTAGCGTGAAAGAATGCTGAATTTTGTCAAATCCTTTTTCTTCATCTAATGAGATGATCATATGTTTTTTTTTTCTTTGAGCTTGTTTATGTAGTGGATTGCATTGATGGATTTCCTTATATTGAACCATCCCTGCATCCCTGAGATGAAACCTACTTAATCATGGTGGATGATTGGTTTGATGTGTTCTTGGATTTGGTTGGCAAGAATTTTATTAAGTATTTTTACATCAATCTTCATAAGGAAAATTGGCCTGAAGTTCTCTTTCCTTGTTGGATCTTTGTGTGGTTTTGGTATCAGCGTAATGTGGCTTCATAGAACGAGTTGGGTAGAGTTCCTTCTGTTTCTGTTTTGTTGAAGAGTTTGAAGAGTATTGGTGCTAGGTCTTCTATGAAGACCTGATAGAATTCTGCATTGAAGCCATCTGGTCCCGTGCTTTTTTTGGTTGGGAGACTTTCTATGACCCTTTTCATTTCTTCTGGTGTTATGGGACTGTTTAGATGATCTCTTTGATCCTGATTTAGTTTTGGTGTCTGATATCTGTCTAGGAAATTGTCCATTTCCTCCAGATTCTCCAGTTGTGTTGAGTATAGGCTTTTGAAGTAGGATCTAATGATTCTTTTGATTCCTCAGTTTCTGTTGTTATATCTCCCTTTCATTTCTAGGTTTGGAAAAACACAACTCTTACCCCAAGAATAATAATATAGATTATTCTAGAGCTAGATATCCATAAACATGGCCAGGAACTAGGAGCTGAGCTTGCCAAATACCATGAACTACAATGATAATAATTCCATGATGTTTTTATATTAAGAGAATAAAAATAGTTCATAGATCAATATACTTTCAAAATTATTGAAAGCTCTAGGTAAGCAGGTCCAGAAAAGTGAGACCCTTTGCTTTAAGCCTCCATTAGAACATTCTGGAAATATTTACTCATAGTTACAGGGAAAGATGTTAAGTTAAATACAGTGGTGGGCCTTGCATGACTAATTAAAGGTTGAATATGACCCAACTTCATTCTGCACTATTCCAGGTTTCAGCAATCATGGAATCCTTCCTATACAATCTTTAAATAGGTGTTTTTTTTTTCTTCTTAGCAAGGTCAGTTCACAGTGATATAGGATTTTATCTTGGAAAAATACAATCATGGTGATGACAACAAACCTTTCAGCTGCAAACACTCCTGTTATCATGTCATTAATAGAATCAGAGTTGCTATAGAGTCTAACAAGGTGCAAGGATGGGTATCTTGACCTTGTTTAACTTTGACATTTACTATTACTAACCCATCTGTAGAGTAAAGGAGGAAAAATGTTCCCAGTAGCCTAGCAACAGATCTATCTCCACAGAAATAATGGGACTTCTGAGCCTGATGTCGTTAACTAGCTTTCTGGGTTCACAGGCCCTAGAATAATTTTTCTTAAATTCCCAAAATAACTCTTGCAATATTGAGTAAAACAAAGAGAGAGAGAACCTGGGCTCGATTCACCTGCAAGAGCTAGAAGCCAATAAAATCCTTTTTGATGTGGAAATTTAGTAGAACATAGTATATCTAATAGCCAGATAGGAATGGTGATAATGTCTGTGTCTCTGTTACTTGAGAGGGGAGAGAGCATACTAAGAAGAGAACTGTTTCAAGACAACACCAAAAGGAGATTAAAGGATCATTTCTTGCTTTCTTTTTTGTTTTGTTCCAAAACAAGGAGCTCAGTTCACAAGGGTATGGACGATGGAGCCTGAAGAGAAGAGAACATGCCTCAGCATCAAGCACACAGACATAAAAATTCAAATCCAAGATCTTTAATACTTGAGTGGGTCCTGCATGTTGCAAAAATCTATGTGGGCACAAATCATAGCAACGTCGATCACAAATACTCTGCTGAAAATGCTTATAACGTACTAGAGTATATAAAGGCTGTATATTTTTCAAACTCTTAGGGACCTAACATGCAAACATAAATAGAGGGTCCAGTTAGAATAATAAGTTTGTTTGTATTGTTGGCACACTATGTAGGGGTAAAGTTTGCAAATCATGCTTATTTGTAAAGTAACTTTGATCATTATGTAGTTATTGGCTTTGGTAAATGGTATAAAGCCTAAGAGATGGCCTTTATATAATTCAAATTCTGACTCTGTTTTCCTAACCAGGAGAGTTATGTGACCTTTGTGTTCCATTCTTCTTTACAGAGTTTGGATATTGACCCTCCTCATAAGGTGGCTGTCTGGATTATGAAATAGTATGTGGCATTTTCAGTACAGAATCTACCACACTGCTTGGTGAAGTTCATTCACAGCACTGATGTCTATAATAGCAACAACTGAGAATAGCCTAGAAGGAAGATGTTAAGGGGAAAGAGGAGATTCCAATTCAGATAAATAAACACAACTTAGTCTTTACCTCATACTGAAGGAAGAGAACATGAAAACCTTGCCAGCAGGGTGCAATAGAATACTAGACACTCTCACTTGAGTAAGGAAATGCAACTAGCTTTACGCTCTATGATTTGGGCCTCATTCACACGAGCATGCTCAGTTAATTTCAGAAAGAAAGCCAATGGCAAACCCAGTGAACTAAGACAATCCTTTTCTGGAACTTTAAAAGAACAAGAAGTTCATTTCCTGAGTGTAGCCCAAGAATAGAGAAACAGTCTTAGTGGATAATAGAAAAATACACACATACTTCAAATGAAATTCTTTGGTGCTTTAAGAGAATGTGTTCCTCTGGCAGAGTGGTGGTATATATATATATACATATATACATATATATATATATATATATGTATATATGTATATATATATATGCATATATACCAGTAAACACCCCTGTTGCTCTTCAGAGACTCACCTTGCTACTCTCCAAGTCCATGCTCCTGTGGAAGAATGATGTAAGTCAATAATACGTTCTTAATTCTCAAAATCATTCTTTTAATGGTTGAATATTCTAATGGGCTAACATCTTCCTCATCAATAAAACATTTTCCTGTTGGCTTTTCAAACATTAACACAGGTCTTCCTATTGTGTAATACACTTGGACTCCTGAGATTATTACATTTTATGCCCTGGTTCATGCCATAGATTTCCAAAATTTCAGCTGGATTTTCACTGTATTAGAGCTGATTTTTCATATGATCCAAGATACCTGAGATGGATCTATTCTCCTGCCTTCTCTGGTTGTGGGAATTCAGGTAAGAATAAAAGAAACAATGCAATACCAGAGAAACACTGGGACTGCTTATGATATTAGGGGTTGATTTCTCTTTAAGAGAGTGTTTGTTGTATTAAATGTTTAGATCATCCAAGTACAATGTGCTTAATCTTGGCTGCAATACACACTGGACTTTAGCTTTTGTCCAGACTTCTGCAACAGAAAATCTGCCTCTAGAAACAGGGACTAGATTCATCTTTAAACACATGATATAGCATTTTCCTATTCCATTTCAAATACTGAACAATTGGTAGAAAAGCATAATTTTTCTTATAGCATAGGGGAATGAAGTTATTGTTTTATGTGTAAAAGACAGTTTTAATATCCCTGCCAATTACACTGAAGAAAATTCATTCTTCATTCTTTCTCTAAGAAATCAAGATTCAGCTAACTTTTCTTTCTTTTAAACTGGAAGAAACTTGACACAGAGACATTCTGAGGAAAACCTACCTGGCACCAAGGCATTTGGGTATGACTGAGTACAGTTACTTTACAGAATCCTAGTCATGGCCTTTTAATTCTAAGGAATTCCTCTACAAATTCTACTTGTCTTGGGAGACAGTTACTTAGTGAAGGAAGTAGTTCATTGCAAATATCATCTCTATAAAGAACACAGAAAATCCATACCAACCAAACTTGGATTAGTATGGTGGCGGTCCACACAAGAAATTTGCATTCTAATGTCCAAATGTTAATGCCAAATATCATTAGGCTGAAGAGTGTTCTGCTTTCCAGTAAAGTCTGAATTAGCTTTTCATGCCTTTGACCAATTTCATCTCATTGGACAGCTGTAACCTGTCTTATTTGGCCCCATTGCATGAGACTAGGGGCCCTCTTCTAAGGCTGTAGGTGATCACTCAGCCTTTATTGCTTATCAGATAGATAAAGTTGTTCAAGTAGGAGCAAGTGGTGATGGTAGAAAATTCTCTGCTTTCTAAAAGTATGTGTAGAAGACATTCATTCCTTCAATTATTTCAGGGGATATTCTAGACTGATAACTCACAGTAAAGAGGTTCATGTCTGATTCCATGGAACAGTCTCTCAAACAGCACAGACTCCAAGAGCAGAGCTATCTATACTTCAGTATCTAGCCAGCTGAGGTTGTTTTAAGCTAATCCCCCCATACCTCTGGAGGGAGCTAAGGCATACATAATTCAGAGAAGCAGCTCTGGTAGAAGGGAGAGAGCTTAGAATGTAACAATCCTGGGAAAAGTCTTCTCTATTAGAGATTTCCCTTGGGTCCACTAGCTCCTGAGTTCATTCTCATGCTGGACCTATGTCTTCCCATGTTTATGGTCTGTTTCTCTCTAATAAATGACTGATGCTTACTAAATCCCCATTACCAGAAATGATATGTGGTAGAACCCATCCTATTAAATATTAATATTACTTCATCCTTGATTCACAAATGGAGAAAAAGAGGCTAAAGCAATATATAACGACCTCAATTGGCAAAGCTAATGCACAGAATTAGATTAAACACCAATGTGTTCAGTTCCCAAAGATTTAACAATAGTGCTCAGTGGCTGGATTTTCGCTCTGCCTTGACCCTTCTTTGTACCAAAAATACTCATGTTGGGTCGCCAAATTATAATTCTAGAGATAATTTTGTTCAGAGCATTTTCATTAAGTGAATTTTCTGGACTAGTGGCCATGAAGACAAGGGTACCAATTGCAAAAGGGCAATTCTTGTGGATGTTTAGAATAAAATTTGGGATAAAAATATAATTTAGATAAAGAAACATCACTAACTCTGTCACTGAACTCAATTATTCTTTGTTGTGTCTAATAGAAACATAAGATGACAGCTATCTTTAGTGTTGGTCTCTGTATTAGCATTTTGTCTAAGCTCTGCCCACAGTTACCTGGCAACAGCCAGGTATGCCTGACTCACTATAAAGGGGACTGTTTGTCCCCTCCTCTCTCTCTTGCTCTTGTCTTCTTGCTCCTGTCCTGTCTTCTCACTCTTTTCCCTTTCTCTCTCCAAGTGTTGATGGCCAGTCTCTACTCCTCTACTACTGTCTCTGTCTCTGTCTCTGTCTCTCTCTCTCTCTCTCTCTCTCTCTGTCTCTCTCTGCCTTTCTCTGTCTCTACTGCCCTCATAACTCCCCTCCCCATGCCCTGAGTAAACTCTGTTCTATACTATACCATCATGTGGCTGGTCCCTCAGGGAGAAGGGATGCCATAGCCTGGGCCCAAGGAGACATCACCTTCCCCTACACCTGACTACACTTCCACCAAAACATATCCCCTCTCAGTTTATCTTTTTATAAACATAGCCCTCTGAACTAGGCATCCCCCTGAGATTATAATAGATCTAGGTACATATTTAGAATATGATAATAGACCTTAAAGTGCTTATATTAGTAAAGACACATATTGCCAATCTAATAAATCTTTGGCCAAGACTTTAATGATGTATTTTGTTTTTATATTATTCCTAATTACTTTTTCTGCTTTTTTCACCTTTGAAACAATAAGGACAGGAGCCCACGGAAATAGCAGGAGGGAGGAATTGAAAAACTTACCTAAGAAAATAATCCATTTGTAAAGTTGTTTCCCAACTATGAATATCCAGCCCAGAGTCCTTTCTCCTAGCAAGACCAAAACCTAGATGGAGCTAAAGGCCTAGCCCAATATAAGAAAACATAACATCAAGCCTTTTAGACTTATACCTCTATTTTTTTGTTTTATTAGAAGAATTGTCCTTATGATGGAGAAGTTAAAGAAGCTTAAGACAGAATCATGTACACAGAAAGTATAATTGAGAATGGCAGTAGTAGCAGAGCGACAGTATAATATAGCCATAGTATGAAGCATAGGACCTTGCAAACCATTGTTAGAGATCAGGGGAAGGGTAGAGTATATAGAATTAAACTAAATTCTTCCAGATGGGTGTGGGCTGCTTATAAATGATTCAAGCTTCTCACATGGCCAGTGCAAGAAGATGACCTGAGTTCAACAAGAGTTCAAGTTCAGATGACCTCAGCAACACTTATTCCTCAAACAAGAACAAAACCTGAAAAGGCTAAGATATAAAGCAGACAGTAACAATAATAGCAACAAAGTCTACCACTATAAACACTCATAGTTTAGAACACAATTCCCATAAACCCTGTGAAAGAAAAGTGTCCTGGAATCAAGCTGTGTGATTTATAGTTCAGTGTCATTTCTAGTGTTTGAGCCATGTTCTCTGGATTATCTGTCTTTATTTCCTAATTGATTAATTTGAAGCAGTTACTATGATAAATCTTATTATATTAAACCTAAAGAATGAAATAATCCATACCTAGCACTTAATGTGGAACTTGGCACACAGAATATTTCTAAACAGTGCAATGATCCTCATTTCTGCCTGATACCAAAATCTCCTAATGAAACCCCAACTGAGAAATAAGAAAATAAATGTGCATAAACTCTTATCTAAGGCTCTCTTGAACTAGAGATTATCATGAGGCAGTTCTGGCAAATTTGTTTTGTATGAAAATGTCCTGGGATTTTTCCAGGAAATGTATCACTTTCCTCCTAAAAAAGGACACATCTGCCCAGTACCATTTCTTTTCTTGGATGTAGATCTTATATCAGAACCAAACACCAAACACCAAAGCAATAAACAAAGGCAAATTTTGAAGAATAAAAAATGCAGAGATCGGGCGGCAGCGGCAGCAGTACAGCAGTGGCTGGTCCAGCTGAAGGGCCATCAGCAGTGGAACCAAGGCGACACAGGGTCCAGTTAGGCCCTGCGCCCACGACCAATGACCTTCACTGACCAACCGGGCTGCAAACAGCTGTGGTTTTGCAGCGCCTTTCGCTGCACGGAAGACTCTTCAGAACTCGGCCTCTCCATCTTGATTTCGAAATCCAGTGACATCAGACAGTCTGAGGTACACAAACATAATCCAAGGCCAACACCGCGGGGGTCTGAGCCCGACGGGAGTTGGCCTGCACCCAGGCCCTTGGCTGTTCGGGGGTGGGGGGCATCGGGGCGCCAACCCAGCCAGGAGGTTTTTTGCCTGGGCCTGCGCGCATGCCGCTATTTTGCCTGCAGGACAACAGAGAGCTCTGGCGGGCAGAGCCGTAACAGGCATAGCCTGAGGCTAACAAAGCGGGGGGTCTAGGCCCCAAAAGGCACAGGACTGACCCCAAGATCTGGGCGGCTTGGTGGGCCATCTGTGAGTCAACCCGCCCAGGAGGTTGTTAGCACAGCAGACTCTCCCAGCGCTTTTGGGGAGTGTGGGCGCACACGCCCACCATCCTGGTCACCTGGCGGACCCAATTAACAGTCATAGCCCTAGGGGAACTTGGCTCGGACCTTGGCCTCCCAGGCTTTTGCCTGGACTTAGGGCCTGGGCAGCCAGGCTAACCTCGTGTGCGCCAGCCCTGTTGGGGGATTGGCTGCCAAGCGGAGTGATCTGAACACAGGGGAGGTCCCGGCAGCATACACTGTCGGTGCTCCCTGGGGGTGCACACGGGCTCCATCTGGTTCACAGACACAATCTGGGGCAAGGCCTCAGGCTGGAGCCCTCAGCTCAACTCTCTCCGCTGCCGGATCCAGATCAGCCTGGGCGGCAGCACCACATCCCCAGGTCTGGGCGGCCAGCTGGGAGAAGTCAGTGTGCTCCAGTGAATCCAGCGGGCCCCAGCAGGACCCTTTGGGTGCCTGCTTCGGGATCTGAACAGCCTGGGCAGCAGCACCCTGTCTACAGGCAGTGCAGGGGGTAAGCTGTGCACCAGAGGCCAACTGGGAAGGGGCAGCTTGCACTGGTGAGTCCAGCAATGACAAGACCAAGTAACACAAGTGAGAACTAGATGGCAAAAGGCAAACACAGGAACGTCTCTAACAGAAATCAAGGCAATATGGCAACATCTGAACCCAATTCTCCTCTACCAGCATGTCCTGGATACCCCAACACACCAGTAAAACAGGATTTGGATTTAAAATCACTGGTCATGATGCTGGTACAGGAACACATGAAGGACATACTTAAAGAAATTCAGGAGAAAATGGATCAAAAGTTAGAAGCCCTTGCAAGGGAAACACAAAAATCATTGAAAGAAATCCAGGAGAATACAAAAGCCAACAATGAGGAAACACAAAAAAAACTTAAAGAAATACAGGAGAACTTTGGTCAACAGGCTGAGGTCATGAAAGAGGAAACACAAAAATCTCTTAAAGAATTACAGGAAAGCACAAACAAGCAAGTGAAGGAGCTAAGCAAAACCATCCAGGATCTAAAATCAGAAGTAGAAACAACTAAGAAAACTCAAAGGGAGACAACTTTGGAGATAGAAAGCCTTGGGAAGAAATCAGGGGACAGAGATGCAAATATCAACAACAGAATACAAGAGATAGAAGAAAGAATCTCAGATGCTGAAGATTCCATAGAAACCATGGAATCAACAGTTAAAGAAAATGCAAAATGCAAAAAGCTTGTAACCCAAAATATCCAGGAAATCCAGGACACAATAAGAAGACCAAACTTAAGGATTATAGGCATAGATGAGAGTGAAGATTTACAACTTAAAGGGCCAGCAAATATCTTCAATAAAATTATGGAAGAAAACTTCCCTAACCTAAAGAGAGAGATGCCCATGAATATACAAGAAGCCTACAGAACTCCAAACAGACTGGACCAGAACAGAAATACTTCCCGTCACATAATGATCAAAACACCAAATGTTCTAAACAAAGAAAGAATATTAAAGGCAGTAAGAGAAAAAGGCCAAGTAACATATAAAGGAAGACCTATCAGAATCACAGCAGACTTCTCACCTGAGACTATGAAGGCTAGAAGGTCCTAGGCAGATCTCATGCAGACTCTAAGAGAACACAAATGCCAACCAAAACTACTATATCCAGCAAAACTCTCAATCACCATAGATGGAGAAACTAAGATATTTCATGACAAAACCAAGTTTACCCAATATAGATCCACAAACCCAGCCCTACAAAGGATAATAGGAGGACAACACCAATACAAGGAGGGAAACTTCACCCTGGAAAAAGCAAGATAGTAACCTTTCATCAAACTCAAAAGAAGTTAAGCAATCAAATTTAAAAAATAACGTCAAAAATGATAGGAAGTAACAATCACTATTCCTTAATATCTCTTAACATCAATGGACTTAATGCCCCAATAAAAAGACACAGACTAACTGACTGGATACGTAAACAGGACCCTACATTTTGCTGCTTACAGGAAACACACCTCAGGGTCAAAGACAAACACTACCTTAGAGTAAAAGGCTGGAATACAATTTTACAAGCAAATGGTCTCAGGAAACAAGCTGGAGTAGCCATTTTAATATCAGATAAAATTGACTTTCAACCCAAAGTCATCAAAAGAGACTCTGAGGGACACTTCTTGCTGGTCAAAGGAAAAATACAACAAAAAGAACTTTCAATCCTGAACATCTATGCTCCAAATGCAAGGGCACCCTCTTTCGTAAAAGAAACTTTATTAAAGCTCAAAGCACACATTGCACCTAACACAATAATTGTGGGTGACTTCAACACTGCACTTTCCTCAATGGACCGATCAGGAAAACAGAAACTAAACAGGGACACAATGAAACTAATTGAAGCTTTGGACCAATTAGATTTAACAGAGATATATAGAACATTCTATCCTAAAACAAAAAATATTATAACTTTTTCTCAGCACCTCATGGTACCTTCTCCAAAATCGACCATATAATTGGTCACAAGACAGACCTCAACAAATATAAGAAGATCGATCTAATCCCATGCATCCTATCTGATCACTATGGAGTAAAAGTGGTCTTCAATAGCAACAGAAACAACAGAAAACCCACATACACGTGGAAACTGAACAATACTCTACTCAATGATACCTTGGTCAAGGAAGAAATAAAGAAAGAAATTAAAGACTTTTTAGAACACAATGAAAATAAAAACACAACATACCCAAATCTATGGGACACAATGAAAGCAGTGCTAAGAGGAAAACTCATAGCCCTGAGTGCCTCCAAAAAGAAAATGGAGAGAGCATACATTACCAGCTTAATGACACACCTGAAAGCCCTGGAACAAAACGAAGCTATTTCACCCAGGAGGAGTAGAAGGCAGGAAATCATCAAACTCAGGGCCGAAATCAATCAAGTAGAAACAAAGAGAACCATACAAAAAATCAACAAAACCAGGAGCTGGTTCTTTGAGAAAATCAACAAGATAGATAAACTCTTAGCCAGACTAACCAAAGGGCACAGAGAAAGTATCCAAATTAACAAACTTAGAACTGAAAAGGGAGATATTACAACGGAAACTGAGGAAATCCAACAAATCATCAGATCCTACTACAAGAGCCTGTACTCAACACAACTGGAGAATCTGGAGGAAATGGACAATTTCCTTGACAGATACCAAATACCAAAATTCAATCAGGACCAAGTAGACCATCTAAACAGTCCCATAATGCCTAAAGAAATAGAAGGAGTCATAGAAAGTCTTCCAACCAAAAAAAGCACAGGACCAGATGGTTTCAGTGCAGAATTCTATCAGACCTTCAAAGAAGAGTTAACACCAATACTCTTCAAACTATTCCACAAAATAGAAACAGAAGGAACACTACCCAATTCCTTCTACGAAGCCACAATTACACTGGTACCAAAGCCACACAAAGATCCAACAAAGAAAGAGAACTTCAGAACAATTTCCCTCATGAACATCGATGCAAAAATACTCAATAAAATTCTTGCCAACCGAATCCAAGAACACATCAAAACGATCATCCACCATGATCAAGTAGGCTTTATCCCGGGAATGCAGGGTTGGTTCAATATACGGAAATCCATCAATACAATCCACTACATAAACAAACTCAAAGAACAAAACCACATGGTCATTTCATTGGATGCTGAAAAACCATTTGACAAAATTCAGCATCTTTTCATGCTTAAAGTCTTGGAGAGAACAGGAATTCAAGGCCCATACCTAAACATAGTAAAAGCAATATACAGCAAACCGGTAGCCAGCATCAAACTAAATGGAGAGAAACTTGAAGCAATCCCACTGAAATCAGGGACCAGACAAGGCTGCCCCCTTTCTCCTTATCTTTTCAATATTGTACTTGAGGTACTAGCTCGGGCAATTCGACAACATAAGGAGGTCAAAGGGATACAAATTGGAAAGGAAGAAGTCAAACTATCATTATTTGCAGACGACATGATAGTCTACCTAAGTGACCCAAAAAACTCCACTAGAGAGCTCCTACAGCTGATAAACAACTTCAGCAAGTGGCAGGTTATAAAATCACCTCAAGCAAATCAGTGGCCTTCCTATACTCAAAGGATAAGCAGGCTGAGAAAGAAATTAGGGAAATGTCCCCCTTCACAATAGCCACAAACAGTATAAAGTATCTTGGGGTGACTCTTACCAAACATGTGAAAGATCTTTATGACAAGAACTTCAAGACTCTGAAGAAGGAAATGGAAGAAGACCTCAAAAAATGGGAAAACCTCCCATGCTCATGGATCGATAGAATCAATATAGTTAAAATGGCCATATTGCCAAAAGCAATATACAGACTCAATGCAATACCCATCAAAATCCCAACTCAATTCTTCACAGAGTTAGAAAGAGCAATTATCAAATTCATCTGGAACAACAAAAAACCCAGGATAGCTAAAACTATTCTCAGCAACAAAAGAAAATCTGGGGGAATCAGTATCCCTGACCTCAAGCAATACTACAGAGCAATAGTGTTAAAAACTGCATGGTATTGGTACAGTGACAGGCAGGAGGATCAATGGAACAGGACTGAAGATCCAGAAATGAACCCACGCACCTATGGCCACTTGATCCTCGACAAAGTGGCTGAAAACATTCAATGGGAAAAAGAAAGCCTTTTCAACAAATGGTGCTGGTTCAACTGGAGGTCAGCATGCAGAAGAATGTGAATTGATCCATCCTTGTCTCCTTGTACTAAGCTCAAATCCAAATGGATCAAGGACCTCCACATAAAGCCAGACACTCTGAAGCTAATAGAAAAGAAACTGGGGAAGACCCTTGAGGACATCGGTACAGGGAGAAAGTTTCTGAACAGAACACCAATAGCGTATGCTCTAAGAGCAAGAATTGACAAATGGGACCTCATAAAATTACAAAGTTTCTGTAAGGCAAAGGACACCATCAAGAGGACAAATCGGCAACCAACAAATTGGGAAAAGATCTTCACCAATCCTACATCAGATAGAGGGCTAATATCCAATATATATAAAGAACTCAAGAAGTTAGACTCCAGGAAACCGAACAACCCTATTAAAATATGGGGTACAGAGTTAAACAAAGAATTCACACCTGAAGAACTTCGGATGGCGGAGAAGCATCTTAAAAAATGCTCAACTTCATTAGTCATTAGGGAAATGCAAATCAAAACAACCCTGAGATTTCATCTTACACCAGTCAGAATGGCTAAGATTAAAAATTCAGGAGACAGCAGGTGTTGGAGAGGGTGTGGAGAAAGAGGAACACTCCTCCACTGCTGGTGGGGTTGCAAATTGGTACAACCACTCTGGAAAGCAGTCTGGCGGTTCCTCTGAAAACTGGGTACCTCACTTCCAGAAGATCCTGCTATACCACTCCTGGGCGTATACCCAGAAGACTCCCCACCATGTTATAAGGATACATGCTCTACTATGTTCATAGCAGCCCTATGTATAATTGCCAGATGCTGGAAAGAACCCAGGTATCCCTCTACAGAAGAATGGATGCAAAAAATGTGGTATATATACACAATGGAGTACTATTCAGCCATTAGAAACAATAAATTCATGAAATTCTTAGGCAAATGGATGGAGCTAGAGAATATCATACTAAGTGAGGTAACCCAGACTCAATAGGTGAATCATGGTATGCACTCACTAATAAGTGGATATTAGCCTAGAAAACTGGAATACCCAAAACATAATCCACACATCAAATGAGGTACAAGAATAAACGAGGAGTGGCCCCTGGTTCTGGAAAGACTCAGTGAAACAGTATTCGGCAAAACCAGAACGGGGAAGTGGGAAGGGGTGGTGGGAGGACAGGGGAAGAGAAGGGGGCTTATGGGACTTTCGGGGAGTGGGGGGCTAGAAAAGGGAAATCATTTGAAATGTAAATAAATTATATCGAATAATAAAACAAAACAAAAAAAATAAATTATATTGAATAAAAAAAATCTTAATAAAAAAAATGCAGAGATCTGGGAATTTAGCTCAGTTGTGTAGTACTGGCCTAGCACATGCAAACCCTGTGTTCTATGCCAGAGGAAAAGGAAAAAAAAGACTAACTAGCAGTCAGATCAGTTCTCTAAACCAACACTATCAGTAGGCTTCAAATTCCAGAACTCTTTTAAGTTAGAAAAATATTGGCTTTTATTCTTTTAATATTAACCTTCCTAGTAGGTCTTTCGGTTAAAAAATATTCTTAATAGAATTATGTAATTATTTCCTTAAAGAGATCTAGGCCCTCTTTTATTTAGTGTTATAAATATCTGGTGATATAGATTTATAATCCCAATTTCCTAGTTCCTAGTTAAGACTTAAAAAAAGCAGATGTTTGATTATAAAATAATGTTTTAGTATGCAAATAATATGGTTAACTATAAAATACGTATCAGCATGCTGCTCTTGAATTATATTTGTTTAATCCTCATAATAACTGAACTCTAGGATGTTCTCTTATCACCTTTTTACAGACAAAAATCATGTGCCACAGAAAGGTTTCAGAGCTGAGATTCAGGTTCAGATCTTTCTTTCTGCAGAGCTCATACTCTAAGACCATAGCAAATCCTACATGGATTCCTGCATTCCTGACAGAATCTCTCTTCCTTCAGGGTCTCACTCATGTTTCTATGGCATAAACAATTTTTATAACTTATTCCTGATTAAATTTTATTTATGCTATTTATACTACATACATTCTTAAACATACTTTCTTTCTGTCAAGTTTTCTGGCTTTTGATCCATAGACAATAATATCCATTTGCTTTGTCACAGTGGTAACACCATTCCTCACATCCATTTGCTTTATCACATTACTAACCTCTCTGCTCATGTCTTATTTCCCCATCAAGCTAGACCACCTAATATTTTTCTAATCACAGAAAGTCCTTTTGTCAACTACCTTTCTAGGTCTGTGGCTTATACTTAACATTTTGACAAAGTTGAATGCCTTTTGTTTTAGTTTAGATGTTTTATGATGCCTTCCAACAGAAGGATTAAAGCAAGTTTTGGAGAGATGAGAATGATGGGCTTTAGTCTAGGAGCTATTGAGAATAGCTTCATTCTTAGCAACCAATACAAGCACCAGACCTCTCAATATCTAGAGTCTGACAAGCCCTAGCTATTTTTTCCATTAATTAATTTATTTACAAGCCTGCAGAGACAAGTTGCACACAGTCTCCTGAACTTCGTTATCTAGTTCTGTGCTCACTCTTTGGTCCAGAGGAACCTAGTAGTGTTGCATTCTGTAGCTGCCTGAAGCTACTGCGAACTGGGTTCCTGGAACAGAAGCTGAAGGATGGATCGTAGAAATGGCAAAAAGAAGGAGGCCAGGACGATAGTTTACCAATCAGGTCCCCAACTTTAATGGCAGTCAGACCATTTAACAGTTTGGGCAAGCCCCTTCCCCCAGACTCCAGGCTGAGTTCCGGGGAAGTCGTCTAGAGGTCCTTGGCTCCACTGCTCAGGCAGTTGGTTGGGTCACCAGCTTAATTCAGGAATTTGTAGACCTGGAAGAGCAATTCTTCACCTTCACTCTGAACACTCCACCCTAGGTAGAGCAGAATCCTGGATAGCACAGGAATCCCTGCTCAGCAAAGTCTGGGAGAGGAAGTTCACCTTGATCAATGTGCAGTTCCTACAAAGTGGCATGACACCCCAATATGGCTCTGTACATTTCCTCCCTTTTTATTACTTTGAAAAAGAGGAGGTAGAAAACAAGTGGATAAACATCTGTCATAAGATGGCGGGCCTTAAATTGGTACAACCACTCTGGAAATCAGTCTGGCGGTTCCTCAGAAAACTGGTCACATCACTTCCGAAAGATCCTGCTATACCACTCCTGGGCATATACCCAGAGGGTTCCCCAGTGTGTAATAAGGATATATGCTCCACTATGTTCATAGCAGACCTATTTATAAGAGCCAGAAGCTGGAAAGAACCCAGGTATCCCTCAACAGAAGAATGGATGCAAAAAATGTGGTATATATACACAATGGAATACTATTCAGCCATTAGAAACAATGAATTCATGAAATTCTTAGGCAAATGGATGGAGCTGGAGAACATCATACTAAGTGAGGTAACCCAGTCTCAAAAGATCAATCATGGTATGCACTCACTAATAAGTGGATTTTATTGGAAAACTGGAATACCCAAAACATAATCCACACATCAAATGAGGTACAAGAAGAACGGAGGAATGGCCCCTGGTTCTGGAAAGACTAAGTGTAGCAGTATAAGGCAAAACCAGAACAGGGAAGTGGGAAGGGGTGGGTGGGCGAACAGGGGAGGGAAGGGGGCTTATGTGACTTTCAGGGAGTGGGGGAACAGAAATGGGGAAATCATTTGGAATGTAAATAAAAAATATATCGAATAAAATAAAAAAAATAAAAAATAAATAAATTAAAAAAAAAAAGATGGCGGGCCTTAACCAGGGAGGGAAAGCATTGACTGTAATTCCTCTTAAATATTGTATGACGCCTTTTTCAGAGGAGGGGTAGTAGGCTCCCTTATTATTTTAAGGACAGCCTCTCGATGTTAACCCCTATGCAATTAGGTGTACGTCCAGGGGTCTCAGAGGCAGAAATTTACCTCCTCATGTGGTGCCTTGTCTCGCACCTCTCACTGGTGCTCATGTTTGCTCATAAGCAAACACACATACATCTGAGTTTTATGTGGCTCCCTTTTTGGAGATCCACTTGTATAAGTTTTGAAGCCAGGGGTTCTGCAAGTGTCTTAAAAGACACTTGATCTTTCTATCCAGGTGAGCCTGGGTGGATGGAGACAGCCAGTCTGCTTAACAAACAAGGTCAAGAATTAAAGGTGGAACAGGATTAACTTGTCTGCAGAAGTCCCTGAGGTATTCAATTCAGTTGCAAATTAGCAACCCAAAAGACAGAAAGCCTGGCCTCTGGGGTGGGGGAGGTAGCTTTGTGTATGGAGAGATAAGCTGTTACTTCTTAGGAAAAGTGGAGACTATGTTTTAAACTAATTCAGTTGGCTGAAGAAGATTGTTAGCCATCTTCATAAGTGGAATCTCCAATATTGGATTTATTTCTAGATCAGTCTATGGTTGAGTCAGCTGATCACATTAAAGGAAGAAGAGTTATTAAAACTCCTCTTTAGAATAATTTTTCTAAGCTAGATTAACAGTCTCTATATTCTGTCCCACAAAGTCTAAAAGCTTGAAGCAAGGAAATTTATCTAATCTGGGACATTTGACAATTAAAGTAAGTCAAGAACATATACCCAATATAGCTCTTATGTTACCATTGTCTGGGCACTCAGCAAGCCCACAGTCAGCATATCTTCAGCATGCCACACCAATTACTCTGGCAGCTAGCATGCTTCTGCAGCATTCTGTGGAAAAAATATAAACACACCGTCTTTCCCAATATTAAGTCAGGATCATGGCATATGTCAATAAATGAATTCCTTCATTTCACCCAGGCATCAGTATGCCTAGTTAGAGGATCTCATATACACTCAGCAAGGAGTTCCTTGGTATCCAAATTTTAAAATTTTCATAAAAGTATACAAGTATAATTCAAATAATATGCACGGGGATACGATTTCCCCTCTCTTTTTCTTTTTAAGAAGACACTGTTTTGTTTTTTAAAAATGTTTTATATTACCTCATCTTTGAGGATAACAATCAAATTGTCAAAGACATCTCAAATGAATAACCTTTATTCATTAAATGGCCAGGTCCATTATTTGTTCCAATCCAAGTTGGAACACCAAGCATATACCATAACATAGGCAATAACTATGTGATTATAGAAAACAACCATAGCATTCCCAGTTGCTTTTTGCTAGAGCAGTTGCAACTAGAAAGCCCCAAAATGAATCATTAGCCACATGCACATATTTTAATCTTCTAAATTAGAAATATGAGTATCATTTATCTGTAATAATTAATTAAATCCTCTAGGAATAACACCATTATGGTAGGGTAGAAATTGAGGACATCAAGAACAAATCTTTATAATTTCATGTGCACAAAAATACAAAATTATTTTTTAAGCCATTACCCTTTTGATGATGTAAATAATATGCTTGTACATCCAATTGTTTCTATATAGCCTGTCTGGGATACAAATTTTATGTGCCTTTCTTTAAGGGGTCTTGTCCAAGCACCCTTTAAAATATTAATTATATATAAGTATATTGTAGCTGTCTTCAAACATACCAGAAGAGAATGTCAGATCTCATCATAGGTGGTTGTGAGCCACCATGTGGTCGCCTGGATCCAACCTTCCATGCTCCATGAATGAGGGCCTAGCGTTTAATGGCTGAGCCATCTCTCCAGGCTTACAACCATAAAATACAAGAGTTAGGCTCCTAGCACCCATAGCTATCTCTCCAGCCTTTGGATTAGCTCTTAGATATCCAGAGGACAGTCATTTAAAGAACATATCTTTTTAAATTCGAGTTACATTTGCATAAACAATTGTAAAAATTAAGAATTAGCAGTATTAAAAAGGAAACAATTTTAAGCAATTATAAACCATGTATGAGGGTCGAATAACAAAAGGAACCTGTAATTTCAGGGTTCCCTAAAAAATTCTACTTTTTTTTTTGTAGTCAAAGGGTCCTGTTTGATATCAAATAAATTTCCACTGAGATCTCCTTTTTAATCTTGGAGGGTTAAATTTTGCTTCTACCATTGTAGCCAATAAACTTGTGGAAAAGTGGCAATAGTCCTATAATGGCTACAGCTGTATCACTCTTAAAATTATCTTAATTACAAAATATGTTAAGAATCGTGAGTCTTTAACTAGACCACAAACACTGGCAATTTTTATTGTAACTTTTTTTTTCTTGCAATATTAGAGCATAACTACAACTTTGGAAGCAAATCCCAATTTTAAATAATCTATTTTCTTTAACATGAATGGCAAATGCATTATTTTTACAGCACAAGCTTTGTCTGCCAGTTTTTATGTTCAAATGTATGACAGTATAACTAATTGAAGAGATTTTATTTTAAATCCTATTCCCCACAAGTCCAATTTCTAGGATAAGATTCACACAAAACACCATGTCAATTTAAAAGCATCTAAGAGGCCTATATTTCCTGGGTTACATCATGCCACGTGTTGTTTAAGATGGCTGCAACCTTGAGCTACCAGTTCTAAACTAACTTTTTGTTACCAACATTAAACTTTTTAAATCATGCCCAATGACTTATAGGCTAATACTCTATATAGTTAAAACATGCAAAATATACTTATTCTTTTAAGACCAAATATAAACATGAATAAAACTATTACATGAATCTCATAAACTTAAACCAAATAAATTCCTTTTTCTAGGTGTAATTTCAAGAGAATAAAAAGCACTTTGAACCAAAAATCACAATTGTAGAGATTTTTCTTTAGGAGAAACAACCATTAACCCACTTGTCCTAGACTTAAGGCTGCTAGCCCTTTTTTAAAAACAGCTTTCTCTCTAACTATGACTCCTAGCTGAGTGCGGGACACCTTAAATCAGTCTCTGCTGTGTAAACTGCAGTTAGATTAAAAGATAGACTGTCCGCAGATGAAAGTTTTACCAATTTTTTTAAGATGAAACAAATAAATGCTCATTCACACAATGCCGCGAATAGGACATAAACATACATGTAGACACAGTGCGCACCGAGGACAAACAATGATACACAGAAAGGAAAGCTAGGATAGTCCGTATCCTCTAGCATCTATTTTGCTCACCGTACAGGATACCATCTTTTTCCATTTTCGGCAAAGCTTCACGAATACAGGGTCACCTCGGGAAATCTTGCATCCAGCCCTGCATTCAGGTGCCATTCTGTTGCATTCTGTAGCTGCCTGCAGCTACTGCAAACTGGGTTTCTGGAAGAGAAGCTGAGGGATGGATCAGGAAATGGTGATAAGAAGGAGGGCAGAATGATAGTTCCCCCGATCGAGGCCCCAACTTTAATGGCAGTGAGACCATTTAACAGTTTGGGCAAGCTCCTCCGGAGACTCTAGGCTGAGTTCCAGGGAAGTCATCTAGTGTTCCTTGGCTCCTCTGCTCAGACAGCTAGGTGGGTCACCTGCTTAATTCAGGAATTCATAGACCTGGAGGTAGTAGGATTCTAAGAGCATTCTGATTTTCAGTGGAAACTGTCAGGGCCCCAAAACTAACCAGCTTGGAATCTTGCCCAACTAATGCCATCATAATCTAATCTGCCTCTCATTCCAGTTTGTCCACCTGGGACACAGCCTGCAGACGTGAGTTGCACACAGTCACCTGCGCCCTCTTGTTCATGGGTCCAGAGGCTCCTTGAGGGACCCTCGAAGTGTCTTGCTTCCTGTGGAAACCTTTGAGGGCCCCAGGACCAAACAGCTTGGAACCTTTCCCCACCAATCCCACCACAGTCAGATCTGCCTCCATTCCAATTGGGTAAAACTGGGACACAGCCTGCAGAACAGGGTCCACCCTGAACACAGCTTGCAGAGTGGGGTCTAGCAGAGTCAGGTACCCTGATCTTCATTTTCTGCTCCACCACTTCCTTACCACCCACCTTCCTGAGAAGTCCTGCTACCATAAGCATCATCCAAACAACATCAAGGAAAGCCAGATGTCTAAAGTACAATTAATAAGGCCAGGGCAATATGACACCACCAGCTCCCAGCTATCACACTCCAGCAAAACCTGAATATCTTAATAAAACTTAATTACAAGAAGATGATCTTAAATCCAATCTTAAAAAGATAATAGAGGCCTTTAAAGAGGACAGGAATAAATTCTTTAATGGATTATAGAAAAATATATTCAAACAGGTAGAAGCAGTAAAAGAGTAAGCAAATAAATGTAAAGAAATACAGGAAAATAAAATCAAATTAAATGGGTAACATATATGAATAAAACTGTCCACAACATGATAAAAGAAGTAGAAACAGTGGAGAAAACACAAACTAAGACAATCCTGGGAATGGAAAAGCAAGGAAAAAGAGCAGGAATTACTGTCATAAACATCACTAACAGAATACAGGAGATGGAATAGATAATCTTACACGCAGAAGATATGATAGAATAAGTTAATATATCAATAATAGAAAATGCAAAATCTATAAAGTTCATGACACAAAACATCTAGGAAATTTAGGATAGTATGAAAAGACCAAACCTGAGAATAATAGGAATAGAAGGAGAAGATTTCCGGATCAAAGGCCCAGAAAAGGTCTTCAACAAAACCCCAGGATAAAACTTCCCTAACCTAAAGTAAGTGATACCTATAAAGGTACAAGAAGCTTACAGAACACCAAACAGATTGGACCAGAAAAGAAAATCCTCCTGTCACATAATAATCAAAACACTAAACATACATATCAAAATAATTTAAAAGCATCAAGGGAAAAAGGCCATGCAACATATAAAGGCAGATCTATCATAACTACGTATAATTGCTCATCTGAGACTCTAAAAGCTGGAAGGGCCTATGTGGAGGTCTTTCAGAGCCTAAGAGACCACAAATATTAACCCAGATTACTATACCCAGCAAAAATTTCAATCAGCATAGATGGAGAAACCGAGACATTCCATGACAAAACCAAACTTAAACAATGCAGTTCCACTAATCTATTCCTACAGATGATACTAGAAGAAAAACTACAACCTAATATTGTTAACTACACTCAAGAGCAAAAGAAAAAATTCTCAAAATGTAAACAATAGAAGTGAATCACACACACACACACATACACACAAACACAAACACACACACACACTCAACCAATACAACATCAAAATAATAGGAAGTAACAATCACTGGTCACTAATATCTCTCAGCATCAATACATTCAACTCCTCAATAAAAAGACACAGGTTAGCAAAATGGATGTGTAAACAAAACCTATCATTCTATTGTCTATAAGAAACACATCTCAGCAACAAAGATAGTCATTGTCTCAGTAAAAAGGACTATAAAAGTGTTTGACAAGCAAACAGACACAAGAAACAAGCTTGGGCAGCCATTCTAATATCTACTGAAATAGATGTTAAACCAAAAGCAATGAAAAGAGACAGGGAAGGACACTTGATACTCATCAAAGTAATAAACAAAAACACCAAGAGGACATCTCAATTCTGAACATCTATTCCCCAAATGCATAAGAAAATTACTACAGCTTAAATCATACACTGAACCTCACACATTAATAATGGGAGACCTCAGAGGTTATGATTCAAATGAACCATATATATATATATATATATATATATATATATATGAATGAGAGAGAGAAAGAGAGAGAGAAACATTTCATCCAAACACACAAAAAATTACCTTCTCAGTAACTCATAGAATCTTCTCCAAAATTGACCACATAATCAATCATAAAGAAAGTCCCAACAAATGCAAGAATATTGAAATAACCCCATGCATCTTATCAGATCACCGTGAAACAAAGCTGGACTTCAACAACAGAACCAACAGAAAGCCTACATATTTATGGAAAATAAGCAATTAGCAACTCAATGATCACCAAATCAGGTACATAATAAAAAAAAAAAAAGACTGTCTAGAATTCAGTGAAAATGAAGGCACAACATACCCGTACTTATGAAACACTAGGAAAGCAGTGTTAAGAGGAAAGCTTATAGTACTAAGTACCTTCATAAAGAAATCAGAGAGATGCCATATTACCAACAGCACAGCTGTTAAGAACAAAATAAAGCAAACACATCAAAGAATAGTAGATGGCAAAAAATAATCAAACTCAGGGCTGAAATCAATTAAGTAGAAACTAAGAGAACATTAAAAAAAAAAAAAAACAAGAACTGTTCTTTGTTTGTTTTGTTTTTTTTTTGTTTTTTTTGAGAAAATCAACAAGAAAAACAATCCCTTAGCCAAACTAACTAGAAGATAGACAGAGAGAGAGAGAACTCATATTAACAAAATCAGAAATGAAAAGGGAGACAAAACAACAGACACTGAGGAAATCCAAAGAATCATTAGATCATTAGTTCTTACTTCAAAAGCCTGTACTCAACAAAATTGGGAAATCTAAATTAAATGGAGCATTTTCTAGACAGATACAAATTACCAAAGCTAAATAAAGATCAAGATAACTATCTGAATACTCCTACAATCCCAAAAGAATAGAAGCAGCCATTAAAAGCTTCCCAGTCAACTGAAGGCCTATGCCAGATGGTTTTAGAAAAGAATTCTACCAGACCTTCAAAGAAGAGCTAATGACAATAGTCCTTAAACTATTTGACAAAATAGAAACAGAAGGAACATGGGTAAATTCATTTTATGAATCCACAGTCACCCTGATACCTAAACCACACAAAACTTAACAAAAAAAAAAGAAAGAAAGAAAATTTCAGACCAATTTGCCTTATGAACATTGATGTAAAAATACTCAATAAAATACTCATGAACAGAATCCAAGAACACATTAAAGACATCATCCACCATGATCAAGTAGGCTTCATCCCAGAAATGCAGGGGTGGTTCAATATATGAAAATCCATCAATGTAATCCACAATGTAATCAAATTGAAAAATAAAACCACTTTATCATCTCACTAAATGTCAGAAAAGCACTTGACAAAATCCAACATCTCTTTATTATGAAAGTCTTAGAGAGAGCAAGGATACAAGGTGCATACTTAAACACAATAAAGGGAATATACAGCAAGCCCATAGCCAACATCAAATTGTATAAAGATAAACTTAGAGCAAAACTAAAACCTGGGACAAGACAAGGATGTTCATTCCCCCTATCAATAGCTCTTCAATATAACACTTGAAGTTCCAGTTAGAGTGATAAGAAAAGTAAAGGAGATCAAGGGGAAATTAGACAGGAAGAAATCAAAGTATCACTATTTGCAGAAGATATAATAGTATGTATAAATGACCTCAAAAATTCTACCACAGAACCCCTGTAGCTGATAAACAGTTTCAGCAATGTGTCTGAATACAAAATTAACTCAAAAAAATCAATAACCCTCCTTTATACAAATTATAAACAGATTGAGAAATGTCAAGGAAACAACTACCTTCACAATAGCCACAAGTAATACAAAATTACATTGGTATAACTCTAAGCAAGCAAGTGAAAGATCTGTCTGATAAGAACTTCAAGTCTGTGAAGAAGGAAATTGTTGAAGATATCAGAAGATGGAGAGATCTCCCACACTTGTGGATCAGAAGGATTAACAGAGAAAATGACCATCTTATCAAAAGCCATCTACAGATTCAATGCAATTCCCTTCAAAATTGCCACGTAATTCTTTATAAATATTGCAATAAAAAATTTCAATTTCAAATGGAAAAACCAACCAACTAACCAAACAAAACCAGGATGTCCAAAGAAATTCTGAACAATAAAAGATCTTTTAGAGGTATTGCTATCTCTGACCTCAACCTGTACATTAGAGCAATAGTAATAAATACACAGCATTGCTGCAAAAACAGGCAGGTTGATCAATCAAATTGAAAAAAAGAACCTGAAATAATTTAGCACACCTATGGACAATTGATTTTTGATAAAGAAGCCAAAAACATTCAATGAGAAATGGAGAGCATCTTCAACAAATGGTTCTGGTCTAACTTGATGTCTGCAAGAAGAATATAAATTGATTCATATTTATCACCTTGCACAAAACACAAGTCCAAGTGGAAGAAAGACCTCCATATAAAACAAGATAAACTAAATTTAATAGATGAGAAAGTGGTGAATAGCCTACAACTTGTTGGTATAGGAGACAATTTCTTGAACAGAACATCAATAGCTCAGGCACTAAGGTCAAGAATTTATAAATAGGCCCCTATGAAACTGAAAATCTTCTGTAAGTCAAAGGATACTATCCTTAGGATAAAATGACAGTCTACAGATTGGGAAAAGATCTTCATGAACCCTACATCTAGAAAGGGGTAATATCCAAAATATATAAAGATTTCTAGAAGTTAGACACCAACAATTGAAATAACCCAATTAAAAAATGGTTACAGAGCTAAATAGAATTCTCAACAGATGAACTCTGAATGGCAGGAAGCACCTACAAAAATGTTCAATGAACTTAACCATCAGGGAAATGCAAATCAAAACAACCAGGAGATTCCACTTTATACCCATCAGAATGACTAAGATCAAAAACTCAAAGGACACCAATTGATGCCCTGGATCTGGAGCAAGGGGAACATTCCTCCATTATGGTGTGTGTGCTAACTTGTGCAGAAACTCTGAAAATCAATTTGGCAGTTTTTAGAAGATTGTGAATAGTTCTACCTGAAGACCCAACTATACCACTCCTGGGCATATACTCAAAAGATACTCCACCATACCACAAGAATACTTGTTCCACTATGTTCATAGCAGCTTTATTCATAAATAGCCAGAAACTGGAATCAACCATGATGTGCCTCAGTCAAATAATGTATAAAGAAAATGTGGTACATCTATATGATAGAATCCTATTCAGTTATTAAGAAAAAAATATCATGAAATTCACAAGCAAATGGATGGAACTAGAAAATATTATCCTGGATGAGGTAACCCAAGCCCTAAAGGACATGTATGATATGCATGCACTTGTAAGTGGATATTAGCTATAAAGTACTGAATAAACATACTATAATCATCAGACCCAAAGAAGCCAAGTAACAAGTAGGACCCAAGGGAGGATAATTGAATCTTTCTCAGAAGGGGAAATTAAATAAATGTAGGCCTATATTTATTTAATATAGGAGTGAATTATGTAGAAAAGGGTATGGGAAGGGTGTCAGGGGCAGGGGAGTGGAGATCATATATAGGGAAAGCAGGGAAGAGAAAAAGCAGATCAATGGTGGTGGGGGCAATCTTTAGGACATGCCAGAGACCTGGTGTATTAGTATGAGTTCTCTAGAGTCACAGAACATATGGGCAGTCTCTATGTAGTTAGGGAATTTGTCAATGACTTACAGTCTATAGTCCAACTCTCCAACAATGGTCAGCAGCAGCTGTGTATGAAAGTCCAAGGATCTAGCAGTTGCTCAGTCCCACGAGGCAAGCATGCAGGGAAGAGTAAGCCTTCCTTCTTCCAATGTCCTTATATAGATCTCCAGCAGAGGGTATAGCCCTGATTAAAGGCTGTAGGTCTCCAGCAGAGGGTGTGGCCCAGATTAAAGGCTTGTGCCCCATGCCTTTAATCCCAGATGATCTTGTACTCAGAGACCTCCTTGTCTTAATCTTCTGGAATTCATAGCCACTATGCTTCAAGATCTCCATGCCAAGATCCAGGTCAGAAACATATCTCTGAGCCTCCAGATTAGGATCATAGTAGAGCCTTCCAATTCTAGATTGTAGTTCAGTCCAGATATAATCAAGTTGACAACCAGGAATATCCACTACACCTGGGATTGGCAGAGGACCCAGAGGATCTATGGGGAAACTTTAGCTAAGACTCCTATCAGTGGTGGGTATAGATCCTGTTATGGCTACACACTGTGCCCAGCCAGTGTAAGGATAACGTCAGCGACCCACACACAAAACCTTTGACCCAAAATGTGTCCTACTTATAAGATACACAGTGACAAAGATAGAGCAGAGACTGATGGAATGATCAGTGACTGGACTAAATTGAGACCCTTCTGACAGGCAAGAACCAATCCTCAATTCTATTAATGATATTTTGTTATTCTCCCAGACAGGAATATAGCATCACTGTCTTCTGAGATGCTCCAACTAACAGCCAATGGAAAGAGGTGCAGAGGTTCTTACTGAAACATTAGATAGAGATCTGGGAGTCTTATGGATGAGCTGGGAGAAATATTGAGGGAACAGAAGAGGACAGGATATCAATAGGAAGATCAACAGAGTCATCTAACCTGGACCCTTGGGGCTTCCCAGAGACTGAATCACCAATCAAAGAGTAAGCACAGGCTGGACCTAGGTCCCCTACACATATGTAGCAGATGAGCAGCTTGGTCTTCATTCAGGGCTCCCAACAACTTTAGCAAGGGCTGTCCCTGAGCCTGTTGCCTGCCTACCTGCCTGCCTGCCTGTGGATTTAATGCCCCTAAGTGGATTGCCTTGTCTGGCCTCAGTGGGAAAAAAATACACCTGGTCTGGAAGCAACTTGATGTGCATAGTGTATGTGTGTGGGAGAGTATTCGTGGGGGTGATGGTCGTGGAGGAATGATACCCAGAGAGGGGATCCCCTCAAAATGGAAGGGGAAGGTGGAATGTGAGAAGAACTTACAGGAAGGGGAACTGGGTGGAGAGAATGTGATGATATTGGGTTGTAAATAAAAAAATAAATTTTAAAAATTATTTGTTCACTATATGTTGCTATCTCAGCCACCCCATTTTCACCCATTTCCCCCTCACACAGTCCCTCACCCCAGTTCCTCTTCCCTTCTCCTCTGAGAAGGGGGAGGCTCCCCTGGATACCAACCCACCACATCAAATCACTGTAGGACTAGGCACATCCTCTCCCACTGATGCCAGACAAAGCAGTTCAGTTGTGGAACTGGATCCATAGGCAGGCAAGAGTTCTGCTAGTTCCTTTTTTATTATTGGAAATATTCTTTATTTACATTTCAAAAGTTATCCCCTTTCCCAGTTTTCCCACCTCCTGGGTAGCCCCTATTCCATCCTCCCTTAACTGAAACATTAGAGGGCGAATTAACACAGAAGCCCAGTCCTTGGCAGAGAGGTGAGGAGAATGGTATGGACAGAGGAGAAGAGGTAGGGGAAAAAAGGAAAATCTCTGAAAGTGTAGCAGTGCTTCTGGAAGGCAAAGACTAGACATGTGGTGGGAGTGGAAGAAATGTAGAATTACAAAAAGAATCCCTCCCACGGATGTCTAAAAATGATGCTCCTAGCAGCTTTGGGTATCACAGTTGTGCAGGCAGAAAAGCATTTGATTAGCTCCCTGGCGTTATCTCTGGGGTGTGGGTGTCTTGGAAATCTACATGCACAGTATTCCTTTCAGATAATTGAGCGGGCATTGTTCTCTACACTCTAATAAATAAAGCCAAAATCAGATGCTTGAAACCAATGTCCCTCTCAAGGGTAAAAACACAGTGATAAGGCAATTTTATGCTTGGCATTTAAGAACAGGATCATGAGATTTAATGTTGAAATAAAATTTCTGAATGTACCAGAATGAAGAGCACACCCCACCCCCTTCTTTCATTTGCTGTACAGTGCTTCTTAGAGACTTGCAGTTAGCTCTTTTCCAACTGGACCTTCCAATATGAAGGTAGATAGTAATTAGACTTAGTTCATTTGGGTTTCTAATAAGCTATAGTGTTCTGTAAGACCTGTAAGGCTGCATGGTACAGTCCTTGGAAAGAAGAGACATTTTCTAAGTAATTTCTCTTGTCAAACAAAGGAGCTTTTACTCCAAATTTGAGGAGACACTCAGGCCACAGGAAAACTGTCCTTCTATGTTAGATGGTATTCCATCAGCTCTGTGATTGCTGACTTATCAGTGCTTCCATTTCTCTGTCTGATTTATCACCAATGACAACAACGCAATTTTCAATCACAAATATACCCCACAGATTTGTTTATTGCTGCATTTCAATTGACTAGTAGTGACTGCAAGAGTTAGTTTAGAAACAGGAAATATGAGGTTATGTATCAGTTATTAGTAATTTAAGATTTGCCAATTTTTTTTGTAAAAGACCAGATAATAAATATCACAGGTTTTTACAAGCTCTATGAGTTTATTTTGTAGCTCCTTGATTCTTCAGCATTAGTCCAGATTTAGCCAATATAATACACAAACAAATGTCAATGGCTGTATAGTCCTGCCAAACTTTCTCTACAAAACTGAATTACAGGATTTGGCAATGTTTTGATGACCCTTGAAATGAGCATTGTCTTCATGGAGAAGAGAGGATTAGACCCAACATATAAATATCAACACACTGCTTCTATCTCATTCCATGTCCACAGTTCCATACTGAAAAACATGAGAGAAAGCAAAAGATACTTGTAGAAGATACTACAAAAGATACTTGTAAAAGAGCAGGGCATTTTGGTTAAGAGTTTATACCTTTGCAACAAGATTTGGAATCAGAATCTAATTTTGCATTTCCTGTGCTATATAAAACCAAGCAGATTTTTGCCTTCAGAGTGTCTCATTCATTTGATCTGCGGGGAAAAAAATAAAAACCAGCATCATTTGCCTCAAGTGTTAAGAACCCAGCAATAGGTACAGAAACATGTTATCATCATCATCAACAACAACAACAACAAAAACATCATCAATCATCATTACCTCTATCACCTTTCCTCCCTGTAGGCTCAGCCTGACCTCATATAGTAATGAATATGAATAAGACTACATACATAAAGCACTATGTGATTCTTAGTATATAATAGTGTTTAATGAGCAATTATGATTCACATTAATTTTTAAAAATAAAGTTCAAAATAATCACATAATTAACTTTATGTTTATTGTGATAATTACCAAAAGCTTTACTTGAATAACAGCAGAAATGTGCTGAAACATCATGCTTTGGATTCTAGAACTCATTATATTTTCTCTACAAAGAGCAGAGAGTATGTGGAAACACTCCCCCCCAAAAAAAAGATTTAATGGGAATCTCAAGTAGAATTTATTTCATTAAGAGGAGTAATACATCCTTTAAATTGTCATTCATTAATTTACTTTTTGCTCATTTTTTGACATACTTCAGAAGATATCATGGCTTAAGAGATATGCTTTTTTGTTGTTGCTTTTTGTTTAGTTTAGTTTTACTTTGCTTTGCTTTGTTATCTTATTTTGTTTTTAAATGAGTCACAAAATGTCTTGGCCCTGAGAATAAACTGTCAGGAGAACCACTAGAGTGGCACACTGCTGTGATCATAGCATTTTGGAGTTGAGAAAGAAAGATGAATTTGAAGTCATCCTCACTTTAAGCAATCTGAATCCAGCTATGAGGACATGAAACCTTTTTGCTATGCCTCTTTACCAGAGGAAAAGAACTGTTTTGTGTCCTGATCTCTTCCTGTCAGAACTAGATACCATTAACCCCAAGTGCTGGTACTTTGTTCCATATGGATCTCATTATCTTGGCACCTGCTGCGTAGAGAAATGATGGGCACATAAACCCAAGCAGAACACAAACTAGAGAATGATTGGAGTGCTTCTGTCTCCAAAAGATGTTATTCACTAGCGTTACGCTTTGAACACACCTACAGTTTTTCGGAGATTATAGTGCTTTAAAAAAAATCATATATAGCAAAACAAAATTTAAAAAAAACTTTACTTCTTCCAATTGTTGGCTAATTCACTATTTAGTGACAGGATGGCCAATTTGTGATTTGAGAAATAGCTACACAATTTATTTTTGTGTTGATTTGCTCAAAGAAGTAATAGATTATAAGAAAGGCTAGAAAGAAAGTGCAGGGTTTTTTTTGTTTATATGTTTTTCTGTTTGTTTAGTTGGTTTATTTTATTCATTTGTTTGTTTTTGATTTCTTGAGGTAAGCATTTTTCTATGTTGTCCTGGATAGCTCCAAACTTTAGGACTCAAGTGATCCTTCCATCTCAGCTTCCTAAGTGTGTATACTAAAAAGACTCCCACCACCAATTTTGCTTCGGGAAATAATTTAATGTTGGTAGAGTGGTGAATAGCAAGAATTTTCTATTTCAGATTATTTTGTTTTAATACAATATTGCTCTATCTAAAGTAATATAACAAAGCCTACATAAGTTCAACTATGAGTCATGAATTATTGTTATACTAAATAACTTAAAATAAGTGTCCTAATAATCTACTCTAGATTCTATAGAGAATCTAAAATCACTTCAAGTGAGCAAATGATTTTAGCACAGGTTAGGTAGAGTTTATGATGAAACAATGTGGATGAAATTTTAGAACTCAGAGGATGGTAACATCATCTTGTGCAGAGTGTACAGGGCAAGGGACTCTTAGAGAGTCATATGCAGAGAATATAATTTGAGAAAACAAAAGGAGAAAGACATTTCATTTAAAACTGCAGCTTGAGCAAAGAAGGGATCACTGGAAAGGGGGCAGCATTCTCCAGGGAGCTGCCAGGAAGCCTTTGAGACAGTTGCTTGGTAACCATTCCTCACAGTTGGCTGCTGTGTCTGAGTCACTCAATCTTTTTGGCTGCCCAATCCATTTCCCACCTACACAAGGTTCAGTATTTTGAATGGAATTTAAGTCTAAAACAGCAGATACCAGTTGTGGCTATAAGACTATCTTCCTGATCATTTATCCTTAAGTCCTGGGGTAAACTATTGGTTTCTACAGACACGTTAAGTCTCTCATCCATACTCACTCAGATGAAATGCTTTGGGATGAAAAGCATTATTAAAATATTGTTTCATGGCTAATAATCCAGTTCTAGAAAAAAATAAAGTATAAAATTACAGAGAAAAAGACCCTGGGAAGATGGGGAAATGCCTTTCCCATGGGGTAATGAAGTGTGGAGGAAGAGATAAAGGAATAGAGAGTGGGAAGGGGAAAGTCAAGTGGGAAGGTTGAGAGAAGAAAGGAGAGAAAGAAAACAAAGAGATCTGAAAGAATGGAAGGGGAGAGAAAAGAAAAGGAGAAAGAAAGGAGAAAGGTGGGGAGGGAGGAAGACACTTTCAGAGATGCTGCTTTCAGCATTGATAGCAATAAATAGTGTTCATTATATCCTATGTATTTTCTTGATGATGAATCTGGTCCCTATGTGAGCAAATTGCTGACTTATCAAGAGCTGTTCAGTAGATCACCAGCATACAAGAAATTACACTAGGTGTGCTTTACAGCACTCACAGTGTCTATGAAAGTTGCTCCAAAATAGTCTCCTACTTGCTTTCAATGAAGGATAGATATTGTGGCAGTGAATCACAAGATGATGACCAGAATTGGAGAGATCAAAATGGTCAGCACAAGCTCTAGAGTACCTAGTACAACCTTTTAAGCCCAAGGAATTGTGGGGGCGATTTGCTCTCATCTGCCCCCATTGCTTTTTATTCCCTATCACTTCTTTCTCTCTCCACCCCCACAAGCACATGCACAGCTGAGGCTATTTCCAGCTTGCTTGCAAAGACAGAAATCACACCCAGGCACAAAAGAGGTAGGAGAAGAAACTATGGAGAGTGGACCACATTTTTTGAGTAACTGAGCTGCAGAAAAGAGACCCATAGACCGCACTTTATTCTTCCCATGGTTCACTTTTTCTCTTCAATGATGAATTCTAAAATAGGAGAAAAGAGAAGGGAAAAGAAGGGCATAAATGTTAGATGGGGATATTGGGAAAAGAAGAGGAATCATCAGAAAGGAGTCAGAATTAGAGGGCAGTGGAGGATGAATGTAATCATGTTATTTCAGAACTTTGTAGACAAGTATGATAGTATATATTTTTAAATTAAATGTTTATATACAAAAGTATAATTCCTAAGATGTTTCTCACCATTAAAATGTGAAATTGTAACCATGTGAAGGAAATTTGTGAACTTGGAACCCATTTGTTTCATTAAAACAGTTTCTGAATAAACAAATACCTTCAGAATTTTGTCAATTAACTGGACTCTAACAGTTTCCAGGAGAAGCAGAGTACTTCCCTTAGGAAAGAAAAATTCCTCCTCTGAAATGAAGTGGAATGTTTGCTTTGTGCTTCCTGGAGGCCAGCATCAGCCAAGTAAGACCTGGTGTGTTCATGTGCTATTCTTTTTTGATTCATATGTTGGGGAGGAAATGAGTCATATCGATTAAGTGGCTTAAGCCACCTACTCATGCAAATTATGTGTGTAGCCTTGGAAGAGATAGAGTTGATTGCTATGGGATGTCCAATGTTCTTTTTCAAGGATAGTGTGGGCCTTGCAGGCTGCCCCTCTCAAGTTCTTGTTCCAATTGGACCCATAGTAAACTCTGTAGGGAAATAAATGTGTGTATGTTTGCCTGAGCTGGAATTTAATTGCTCATTATTATTCATTGCAAATATCAGACATTTATTTATTTTTTTTTACTTTTTTATTTTTTTATTCGATATAATTTATTTACATTTCAAATGATTTCCCCTTTTCTAGCCCCCCTCCACTCCCCGAAAGTCCTGTAAGCCCCCTTCTCTTCCCCTGTCCTCCCTCCCACCCCTTCCCAGTTCCCCGTTCTGGTTTTGCCAAATACTGTTTCACTGAGTCTTTCCAGAACCAGGGACCACTCCTGCTTTCTTCTTGTATCTCATTTGCTGTGTGGATTATGTTTTGGGTATTCCAGTTTTCTAGGTTAATAACCACTTATTAGTGAGTGCATACCATGATTCACCTTTTGAGTCTGGGTTACCTCACTTAGTATGATGTTCTCTAGCTCCATCCATTTGCCTAAGAATTTCATGAATTCATTGTTTCTAATGGCTGAATAGTACTCCATTGTGTAGATATACCACATTTTTTGCATCCACTCTTCTGTTGAGGGATACCTGGGTTCTTTCCAGCGTCTGGCAATTATAAATAGGGCTGCTATGAACATAGTAGAGCACGTATCCTTATTACATGGTGGGGAATCCTCTGGGTATATGCCCAGGAGTGGTATAGCAGGATCTTCTGGAAGTGAGGTGCCCAGTTTTCGGAGGAACCGCCAGACTGCTTTCCAGAGGAAATGGAAGAAGACCTCAAAAAATGGGAAAACCTCCCATGCTCATGGATCGGTAGAATCAATATAGTTAAAATGGCCATTTTGCCTAAAGCACTATATAGATTCAATGCAATACCCATCAAAATCCCAACTCAATTCTTCACAGAGTTAGAAAGAGCAATTATCAAATTCATCTGGAACAACAAAAAACCCAGGATAGCTAAAACTATTCTCAGCAACAAAAGAAAATCTGGCAGACATTTATATTTATATTTTATATATATATTTATCTTTATTGATTTTGTTTAAGAGACTGAGTATCACTCATTATAGAAATTAAAACAATGTGCTCAAAAGTATATACTTTCAATATCTCATTACTAGATAATTAAAACTCTATATAATAATATCAATGAGGTTAGTGAGTAAACTTTGTCTAAGGTCTACTTATATCTAAAATATGTAGCCTTCTCAATCTGATTTTGATATTACAATGTGAAACCAACCATTGGTTAAAATAATTCCTGTGGAATTCAGGCAAGGGAATTTATTTATGTTTCACTAAACTGTACTATAAACTGTTTCAATATATACACTACTCAATTTAGTACATGGTTTTATATTTTTACAAATTGTTCTGCTTTTATGAAGACCAATTATTGAGGGATAATTACTTTGTTTTAAAATTAACTTCCCTTGTATTCTCCCCTGTCCAAACATTAGAAAGGTAAGAAATCTAGCCAGAGAAAATGTGAGGATGGTAGGTGTTTTTACCATGTGTCCCACAGAGTCACCATTTTCATGAGTATTGGTTTTTGTGGGGTTATTGTTGTTGTTGCTGTTGTTATACACATAGTGATTACTTCCAAGTCTTTCATTACTATCAAGCTGGCTCTCTAACATAACCCAACATTCCCTTGCCATATGGAATTTGGAAGAGTTAATCACATCATGTCTCTAGTTGTATTCTTTGCCCTTTTTGGCTTCTTGGCTGCAAAATCTAATTTGAAAATATCACATGATAAAAAACAATAAAGAAAGAATTCCTGAGCTTTAAGAGACTTTAAATGTTCAAGAAGGAGGGTTCTGCATGCAAACTCCTCAACATAGAAACACAGCCATAAAATGTGATGAAGACCTGGGTGTAAGGAACATTGCTTTCATCCCATCTCATCCCCAACCTGAGTCATGGGTGGTTGTTGTTTGTTCTTCTCCTTCCATTCCTCTTTCTCCTTCTTGTTCATCTATGTATTCAGATTTCTTACCTTTTGCCCTAAGTTTGAGTATACATATGCAATTCAAAACTTAGGAGGTGGAAGTAGGAAGATTGTGAGTTTGAGTCTAGTCTGAATTACACAGTGAAGACTTATGTTAAATGGACATTGAGTTTTTGCAATAATGCTTTAGATTTCAAATCTTGGATATTTCAAAATTACAGTGCTCTTGGAAAACAAGTAAAAGGATATTCTTTAAATCATTCTCTGCAGTCAAAATTTTCTGAATTAAGTGCTTTGCTATACAATTAAGATGGATAATTATATAAGTAACTGAAGAGAACCAGCTTTTGAAAGTATTAAAGGAAAGTTGATGTCTTTCTTTAAGATGGTGAATATGGGTTAAAGACGAATATGGTAGAATTATGATCCTTGTAATAGAGGTGAAACAATAGACATTCATAGAGTTTCTGAATTTGAAATCATGTTGATGAAAACCTGTAAATTTGAGCTATCTCTAGTGAAGAAAGGTGCAAAACACCTTGTTTTTTTATAAGTTAGAGAGAAATTGCTTGGGAAAGCATGCAATTCAATGCCCTAGTTTTTGACAGCAAACGTAGGAAAATGTCACACAATGATGTTAGGGAAATTGCCAATTGCCAGTCTCCTACAAAAGAAAACTATGGAGTCTTGGAGTGCACTGGGATGTGAAGACTTGAAAGCACTTGGATCTTCTCTAGAAATGCCAGGCTCCGCTGACCTCCCTCCTGGTCCACATCAATCAGACAGTTTTGTCAAAGCTGCTGTAATTTAATCTCTAACTAATCATGACTTTGGCTACAATGTTGTCATAGGGATAGTGCTGGAAAATAAAGTAACTACAGTTTTAGAGATTTTTCTTTTTTCTTTTGGTTTAAAATGCATATGACTAAAACAAATTACTTCAGAAAATTTATCCATTTTCAAAGTGTTTAATTTACAGTTTTGCTTTGACGAAATGACATGATAAAAACAAAGTTGAGAGGTGAAGGGTGTATTTGGCTTATGCTGCCACCTTCCTGTTCATCACTGAAGGAAGTCAAGACAAGAGTTCAAGCACAGCAGAGATCTGGAAGACAGCTGATGCAGAGGCCATGGAGGAATGCTCCTTACTCACTTGCTTGTCATAACTTACTCAACTTGCTTTCTTAGAGAATTTATGTCTACAGTGGGGCAGGCACTCCCATATCAATCATTAATTAAGAAAAAAGCCTAACATCACTATTTTATGCAGGCATTGTCTCAATTGAGGTTTCCTCCTTCCAGATGATTCTAGCCTGTGTCAAGTTGACGTAAAACTAGCCAACATGTACACTAATTCCTTTGCCTCTGAAATCACAGGAAAATGTTCAACTATAGGCTTTTAACTTTCTGCTTATTAGTTCAGTAATTAGCAACAATTTAGCATATCAGTCACTCCCAGCTGGTGGGACTGCAAGCTTATAAAACCACTTTGGAAATCAATCTGGTGGTTCCTGAGAAAAATGGAAATAGTTCTATGTGAATACCCAGCTATATCACTACTGGGCATATACCCAAAAGATGCTCTAATGTATTACAAGGACACATGCTCCACTATGTTTATAGCAACCTTATTTATAATAGCAAAAAGTTGGAAAGAACTGAGATGTCTCTAACCAGAAGAATGGATACAGAAGATGTGGTACATTTATACAATGGAGTACTATTTAGTTGATAAAAACAATGACTTCATGAAATTCTTAGACAAAAGGATAGAACTAGAAAGTATCATACAACCTTAAGTATGATACAACCTTAAGACCGTAATGAGCTTAGGAGGAAGGAAGATCAGGGTATGGATGTTTCAGTCCTCCATTGAGGAAAATACAGTATGATGGGGGAGGTAGAGTTTGGTGAGAACTGGGAGGGAAAGAGTAGGAGGAAGAATTAAGGGGACAGTATCAGGTACTAGAGGGGATAAAAGAGAGGTATAGTGGGTCAGAAAATCTAGTAAAAATATGTAGCAGAGGGTGATGAGGAACTGGGGATAGCCACTGGAGGGTCCAAGACACCAGGGGCATGAGAGTCTCCCAGGACCCTAGAAGAGGATATAGAATCTGTAGAGACCACCTTCAGTAGATAGGCACACCCCGTGGTGGAGGGGTAGGGCTACCCATCCATCTCAAAATTTCTAACACAGAGATGTTCCTGTCCAATGGAAGAAAAGGAACCAAAAATTGGAGCAGAGACTAAAGGAAGGGCTATCCTGGGACTGCCTCACCTGGGGATCCATCCTGTCTGCATATACCAAACCTGATACTGTTTCTGTTGCCAAGAGGCACTTGCTGAAAGGAACATAGTATGGCTGATCCTTGGGAGTTTTGGCCAGCAGCTGACCAATGCAGATGTGGATGCTTGGAGCCAACCATCAAACTGAGCTCATGGACTCTTGTTGGGGAGCTGTCAGAAGAACTGTAGGAGTAGAGGACTGCAACCCCATAGAAAGAACAATGCTGGCTTCCCAGACCACCCAGTGTTCCCAGGAACTAGACCTCCAACCATGGAGAGTATGGGGACAGATCCATGGCTCCAAATACATATGTAGTAGAGGAGGGCCTTGTTTGACATCATTGGGAGAGGAGGGCCTTGATCCTGTGGAGGTTTGATGCCCCACAGTAGGGGCTTGCTGTAGCTGTGGGACAGTAGTGGGTCAGTGGATGGGTGAGCACCCTCATAGAGACAAAGGGGAGGGAGAAGAGTTTGGATGTGGGATGGGGATGTGTGGAAGGGTAACCAAGAAGTGGGATATGATTTGAGATATAAATGAATGGAATGATTATAAAAAGGGAAAAAGAAAAGAAAAAGAAGGAAAAGCAACATTGTTTTTAAGACCCATAATATCTTCAATGCAATTATTCATAGAACTTTTGCTCACAAATTTTAGATTATTTCTATTGAAATGTAAGAAACAGTAGTCATTTTTGGTGGAATGTCTGGCTCCATAATATCTGAATTATGAATTACAATTTTGACTAAGGCCACAAAAGTCAGGAAACATTTGTGGAAAGATGGTTACTCAGAGGCTCAAGTTTTGATTAGAATCTTTTGGATTTGTTTCTTTAAATCATCACTGTCCAAGGCAGGATCATGGGGTCTACAGGTTTTTCCTCTGTATGTCTACTCTAATCTCCATTTCATCATGTTCTTTGCCTGTTTTCTATTTATATTTTATGGCTGTGAGTCACATATCTGAGAAAAAGTTTAAATATCTTAGAGTGGAGAATAATTTTGTTTCTCAAAAAGGAAATGCTACTAAAATATATGAAAACTGTCTGCTTTGTGGAAACAAAGATTCAGATTGCTTTTGAGAAACTTAACACTGTCATTGGTGTTCTACAGAAAAACCAAAGTGGGACACATTATAAACAAGTGAAGAAATTTTGCTGAACAGAGTACATTCCATGCTTTTTTCTTGAAAATAAGATCTTCCTTCATCTGCTTTCTAATTTTCCAGTTCATTTACTGTCACTCACTATATAACACTGGCTATTATAATAAATTATGTAATATTTCTCTGTATACTATGCTAGAATTGAATGAGGGAGATGTTGTTTTCTATAGGCAAAGCTGTGATTGTTTTGTAAAATGCAGTACCATGGTAGAGGATAGCAAGTAAGACTTGATCCAAAAAGAAAAGAGACCCTTTAGACATGTCAAGAATATTGTCACAAATGCCATCAACCAAATGAGAGACACTTTGGTTATTTTTTTTCCTTCCCACCCTTGTTTTATCAGAGACTTCTAATTCCTCACCTAGTGATATGTTATTTGGTATTTGAGCCTGAGGTAGCATGTTCTCAGAAATAAAAAATGGAGTGTGGAAAATAAATAAATAAACCTATGAATGAAATTTGTGACCTGTTTTTTGATTTATTTGATCTACACACAGTGTAAAATTGGGATTCAAGTAATTTACTTAGAAAGTGAATCCAGAAACTGGAATGGAAAAATGACATTCAAACAGCAAGGAAGTGGCACAAGCAACATTTATAAGTAGTGGGCAACCAAGACTAAGTTGTGTTGAAGCTCTCAGATATAATGCATGAAAAAAAAATCTTCCTTTATCCCCCCTAAGGTATGGTTGAACTGGAGTAAGCCTATGCTAGCTTCCATCCATTGGTTGTTGAGAACAGCTTTTGAGAGAAGATGGACCCTTACCCACTTTCTGCTTTCTCTGGGCATGAACTGAATGTTCCTATTATTAACGAAAGCCTAATTGTCTTGGAATTAAAGCCCTCATGCAAGAACCAGTTGTCATTCTAGGAGTGACAAATGTGGTGAGACAGTAGTAGCCCTAGTAAGTTCCAAGATCTTAGTCAGGAGATTCAATGGAGTTCCCCCATCATGTTTATCATACCAAAGTCTTAATCTATCCACATATTACTTAAAGAAGAAGATACTTTTTATCCTAAATGCCACCATTCTGGCCCAAAGTTCTTAATGCAAATAAACGGTTAAATTGGTGCCTCTTAGTTCTGTTAAGCCAAATTCCTCTGTTCTTATTACAAATACCTTAAGATATTCAATTCACTATTTTGAATAAAAGTAAAATAACCTACTACTTTGTAAAGAATTATGTCCCTCTAAAATTTGCATATTGCAGCAATATATCTAAAAACAAAGTATTTAGAAATGTTACCAAATGATGTCACAATGTGGAAGTGTAGTTACAGAAGACTGCGGCCTTAAAAATGAACTTTTCCTATATCCATCAAATGAGAGCAGACAAAACACAACTTTCTGAAAGTGTCACCAAAACACAGCATTGCTGGTCTTTCCACCTCCTATTCCCAGCTTTGAATGCTCTAATTAGATGTTTTTGTAATGTATTTTCTTTTCTGTTATTGCTTATTTTCTTTGTTTATATTTCAAATGTAATCCCCTTTCCCAGGATCCCCTCTGCACACCCCCTGTCCCCTACACCCTTCCCCTGTTTCTATGAGTGTTCTCTCCTACCCACTCACACATTCCCACCTCACCACCCTAGCATTCCCCTACACTGGGGCATTGAGCCTTCATAGAACCAAGGGCCTCCTCTTCCCATTGATGCCTGAGAAACACATCCTCTGCTACATATGTAGCTGGAGCCATGGGTTGCTCCATCTGTAGTCTTTTGTAGGTGATTTAGTTTCTGGGAGCTCAGGCCCAGGGGCAGGGTTGGGATTCTGCATGGTTGATATTGTTTTTCTTCCTAAAAAGATTCTTTTAAGTCACTCACTCTAAGGAATTGTTTTACTATACTTTAGGATAATTCAACACTTCTCTACATATCTTTTATAATTGGAAAAATGGTGTTATATTATAATTCTAATAAAAATAAAAAGAAGCATACTGTTTAAAATAAAGTGAGTTTCATTATAGCCCTAAATAAAGTAGAAGAGGCAGTTAGTTATGTGTTATGAACTTGTGATGTGATAACAGCAGATGCTGGAATTCAGTGGGAAAATTTAGATAGTTTTCATGTTCTTGAGTACTTAATCAAGGCATTTTATAGACATGCATGGCTAGTAGCACAAACAGGAACAGATTATAAAATGATAGTAAAAGGTTCCAAACACGGAGATGAGGGCTAGTACCAGGAAAAGGAATTTAGTAGTTTAAGCAGCTCAAATAGTAAGGCTTGAGGGTTTTATGTCATATAACATGGAGATTTTCTGTCATTTGCATAGAGTGGGCTTTTTGGCAAATTCTCATCTGGTACATGTAGTTCTGCAAACAGCTTTGTGCATCATATGTCTCATTAGCATCTCAAATCTCTACCCAGAGGTGTGGGTTGAATATAATATATCATGGGACACCATCAAAAATCTAAGAGTGTTTCTCTTCTATACTGGTTGCTTCAGTCTGTTCTACTTGTCCTTGAGAAGGGGGTACTATCTATCCAGTTTTCTTCCTCACCACAGGTTTGTTTCATGCTAGGGGAAGCTTATGTGACGCTCTCTGAATTTTTCTTTCTGCATTGTTTCATCACCGATACCTACTATAAAACTCCAATCTTAAGGAAAAAAGGAAGCATTTACCTGAACAGTGTTAAAATCATATGCTTGACCATGGAAATACAGATTAATGCATTTAATGCATATAGTCACAATGCATGGACGCTATATGAACACAACTGTGAAATACAGAACCATAGTTTTGTTTTGTCATATTTTAAATGTTCTTCCAAATGCAAATCTTGATATATTTATAGAGAAAATAATTTATTTTTATTGAGTAACTTAATGACATTTTGGAAGAGTTTTGTGCAATGAAGAATATATATGCATACATGTGTACATGCATATATATTTTTCTATCATATACATTATACATATGTATTTATTTTATACATAAGATCAGATTGCTAGTCAGATATTACTATTGAGCTGCAAGGCTATTGAGGCAGGACCTTTCCTCATAATTATCACTTGTAAAAACAGTATTAGAAACTGCAAACTGTTACCAGGTTCTTGTGGTCCTGCTAACTAATGTCTCTCCTGAAACACACGAGCAGAATGTCCAGGCATGGGACAACAGAGAAAAAACTCTCTGTATCAAAAAATGTACTCCCTGCTTTCAGATGGGAATGATCCCATGCTCTATGAAGTGGTGTTTGGATGATTTCAGCACTTAGTAGTTTTTGTCCTAAGACATGGGAGAATACCACCTTAACTTACACTTTCCTTCAGGATCAACACTGGATCTTGTTTCTGGTATCTCTTAAGATGGGACACTAGACATGCATGTCTATAAAATGCCATGTTTAAGTACTCAAGAACATGAAAACTATCTAGATTTGCTCACTGAATTCCAGTATCTGCTGTTATCACAAGTTCATAACACATAACTGCCTCTTCTACTTTATTTAGGGCTATAATGAAACTCACTTTATTTTAAACAGTATGCTTCTTTTTATTTTTATTAGAATTAGAATATAATACCATTTTCCAATTATAAAACATATGTAGACAAGTGTTTAATCATCCTAAAGTATAGTAAACAATTCCATAGATTGAATGACTTAAAAGATTCTCATTAAGAAGATTCTTATTAGGAAGTAGCAAGGGTTTGTCATGAAAGCAAGTCTACTTCCACCAAGGAAAGATAACTCTCTTAAATCCATTTTCTTTCTAAGTACATTAAGATAGGGCATAAAACCTGCTAAAATATATGTGTGCAGTAGTGTCTCTAACTTTGTCAACTCTAGCCTTTGATGGTGTTCCACTCTAAAGTTGTCCCTTTGGCTATTGTCTAGTCTATGATAATGTAAATATACTTAATTTTAGTTAAAAGCACATTGACAATCACAAGAAATTTTAGAAAAGACAAAGATGAAGAAAGGCCAAAATATGCTACTCAGAACTAGGGAAGTGAATAAATAAATTTTCATATGAATTGAATTGATTTTCAGAGCTCTCTGACATTCCATTTGATGATGTTAATAATAATGACAGCTTAGTGATCACTCACCAAAAACTCAATGTCAGTTGACGGCCCTCATATTACTCCCTCATGTTTACTGTAAACATATGTACTGTATAAGGCTATGTAGACTGTCACAAATATGTAGTATAGATTTTAGTGTTAAACATCACGAAAATTGCTTGCACACATTTTACTATCTGAACTTTACTATTGTTATATATTTTCTTTGCAGTAATCTTGAAAAGTATCTTTTTCAAATAGATTGAAGGTTTTCTATCTCCTATTGCCAATCTTGAATGTCTTTTTCTGTGAGGTATAAAAGAAGTGTCTTCACCCATTATACATAGCACTGACAAGCCAAGGAAAATAAGTTTTAGTGAAAAGTGAATGCACCAGAGTTACCTAAAGGAGCATGGGGGGCACAAAGGCAGTTGTATCACTAAAAGGTCTCATCCCAAAGTTGGAAAGTCACAAAATGTTGTTGCATAGAGGAGTCCACATGCCTCCCAAGTTAGTTTCCCACTTTTATATGGTTGTTTCTCACAGGATTTAACACAGCTTGGGCAGGAGTGAGTATTGTCTAGAATATCAGATCCTTGTTCTCATCCATCTACTGGTGGTCCCCACTGTTCCAGGAGGTATCATGAACCTATATACTCAGGTACCCACTCTGATTTTCTGTTTATTTTATTTCCATGACTCTGGAAGAAAGTATCCTGCATACATCATCTGCTTCATGATGGCAAAGGTGATTCAGGTGAGGAGGGGGCGTTTTCACTCCTCCAATGAAGATGGAGAGTATGAAGTGATATTGTCTTCTTGAAAAGTTCTGAGAGTAAATTTTAAGTATCCTCACCACAAAAACAGTAACAAGGGGAAGTAAGGAAGTTATTAGTTTGGATTTTTCATTCTGTGTCTGCACATAAATATTATAAATAAATATTTTTAAAAAGGAACTCAAGTATATCCCATTATTTTATTATTGGAATATTCATGTCAGAACTTGATTTGGTGATTGTCTATCAAAATTCTGTTTTTCTTTCACCCTGAGACTGTATATAGATTACATTGTGATTGGATATGGCTAAATTATTTGAGTTCTCTTCAGTGGGAGACTGGAGAAAAGAGATAGGTGACACTTACTGGCATGGTCTATTAAATATTACTTAAAAGCTCCAGTGTCCCTTCTCATGCCTTGTTCACCAGTTTTGCAGAAAGAATCTAGAGGGTGTTTCTGAAGTTTCAGGTGTTAACAGAGGTAGAAAATAAAGAAAAGTCAATCACTGAGTTACTGAGGACAAATTGTAACTCTGAAATATTTAAGTGTATTTTCTATAGAAATTAGTCTTATTTATTTATCTACTTATTTATTTTTGTATTTCTGGAGTCTTACACATGCTAAATAACTTCTACTGTCCCTTTAAAACTGAAACAACTCATTGTTTTCTGTGTATTACAAACCACATTTTCCTGAGTACTTTGTGCTGCCTCTTTAGTTACAAGTGTTTTTGTTTCTCTAATGTAAATTCAGAAAAGTGGAATTGCTAGCTCTTGAGATATTCCAGCTTTAAAATTCAATATATATATATTGAGGTAAACAACATATACAAACCCCACTAGCCAGAAAGTTTACCTGATCAAAACTAGGGAGGTGATTGGAGACTGGGGGTGAGGGATGGGGTGGTGGGGATGGGGTGAACAGTAAAAAAAAAAAAAAAAACTGAAAATGGATCTTATTAAGGAAGTTGTTCCAAGAGTCCTGCTGTGAATGAAATAATGGATTTAGGGTGAAAAACTCACCTCTTCATCAGCAGCAAGCAGAATGTATTTTACCTTCATTCTATTTTATTAGTGTTTTTAATTGAAATAGAATTATAACACTTCATCTTTCCTTTTCTTGTCTCCAGCACCTCCCTTTACTCGCCTCAAACATCCTGATAGCCTTTGTTTCTCTCTGTGTTTCTCACCACCCCTCTCTCTTCTCTCTCATTTTAATCAGAATTATAATGCTATGAAGAGAAGCCATAACCATGGGAATTCTTACAAAAGAAAGCATTTAATTAGGGCTTCCTTACAGCGTCACAGGTTTAGTTCATTACCATTATGCTTGGTGGGATGTAGATAGACATGGTACTGGAGAAATAGCTTAGAATTCCACATCTGGATCTGCAGGAAGCAGGAAAAGAATGCCATTGGGTCTAGTTTGTGCTTTTAAAATGTCAAATCCCACCCCCAATGACACAGTTCCTCCAGCACAACCACACCTAATCCACTGAGACTACCCTTCCTAATCCTTCTCTACTAGTGCCACTCCCTGTAAGCTTCCACTATATGAACCTGGGAGGCATTCTTATTCAAAGCACCCCCCCTCTTTCTCTCTCTCTCTCTCTCTCTCTCTCTCTCTCTCTCTCTCTCTCTCTCTCTCTCTCTTTGTGTGTGTGTGTGTGTTGTCTGTACAGGTGTGTGGCTCAGAAGCCAGTGGAGAAAATCTGATCTCTTATTACTCTCTACCTCATTTCTTTGAGACTGGATCTTCCTGAATGCTGAGATAGACTGGTAGTTAACAAACTCCAGCAATACTTCTGTCTCAGCACCTCACAGCTCAAAAGTGTGGGGATATCTTCTTAAATCAAAAACTTCCTGGGGCTGGAGAAATGGCTTAGCAGTTAATAGCACTGTCTTATCTTCAAGAGAACCCAGACCTTATTTCCAGCATCTCCATGACAGTTTACAGCTCTCCATAAACTCCAGTTCCAAGGTATTCATCACTCTCTTCTGACTTCAATGGACTCCAGGCATGCAAATGGTGTCCAGACATACATGCAGATAAAACAATTATAATACTGAAAGAAAGAAGTTAACTAAAAAATTAAACAAAATGTCCATAACAAATGTTTTCAGTAGTACTATGAGGCATGACCAATCATCTGTTAATTGTGACAATTGTCACAGAACATATATAGACACTGAACACACCACACATATAGAACACACATCCACATTGAATACATAATATACAGAGAACATACAACAAATACATAGGACATATGTGCAACACCACACACATATGTATAATACACATTACACAAATATGCGTGTATGTACAAACATACCACACATCTAGCATATATACATTTACAGGTGAACATATCCCTTTCACTGACATTTTATCTTTTACATGTTTTCCCCCTTTGTAAAATTACTCAGGCAGCATCTTTCTGGTATTTAAATTAGTCTACATAAAAATCCTGAAGTCACTCATCTTCCAGGCTTTGCTCAGTCTCCTTGACAACCTCCCTAGCAACAGACTTCTTTAAAAAGGAATCTCAAAAAAGTTGCATAGAATCATATTCTTTGCAATTATGTTTAGAACATGGGAAAATATAAAACAAAGTCTCATATCACAATGTACACTGGCTTCCTTTAGTCTCTGTTATATAGTACTCTTGCTTTCCTGGGATCATTCAATCTCCATAAAGCCCTCAGAGTCATCTTAACAAGCAAAAGACCTTATGTCATTTTTAGACTAAAACTCTTGTCGTATCATGTTATCATGTTCTTTCCTTCACCTGAAGCCCACATATTGATCAGAACTTGGAAATACCACTCAAAACCCTTGGTCTCTCTGGGTTCACTCCCTCCCTTTTTAGTCCAGCAGGCATGCTTGCACTTACTCTCTGGCTTGCCAAGGTCAATCCTCTTATAAAGTCTTGGTATTTGCCTTGCTCTTCTGGCTTTTCTGCCTTCAGATACTTATCATATCCCTCCTGCATTCTCTGAGAAACCCTCAGGTTCCATACCCATCATAACTAATTATTTGCAGTAGAATTTTATTTTATCTAAAATTTCTGTCTTTTGCATATGCATTTATTATCTAGTACATTATCATGGAAGGGAAGATCTTTTCTTCACTGTTGCTTTATTCCCATCACATAGTGTAAAGGTGGACTGAATAAATTAAATGACTTAATTGCCAGTATTTGTCTAGTGCTTCCCCTTCATCAAATTTTCTTTAGCAAGTTTTTTGCTTTGGGTATTTCTGATGAAATGAATGACATTTATAGAGAATGAAGCCCAGTACCTCAGTTATCCAGGAAGCAATTGCTCATGCATTAGGGGCATCCCAGATTTAATTTGAGAAGCAAATTGGGATTCTGAAAGACAGTTGAATTAACTGTAATTAGAGTGTGAAAGTGGGAAGGGCAGTTTTGCTGTTCTGTTCCTTGCTGTCACCCAGTCTTCAATGTCATGCATAAAACATTTTTGCCTGGACTTTGGCAAAGTTTAGCACACTGGAGTAGAAGGAAAAGATATCTGACACTTGGGTGGTTACTGAGATTATAGAACTGATTGTAGGCAAAAGAAAGAAATAATAATAATAATAATAATATATATAAATAATATAAATAATCATATACTAACACTTAAAAAATGCTGACTCCTTCCCAAATTAGCATTTAAACTGGCAATGCTTCTGATGAGTACTGAAAGAAGAAATTAGTATCTGTATCAGTACTGTGTGTTGACTACTGTTATCATGACTTATCTATCATTTTCTTTCTCATCTGTTTTGTTTTGTTATGGTGATATTTCCAGTCCTTCAGACAACTATAAAATTGTTCATGGTACCCACATTCACCTTGACTTGAGATATGTTGATATATAAAATAAACCTTAAATTGTCTGAGACGTGAAGTACTCCTCATGAAGGTAGAGAGGATGCTTCACTTTCATCAATTTAATGATACACTATTTTCTCTTCTACTTAATGGGACATTTGCCCATATATTTATGATCTTTTAGCTGGTTGTTTAACACTCCTCCCAAATTCTTAAAGTATCACTAGCAATAGCCTTAGTTTAGTCTTAAGTGAACTTGTTCCAGATCATCACTTTAAATTTCAATGACAACCTGATATAATAAAGATAAGGCACAGTTGGTTCCTTTTTTTATATTAGAATATAAATATAAGAAAATGTTTTAAATTTAATAAATAATCACCAGGGGTCATAATGTTACATTAGATATCACTCTCTACTATTTTTGTAGTGATAGGAACCAAACCCAAGCCCTCATATACGCTAGATAATATGAAGCTCTAGCCCAGCCTCTTTCTCCCGATCTCTATTCTGTCAAATTTCAATCAGTAAGTCTTGTAATTCTATATTTTTATACCAAGGCTTCTTGTTTCTAATCATAAAAGTATCCTGGCAGGCTGAGTTCTATGGAGATTGAAAGCCAACACATGTAGTGTTGGTGTGATCAATAGCAAATGGGGACAATATCTTCCCAATTATTTGGTGGTCAGTGATCCAGCTGTCGAACAAGAAAGCAAAAAAAACCCAAACTCTTTGTAGGAAAGTGGGAATGTCTGTGCTTTTATTAAAGGAAAGAGCAGGGGAACTGGTAGAAATTCTCAAAGGAAATGGTCTGGGGGGGATGCAAGGGAGTCAGAAAAAGAAAAGGGAGCCTTGTTTGACTTTTAGCTTAGAAGAGACAAGAGGAGCAGTGCATAGATAGGCTACCAAATGCATCTTAGTGAACCAGCAGCAGTCGGAGTACCCTCACCTGAAGTCTTCCTCAGCTGCAAACTGTAGTAGTAAGAAGAGGATCTTTCTTTTTATTATTATTAATTATTTTTATACACTCGATATTTTATTCCCCACCCCACCAACTCTTGTCCACCCTCTGACTGTTCCACATCCCATATCCCCTCCCATCCCTCTGTCTCCACGTAGATGTCTCTACCCCCCACCACACCTGACCTCTAAACTCCCAGAGGCCTCCAGTCTCTTGAGGGTTAGGTACATAATCTCGGAATGAACACAGACCCAGCAGTCCTCTACTGTATGTGTGCTAGGGGCCTCATATCAGTTGGTTCAAGCAGCCTGATTGGTGGTCCAGTGTTTGAGAGATCCCAGGGGTCCAGATTAGTTGAGATTAATTGAGATTGTCTTCCTACAGGGTCACCTCAGCTTCTTTCAGCCTTCCCTAATTCAATAGCAGGGGTCAGCTGCTTCTGTCCATTAGTTGGGTGCAAGTATCTGCATCTGACTCTTTCAGCTTTTTCTTTAGTCTTCTGGAGTATTGTCATGCTAGGTCCCCTTTTGTGAGTGTTCCATAGCCTCAGTAATAGTGTCAGGCCTTGGGACCTCCCCTTGAGTAGGATCCCACTTTGGTCCTGTCACTGGCTTCTTTTCCTCAGGCTCCTCCCCATTTCCATCCCTGTAATTCTTTCAGACAGAAACAATTATGGGTCAGAGTTATGACTGTGGGATGACCCCCTTCTCCCTCATTTGAAGCCCTGTCTTTCTGCTGGAGGTAGGATCCATAAGTTCCCTTTCCCTATTGTCAGGCATTTCATCTAAATTCCCTCTCTTTCAGTCCAGCCTTATTTGTGATAGCCAGAAGCTGGAAACAACCTAGATGTCCCTCGACAGAAGAATGGATACAGAAAATGTGGCTCATTTACACAATGGAATACGACTCAGCTATTAACAATAAGGACACCTAGTTTTGCAGGCAAATAGATAGAACTAGAAAATATTATCCTGAGTGAGGTAACTCAGACCCAACAGGACATGTGTGGTATGCACTCATTAATAAGTGGATATTAGCCAAAACAAAACAAAACAAAAGCAAACAAACAAACAAAAAAAAAACAAAAACAAAAAACAGAATACCCAAGATACAGTCTACAGAACTCAAAAAGATCAACAAGTTGAAATGCCCAAATGAGGATACCTCAGTCCCACTTGGAAGGCAGAAGAAAGCAATCACAAGTGGGGAAGGAGGGAGGGACCTGGGAGGGAAAGTGGGTGGGGCAGGGCAGTGGGGGGTAGAGGGGAACCTGATCTGAAATTGGGGAAGGGAAAAGGCCTAAAGCCCTGGGGGCCAGAAGAAAGAATGGAAAGAGGAAACCTCGGGAGATAGGAGGTTAGAGGGACCCTCCAGAATCCATCAGAGATCTAGGAGGTGAGAGGAGGATCTTTCAAGATGCATCACTGAATGAAAAAACTAGAAAGACTAGAGCTCAGAGGTAGAAACAGCACATAGAGGTGGCTCAGAATATTTCCAGCTGTTTCATCTACTTGTCAACTCTGGAATTCTCCAGTGGCCTGAAACAATTTTCTTGATATAGCTAAAGAGAATATTGTGATGACAACTGTGAGACATCTTGAAATTTATAATTCTCTTTTCTTTTGTGTAATTATTACTCAAATAAGTTTAAAGAAGAATGAGGACTTGACCAATGACTATAACTGGTGACCTGGATGAACTCTGATACTTCATCTTTGTCTTTAAAGTTACTAGGCATTTACATATGAAGTGTTCCTTTGTCATCTTCATTAAGATTTTCCAGCTTCCACCAACTCTGCCTTGGGCAGATCAGGAGCTTCAGATTCCCTCCCACACCCAGAAACAGCCTGACTTTAGGAAGTCCATCACAACCAGGCTCATAGAAGGAACAGTCTCCAGGCAGAGGTAGCAAAGTTAGTTAACACCAGTGATAACAAGATGGCAAGAGGCAAGCACAAGAACATAAGCAACAGAAAGCAATGCCACTTGGTACCATCAGAAACCCAGTTCTCCCACCACAAAAAGCCCTGAATACCCTAATATACCAGAATAGCAAGATTCTGACCTAAAAGCCCATATCATGAAGATGATAGAGGACCTTAAGGAGGTCATACATAACTCCTTAAATAAATATAATTGAATACAGGTAAACAGGGAGAAACCCTAAAGAGGATATAGATAATCCCTTAAAGAAGTGCAGGAAAACACAATAAAATAGGTGAAGGAATTGAAGAAAATCATTCAGGATCTAAATACGGAAATAGAAACAATAAAGAAATTACAAAGTTTGGCAACTCTGGATATGGAAAACCTGGAAAAGAGATCAGGAGTTAGAGATGTAAGCATCACCAACAGAATACAAAGATAGAAGAGATAATCTCAGGCATACAATGTATCATAGAAGATATTGATGCAACAGTCAAAGAAAATACAAAATGCAAAATGCTCCTAACATAAAATATCCAGGATATTCCAGACACAATGAAAAGCTCAAACCTAAAAATAATAGGAACAGAAGAGATTGAAGAATCCCATTTCAAAGGGTCAGAAAACACCTTGAACAAAATCATAGAAGAAAAATTCCTTAACCCAAAGTAAGAGATGACCATAAACATAAAAGAAGCCTACAGGCCACCAAATAGATTGGATCAGAAAAGAAATTCTTCCTGTCACATAATAATCAAAACACTATACACACAGAACAACAAACGAATATTAAAAGCAGTGACGGAAAAAGGCCAAGTAATATATAAAGGCAAACCTATTGAAATTATACCAGACTTCTCAACAGACTCTAAAAGCCAGAAGATCTTGGGTAGATATCAGGCAGACCCTAAGAGAACACAAATGTCAGCTAAGGTTACTATAGGAAGTAGTAAAAGGAAAGTCTAAGATGATCTCTCAGTTCTGAACATTTATATCCCAAATGCAAGGATACTCATATTTGTAAAAAAAAAAAATGCTAAAGCCCAAAACATACATTGCTTATCACACAATAATAAAGGGAGATGTCAACACCCCATGCTTATTAATAGACACATCATGGAAACAGAAACTAAACAGAGACACAGTAAAACCTAAAGATTTTCCAATATCTGAGCTTTCAGCACATAAGATTACCTTGAGAAAATCGGTCTCAACAGTGGAGTATGAGAAAATTGGAGACACTGAAGATGAATAGCTGACAAGGCTATACTAATAAAAAGAAAGTTAGAGAGCTACTTGGACAACGGAGTCAATGAAGGAAAAATCACAAAAAGATTAGAGTAGTAAGAATTCGTGCAAAATGGGCTACTGATATCAAGAGTAGAGAAAGGATTTTATCAGTAACTGAATATGATCTGATATGAAGGGGAGAATAAGTTCTGTAAACAGCATAGAGCCTTGCATCATTGTAATGAAATGCCAAAGGATGTTAACCTTCAAAGTAAGCTTGTGGCCCTGGAGATTTGAGCCTAAATTCAAAGAGCCTGTACTGGCTGGTTTTGTGTGTCAACTTGACACAGGCTGGAGTTATCACAGAGAAAGGAGTTTCAGTTGGGGAAGTGCCTCCATGAGATTCATCTGTGAGGCATTTTCTCAATTAGTGAACAAGGAGGAGGGCCCCTTGTGGGTGGTACCATACCTGGGCTGGAAGTCTTGGGTTCTATAAGAGAGCAGGCTGAACAAGCCAGTGGAAGCAAGCCAGTAAGAAACATCCCTCCATGGCCTCTGCATCAGCTCCTGCTTCCTGACCTGCTTGAGTTCCAGTCCTGACTTTCTTTTGTGATGAATAGCAATGCAGAACTGTAAGCTGAATAAACCCTTTCCTCCCCAACTTGCTTCTTGGTCATGATGTTTGTGCAGGAATAGAAACCCTGACTAAGACAGAGCCCCATTGTTTTTGGCCTTAGTGAGGATTCCAGGTGGTAACAACAGGGAGCCTGTGCTGGAACAAATTCCTCAAAGGAAACAGTCTATTATCCCACAGTCCTCTTTGAGGTTATAGCCACAGTCCCATTAGTACCACTCAATAGCCTTTTCTCTTAAAGGCCCATTGAAATTTCCGATATTGTCAGCAGGGAACAAACTTCTAATATATGTGGTGCTTGGGAACACTACCCATATTTAAACTGTAGGGCTGACTTTGAAATCTTGATAAAACTAGGCAGATCAACTGATTAAGGACAAAGCTTAGTTGAAAAGAGGGTTCAGAAAAGACTAAGCTCTGTCCCTTGAGTCTTGGTAGTGTGGGGAAGGTTTGTCCTGGTCACACTCTCTTTCTTTTGAAACACAGCTTTGACTCTGAACCTTCCTCCTCCAGCTTGCTAAGTCCACTAGCCATGTTACTCCAGATGATGGCTATGCAGTCAGCTTGGGGAACTTACTTGATGTTATTTCATTCTAATACAAAGTATCCTCATGAATGAGGCAATGTTATATTGTATCTGTTTACATAAAAATAAAAAGATTGAGTGCAGCAGTGGCTGGTCCAGCGGAAGGGCCATCAGCAGTGGAACCAAGGTGACACAGGGTCCAGTTAGGCCCTGTGCCCACGACCACTGACCTTCGCTGACCAGCCGGGCTGCAAGCAGCTGTGGATTTGCGGTGCCTTTTGCTGCACGGAAGCCACTTCAGAACTCGGCCTCCCGCCAGTCAGGAGAGGCTCACCTCCATCTTGGTTTCGGACTCCAGAGAGATCGGACAGACTGAGGTACACAAACATAACCCGAGGCCAACATCGCGGGGGTCTGAGCCCAACGGGCGTTGGCCTGCACCCAAGCCCTGGGCTGTTCAGGGGACCATCGGGGTGCCAACACAGGCAGGAGGTTCTTTTCCCCGGGCCGGCGTGCGCAGCCCCATTTTGCCTACAGGACGCCAGAGAGTTCAGGCGGGCATAGCCGGCTAACAGGCATAGCCTGAGGCTAACAAAGCGGGGGTCTAGGCCCCAACAGGCCCTGGACTGACCCCAAGAACTGGGCGGCTTGGTGGGCCATCTGTGTGTCAACCCACCCAGGAGGTTGTTAGCCCAGCAGACTCTCACGGCGCTTTCAGGGAGCACGAGCACGCACGCCCGCCATCCTGGTCACCTGGTGGACCCCTGTTGACAGTCATAGCCCGAGGGGAACTTTGCTCGGACCTTGGCCTCCCAGGCTTTTGCCTGGACCCAGGGCAGGGCAGCCAGGCTAACCTTGTGTGTGCCAGCCCGGTTGGAGGATCAGGTGCCCAGCGGAGTGATCAGCATGCTGGGAAGGTCCCGGCAGCATACACCTTCTGTGCTCCCTGGGGGTGCACACGGGATCCATCTGGTTCACAGACACAATCTGGGGCAAAGCACACTAGAACTGCAAGGGCACCCAAGAGCACATCAGCAATCTGCTACAGGGGAAACCCAGCCATATAGTGTTGCAGTAATAGCCCCAGAGCCCCTCAGGAGGCCCAAACACCAGCCAGGGACAAGACCAACTAACTCCAAAGAACAAGATAGCAAAGGGCAAACACAGGAACACTACTAACAGAAATCTAGGCAATATGGCAGCCTCTGAACAAAACTCTCCAATATCAGCAAGTCCTGGTTATACCAACATACCAGAGAAACAAGATTTGGGTTTAAAATCACTGATCATGATGCTGCTAGAAGAACACAAAAAGGACATAAATGAATCTCTTAAAGAAATACAGGGGAACATGAATAAGCTAGAAAGCCGTATAATGGAAACAGAAAAATCAATTAAAGAAATGCAGGAGAATAAGGCTCAAGAGATAAAAGGCAATAAAGAAGAAAGGCAAAAAAAAAAAAAAACTTAAAGAAATGCAGGAGAACTTGAGTCAAGAGGCAGAAGTCATGAAAGAGGAAACACAAAAATCTCTTAAAGAATTACAGGAAAACACAAACAAACAAATGATGGAACTGACCAAAACCATCCTGGATCTAAAAACAGAAGTAGAAACAACTAAGAAATCACAAAGGGAGACAACTTTGGAGATAGAAAACCTTGAGAAGAAATCAGAGGTCATAGATGCAAATATAAACAACAGAATACAAGAGATGGAAGAGAGAATTTCAGATGCTGAAGATACCATAGAAACCATTGACCCAGCAGTCAAAGAAAATGCAAAATGCAAAAAGCTTGTATCCCAGAACATCCAGGAAATCCAGGATACAATGAGAAGACCAAACCTAAGGATTATAGGTATAGATGAGAGTGAAGATTTACAGCTGAAAGGGCCAGCAAATATCTTTAACAAAATTATGGAAGAAAACTTTCCCAACTTAAAGAGAGAGATGCCTATGAATATACAAGAAGCCTACAGAACTCCAAACAGACTGGATCTGAGCAGAAATACCTCTCGCCACATAATAATTAAAACCCCAAATGCACTAAACAAAGAAAGAATATTAAAGGCAGTAAGAGAAAAAGGCCAAGTAACATATAAAAGAAGACCTATCAGAATCACACCAGACTTCTCACCAGAGACCATGAAAGCTAGAAGATCCTGGGCAGATCTCATGCAGACTCTAAGAGAACACAAAGGTCAGCCAAGACTACTATACCCAGCAAAACTCTCAATCACAATAGATGGAGAAACCAAGACATTCCATGACAAAACCAAATTTACACATTATCTTTCCACAAACCCAGCTCTACAAAGAATAATAGGAGGAAAACTCCAATACAAGGAGGGAAACTACACCCTGGAAAAAGTAAGATAGTAACCTTCCTTCATCAAACCCAAAAGAAGATAATCACTCAAATATAAAAATAACATCAAAAATGACAGGAAGTAATAATCTCTATTCCTTAATATCTCTTAACATCAATGGACTCAATTCCCCCAATAAAAAGACATAGACTAACAGACTGGATAAGGAAACAGGACCCTACATTTTGCTGCATACAGGAAACACACCTAAATATCAATGACAAAAACTACCTTAGAGTAAAAGGCTGGAAGACAATTTTACAAGCCAATGGTCTCGGGAAACGAGCCGGAGTAGCCATTCTAATATCAGATAAAATTATCTTTCAACCTAAAGTCATCAAAAGAGACACTAAGGGACACTTCTTGCTGGTCAAAGGAAAAATCCACCAAGAACTTTCAGTTCTGACCATCTGTGAACCAAATGCAAGGGCACCCTCATTCATAAAAGAAACTTTACTAAAGCTCAAAGCACACATTGCACCTAACACAATAATTGTGGGGGAATTCAACACTCCACTCTCCTCAATGGACCAATCAGAAAAACAGAAACTAAACAGGGACACAGTAAAACTAATTGAAGCTTTGGACCAATTGGATTTGCCTGATATTTATAGAACATTTCACCCTAAAGCAAAAGAATATACCTTTTTCTCAGCACCTCATGGTACCTTCTCCAAAATCAAGCATATAATTGGACACAAGACAGACCTCAACAAATACAAGAAGATCGAACTAATCCCATGCCTCCTATCAGATCACTATGGTGTAAGAGTGGTTTTCAATAGCAATAAAAACAACAGAAAGCACACATACACATGGAGGCTGAACAATACTCTACTCAATGACACCTTGGCCAACGAAGAAATAAAGAAAGAAATCAGAGACTTTTTAGAATTTAATGAAAATGAAGGCACAACATACCCAAATCTATGGGACACAAGGAAAGCAGTGCTAAGAGGAAAACTCATGGCCCTGAGTGTCTCCAAAAAGAAAATGGAGAGAGCATATACCAGCAGCTTAATGACACACCTGAAAGCCCTGGAACAAAAAGAAGCTATTTCACTCAGGAGGAATAGAAGACAGGAAATCATCAAACTCAGGGCTGAAATCAATGAAGTGGAAACAAAGAGAACCATACAAAGAATCAACGAGTCCAGGAGCTGGTTCTTTGAGAAAATCAACAACATAGATAAACCCTTAGCCAGACGGACCAAAGGACACAGAGAAAGTATCCAAATTAACAAAATTAGAAATGAAAAGGGAGATATTACAACAGAAACTGAGGAAATACAAAAAAATCATCAGATCCTACTACAAAAGCCTATACTCAACAAAACTGGAGAATCTGGAGGAAATGGACAATTTCATAGACAGATACCAAATACCAAAATTAAATCAGGACCAAATAGATCATCTAAGCAGTCCCATAACCCCTAAAGTAATAGAAGGGGTCATAGAAAGTCTTCCAACCAAAAAAAGCACAGGACCAGATGGTTTCAGTGCAGAATTCTATCAGACCTTCAAAGAAGACCTAACACCAATACTCTTCAAACTATTCCACAAAATAGAAACAGAAGGAACCCTACCAAATTCCTTATACGAAGCCACAATTACGCTGATACCAAAACCACACAAAGATCCAACAAAAAAAGAAAACTTCATACCAATCTCCCTTATGAACATCGATGCTAAAATACTCAATAAAATTCTTGCCAACCGAATCCAAGAACACATGAAAACGATCATCCACCATGATCAAATAGGCTTTATCCCATGGATGCAGGGTTGGTTCAATATACGGAAATCCATCAATGCAATCCACTACATAAACAAACTCAAAGAAAAAAACAACATGGTCATTTCATTGGATGCTGAAAAAGCATTTGACAAAATTCAGCATCCTTTCATGCTTAAAGTCTTGGAAAGAACAGGAATTCAAGGCCCATACCTAAACATAGTAAAAGCAATATACAGCAATCCGGTAGCCAGCATCAAACTAAATGGAGAGAAACTTGAAGCAATCCCACTAAAATCAGGGACTAGACAGGGCTGCCCCCTTTCTCCTTATCTTTTCAATATTGTACTTGAGGTACTAGCTCGGGCAATTCAACAACATAAGGAGGTCAAAGGGATACAAATTGGAAAGGAAGAAGTCAAACTATCATTATTTGCAGATGACATGATAGTCTACCTAAGTGACCCAAAAAACTCCACTAGAGAGCTCCTACAGCTTATAAACAACTTCAGCAAAGTGGCAGGTTATAAAATCAACTCAAGCAAATCAGTGGCCTTCCTGTATGCAAAGGATAAGCAGGCTGAGAAATAAATTAGGGAAATGACCCCCTTCACAATAGCCATAAACAGTATAAATTACCTTGGGGTGACTTTTACCAAACATGTGAAAGATCTGTATGACAAGAATTTCAAGACTCTGAAGAAGGAAATGGAAGAAGACCTCAAAAAATGGGAAAACCTCCCATGCTCATGGATTGGCAGGATCAATATTGTTAAAATGGCCATTTTGCCAAAAGCAATATACAGATTCAATGCAATACCCATCAAAATCCCAACTCAATTCTTCACAGAGTTAGAAAGAGCAATTATCAAATTCATCTGGAATAACAAAAAACCCAGGATAGCTAAAACTATTCTCAGCAACAAAAGAAAGCCTGGGGGAATCAGTATCCCTGACCTCAAGCAATACTACAGAGCAATAGTGTTAAAAACTGCATGGTATTGGTACAGTGACAGGCAGGAGGATCAATGGAACAGGATTGAAGATCCAGAAATGAACCCACACACCTATGGCCACTTGATCCACAAAGGGGCTGAAAACATCCAATGGAGAAAAGATAGCCTTTTCAACCAATGGGGCTGGTTCAACTGGAGGTCAGCATGCAGAAGAATGCGAATTGATCAATCCTTGTCTCATTGTACTAAGCTCAAATCCAAATGGATCAAAGACCTCCACATAATGCCTGACACTCTGAAGCTAATAGAAAAGAAACTGGGGAAGACCCTTGAGGACATCGGTATAGGGAGAAAGTTTCTGAACAGAACACCAATAGCATATGCTCTAAGATCAAGAATTGACAAATGGGACTTCATAAAATTACAAAGTTTCTGTACCGCGAAGGACACCATCAAAAGGACAAATCAGCAACCAACAAAATGGGAAAAGATCTTCACCAACCCTACATCAGATAGAGGGCTAATATCCAATATATATAAAGAACTCAAGAAGTTAGACTCCAGAAAACCAAATAACCCTATTAAAAATAGGGTACAGAGTTAAACAAAGAATTCTCACCTGAAGAACTTTGGATGGCGGAGAAACACCTTAAAAAATGCTCAACTTCACTAGTCACTAGGAAATGCAAATCAAAACAACCCTGAGATTTCACCTTACACCAGTCAGAATGGCTAAGATTAAAAATTCAGGAGACAGCAGGTGTCCGTGAGGATGTGGAGAAAGATGAACACTCCTCCACTGCTGGTGAAGTTGCAAATTGGTACAACCACTCTGGAAGTCTGGCAGTTCCTCCAAAAACTGGGCACCTCATTTCCAGAAGATCCTGCTGTACCACTCCTGGGCATATACCCAAAAGATTCCCCAGCATGTAATAAGGATACATGTTCCACTATGTTCATAGCAGCCCTATTTATAATTGCCAGAAGTTGGAAAGAACCCAGGTATCCCTCAACAGAAGAGTGGATGCAAAAAATATGGTATATATACACAATGGAATACTATTCAGCCATTAGAAACAATGAATTCATGAAATTCTTAGGCAAATGGATGGAGCTGGCAAATATCATACTAAGTGAGGTAACCCAGATTCAAAAGATGAATCATGGTATGCACTCACTAATAAGTGGATATTAACCTAGAAAACTGGAATACCCAAAACATAATCCATACATCAAATGAGGTACAAGAAGAACGGAGGAGTGTCCCCTTGTTCTGAAAAGACTCAGTGAAGCAGTATAGAGCAAAATCAGAACAGGGAAGTGGGAAGGATTGGGTGGGAAAACAGGGGGACGGAAGGGGACTGATGGGACTTTCGGGGAGTGGGGGGTCCAGAAAAGGGGAAATCATTTGAAATGTAAATAAATATATCAATAAATTAAAAAAAATAAAAAAAAATTTTAACCAAAAAAAAAAAAAGATTAATTTGGACAGCTTTAATCATGTAGTGAAGACTCACTTTAGAAAGGAAATAAAAATTTTATTTCCAGATAGGTAAACTGAGACAGATAAAATGTGTTTCTCCTGAAAATAGCAAAAAGCAACACAGCGGGGAATAAAACCCCAAGTCCTGGTTTCCACTTCCTTGCTATCATCAATAAAACAGAATCAACACTTTGCTCTTTTGCTCTAATTGCTGTATTTACATGCCCCAGTTCTCCTACTAAATTGTATCTGTATTTAAATATAACATGTATTTTACATATCCAGCAGAAGCTTTAACTTTTAAATAATTTCTAAGAGGTCTTACTCGAAGTCATGGGATTTAATTTTGAGAGCCAGGATTAGGAGGTAGGTCAGAGGTCAAATGAGGGTCAGAGGACATGGGATGAAGATGTGGGGGGGAGGAAATGGGGGACGTGATATTGGGCTATGGAGTGAATAAATAAATTAATGGAAAAGGAATTTTCTTTTGCTACTTCATGTTCAGACAGCCTATATAAACCAAAACCCTTCTTGTAAGAAATATGTTTCAGTAAATAGGAAGAGTCAAAATAAATGCCTAATATGGTGTTATACAAATATAATTCCATTGTTCAGAAATCAGAGAGTGAAGGAGTCCATGACAAATGAATCTGTCAGTGCCAGACCCTGTCTCACAAAATAAGATGAAGACCAAACACAACAACAACAACAACAAAAAAGCCCCCCATCTACATGCATACATGAACAAATACATGAAAATGAATGTATGTGATTTGCATTTAATAAAACTTAATGTAAGCTTAATAAATATTTTTAAAATGTATCCATATGACAAACACTTAAAAGCGCAGGAAACACACTGTTTATCCTCAATATACTGGAAGATGTCTTTTGACAGTGGTTCCAATATTGTTTGAGATGATTTTCAAGGTTTCACACTGGAAGTATAATAGATAAAACTTGGAGAAATAATGATGTAGAGTTGAAAGGAATTTTAAAGGTTGTAGCTGACTAGAAACTAATGAAATATATTTTTAGTTATTTTTAAACTAATTTTTGACAATAAATACCTGAAAGAAAAAGTTAAGGGAAAAAATGATTTGCTGTCTTCACACAGAGTATCAAACCAATCAGTTCATCATGGCAAAGAGTTCTGGCAAACCACAAATGAAATCAACATGCAAAATAGAAAAAGAAAAGGGCCAAGCAAAATGTAGCCACTAAGATTCAGCACCCATGATCTCATTTCTTGAATTAGGTCACCTTCTACAATTCTACTACCTCTCAATAGTCTATTCAAATTTTGAAGGCATCAACTGATTATGCTAAAGACCAAAGATCTGATTACCCCTGAAAATGCCACCATAGATCTCCTTTAATCTATACATTTTTCAATATAATCAAGTGGGCAACCAAACTTAACCATTAAAATGAAGTTGTCAGTTTAAATTTTGATGCATGAACATAGCATTTAATTCATAATATTCCATCCTCTGTCCCACAAAGCCTCATATACATCTTATAATGCAAAATACATCCAGTCTATTACCACAAGTCCCCATACATTAAATAGACCTGAAATTGTTCAGTCTCCTCAAGTCTATGATAATTAAATGACAGTTTATAAACCTCCAAAGCACTATGGTAAAGATAACACATTTGCATTTGTAAATAGAAGAGGAGAAACATAGCAAAGGCAGACTGGACCAAAGCAAGACTCAAGGCCACAGTTATAAATGTGTGGCATCTAAGTAAATGTGATTGATTTAATTTGCATCATTTCCTATAACCTGCCAATCTTCATTAAAACACACACTAACTTGTGTTATATAAAACTTGAAACACATCAAAAACACATAAACCAAAAGTCAACCTTTACCCATCATTCCAAAGCACTACCTTCATATTTTCTCTTATTTTCTGACATTAGCTTTTCCATGTGGTCAAACTATATTGACAGTAAATTCCCATTTCTTGTTCTACTCCACATCATTGCAGTGTTAGTGGTACAGCAATGCTTACATCACACGAATAAAGCTTGTCAATCTCAAAGACATGTTTTTGTGAGACATTATTTTGAGTTTTTTCATTTGTTTGTTTGGGTTTTTTGCTTTTTTTATTAGATATATTCTACATTTATATTCCAAATGTTGTTCCCTCTACTGGTACCCCCAAATCTCAGTAATAATATTTAAAATGCAATAATTTAATTTGGCATAAAGTTCCCTTCATTCTTAATATAGCATAGTATTATTCTTTCTGGAACAATTAAGACAAGACACATCAAAAATATTGACAAGGCTTACAGAAACTTTGTAATTTTATGAGGTCCCATTTGTCAATACTTGATCTTAGAGCATAAGCTATTGGTGATCTGTTCAGGAACGTTTACCCCGTGCCCATGTCCTCTAGGGTCTTCCCCAGTTTCTTTTCTATTAGTTTCAGTATGTCTGGTTTTACATGGAGGTCCTTGATCCACTTGGAGTGAAGTTTAGTACATGGAGATAAGAATGGATTAATTCGCATTCTTCTGCATGCTGACCTCCAATTGAAACAGCACCATTTGTTGAAAAGGCTATCTTTTTTCCACTGGATGTTTTTGGCTCCTTTGTCGAAGATCAAGTGACCATAGGTGTGTGGATTCATTTCTGGATCTTCAATTCTATTCTATTCTATTGATCCACTTGTCTGTCACTGTACCAATACCATGCAGTTTTTAACACTATTGCTTTGTAGTATTGCTTGAAGTCAGGGATACTGATTCCCCCAGAATTTCTTTTGTTGTTGAGAATAGTTTTAGCTATCCTGGGTTTCTTGTTATTCCAGATGAATTTGAGAATTGCTTTTTCTAACTCTGTGAAGAACTGAGTTGGGATTTTGATGGGGATTGCATTGAATCTGCAGATTGCTTTTGGCAAGATGGCCATTTGAACTATATTAATCCTGCCGATTCACGAGCATGGCAGATTTTTCCATTTTCTGAGGTCTTCTTCGATTTCCTTCTTCAGAGACCTGAAGTTCTTGTCATATAGATCTTTCACTTGTTTGGTTAGAGTCACACCAAGATACTTTATATTGTTTGTGGCTATTGTGAAGGGTGTCATTTACCTAACTTCTTTCTCAGCCTGCTTATCCTTTGAGTATAGGAAGGCAACTGATTTGCTTGAGTTGATTTTATAACCAGCCACTTTGCTGAAGTTGTTTATGAGCTGTAGGAGTTCTCTGGTGGAGGTTTTTAGGTCACTTAAGTAGACTATCATGTCATCTGCAAATAGAGATAATTTCACTTCTTCCTTTCCAATTTGTATCCCCTTGATCTCCTTATGTTATCTAATTGCTCTAGCTAGAACTTCAAGTACTATATTGAAAAGATATGGAGAGAGAGGACAGCCTTGTCTAGTCCCTGATTTTAGTGGGATTGCTTCAAGTTTCTCTCCATTTAGTTTGATGTTGGCTACCGGTTTGCTGTATATTGCTTTAACAATGTTTAGGTATGGGCTTTGAATTCCTGTTCTTTCCAAGACTTTTACCATGAAAGGATGCTGAATTTTTTCAAATGCTTTTCTGCATCTAATGAGATGATCATATTGTTTATTTCTTTGAATTTGTTTATGTAGTGGATAGCATTGGTGGATTTTCTTATATTGAACCATCCCTGCATCCCTGGGATGAAGGCTACTTGATCATGGTGGATGATGGTTTTGATGTGTTCTTGGATTCGGTTGGCAAGAATTTTATTAAGTATTTTTGCATCAATATTCATAACAGAAATTGGCCTGAAGTTCTCTTTCTTTGTTGGATCTTTGTGTGGTTTTGGTATCAGCATAATTGTGGCTTCATAGAACGAGTTGGGTAGAGTTCCTTCTGTTTCTATTTTGTGGAATAGTTTGAAGAGTATTGGTGTTAGGTCTTCTATGAAGGTCTGATTGAATTCTGTACTGAAGCCATCTGGTCCTGTGCTTTTTTTTGTTTGGGAGACTTTCTATGACCCTTTTTATTTCTTCAGGTGTTATGGGACTGTTTAGATGATCTCTTTGATCCTGATTTAATTTTGGTATCAGATATCTGTCTAGGAAACTGTCCATTTCCTCCAGATTCTCCAGTTGTGTTGAGTATAAGCTTTTGTAGTAGGATCTAATGATTTTTTGAATTTCCTCAGTTTCTGTTGTTATATCTCCCTTTTCATTTCTATGTTTGTTAATCTGGATACTGTCTCTGTGCCCTTTGGTTAGTCTGGCTAAGGGTTTATCTATCTTGTTGATTTTCTCAAAGAACCAGCTCCTTGTTTTGTTGATTCTTTGTATGGTTCTCTTTGTTTCTACTTGATTGATTTCAGCCCTGAGTTTGATGATTTCCTGCCTTCTACTCCTCCTGGGTGAAATAGCTTCTTTTTGTTCCAGGGCTTTCAGGTATGTCATTAAGCTGTTAGTGTGTGCTCTCTCCATTTTCTTTTTGGAGGCACTCAGGGCTATGAGTTTTCCTCTTAGCACTGCTTTCATTGTGTCCCATAGATTTGGGTATGTTGTGTCTTAATTTTCATTAAGTTCTAAAAAGTCTTTTATTTCTTCCTTGACCAAGGTATCATTGAGTAGAATATTGTTTCGTTTCCATTTGTATGTGGGTTTTCTGTTGTATTTTTGCTATTGAAGACCACTTTTACTCCATAGTGATCTGATAGGAGGCATGGGATTAGTTCGATCTTCTTATATTTGTTGAGGTCTGTCTTGTGAACAATTATATGGTCGATTTTGGAGAAGGTACCATGAGGTGCTGAGAAAAAGGTATATTCTTTTGCTTTAGGATAGAATGTTCTATATATATATCTGTTAAATCTAATTGGTCCAAAGTTTCAATTAGTTTCATTGTGTCCTTGTTCAGTTTCTGTTTTCCTGATCGGTCCATTGAGGAAAGTGCAGTATTGAAGTCACCCACAATTATTGTGTTAGGTGCAATGTGTGCTTTGAGCTTTAATAAAGTTTCTTTTATGAATGAGGGTGCCCTTGCATTTAGAGCATAGCTGTTCATGATTGAGAGTTTTTCTTGTTGTATTTTTCCTTTGACCAGCAAAAAGTGTCCCTCAGAATCTCTTTTGATGACTTTGGGTTGAAAGTCAATTTTATCTGATATTAGAATGGCTACTCCAGCTTGTTTCCTGAGACCATTTGCTTGTAAAATTGTCTTCCAGCCTTTGGCTCTAAGGTAGTGTTTGTCTTTGACACTGAAGTGTGTTTCCTGTATGCAGCAAAATGTAGGGTCCTGTTTACATATCCAGTTGGTTAGTCTATGTCTTTTTATTGGGGCATTGAGTCCATTGATGTTAAGAGATATTAAGGAATAGTGATTGTTACTTCCTGTCATTTTTGATATTTTTTTTTAAATTTGATTGGTTAACTTTTTTGGGGTTAGATGAGAGAAGGTTACTATCTTGCTTTTTCCAGGGTGAAGTTTCCCTCCTTGTATTGGTGTTTTCCTCCTATAATCCTTTGTAGGGTTGGGTTTGTGGATAGATTACAAATTTTCTGTAAGGGAAAGGACACTGTTAAAAGGACAAAACGGCAACCACCAAATTGGGAAAGGATATTCACAAATCCTACATCTGATAGAGGGCTAATATCCAATATATACAAAGAACTCAAGAAGTTAGACCCCAGGGAACCAAATAACCCTATTAAAAATGGGGTACAGATCTAAACAAAGAATTTTCACCTGAAGAAATTCAGATGGCTGAGAAGCACCTTAAGAAGTGCTCAACATCATTAGTCATTAGGGAAATGCAAATCAAACCAACCCTGAGATTTCACCTTACACCAGTCAGAATGGCTAAGGTCAAAAACTCAGGAGACAGCAGGTGTTGGCAAGAATGTGGAGAAAGAGGAATACTCCTCCACTGCTGGTGTGGCTGTAAGATGGTACAACCACTGTGGAAATCAGTCTGGAGGTTCCTCAGAAAACTGGACATGACACTTCCAGAGGATCCTGCTATACATCTCCTGGGCATATACCCAAAGGATTCCCCGGCATGCAATAAAGACACATGCTCCATTATGTTCATAGCAGCCTTATTTATAATAGCCAGAAGCTGGAAAGAACCCAGATGCACCTCAAAGTAGGAATGGATACAGAAAAAGTGGTATATTTACACAATGGAATACTACTCAGCAATTAGAAACAATGAATTCACAAAATTTTTAGGCAAATGGTTTGATCTGGAAAATATCATCCTAAGTGAGGTAACCCAGTCACAAAAGAATACACATGGAATGCAATCTCTGATAAGTGGATATTAATTAGCCCAGAAGCCCTGAATACCCAAGGCACAAATCGTATAACAAATGACTTCCATGAAGGAAGTATGGAGAAGGTCCTGATCCTGGAAAGCATTAATCTAGCATTGGAGCAGAATATAAAGACAGAGGAAAAAAAGGAGGGAGGTCATTGGAGAATGGATGGAGAGAAGAAGGTTTATGGGATATATGGGGAGGGGGGATCCGGGAAAGGGGAAATCATTTGGAATGTAAACAAAGAATATAGAAAATAAAATTATTTATAAAAAAATATTGACAAGGCCAATATCAGTGCATAACACTGAATGTGGTGGATCATTTTAAGGATGCAAAAAATGTGGTGTATATACACAATGGAGTACTATTCAGCTATTAGAAACAATGAATTCATGAAATTCTTAGACAAATGGATGGAGCTGGAGAACATCATACTAAGTGAGGTAACCCAGTCTCAAAAGATTAATCATGGCATGCACTCACTAATAAGTGGATATTAGCCTAGAAAATTGGAATACCCTAAATATAATCCGCACATCAAATGATGTACCAGAAGAATGGAGGAGTGGCCTGGTTCTGGAAAGACTCAGTGTAGCAGTAGGGCAAAACCAGAACAGGAAAGTGGGAAGGGGTGGATGGGAGAACACGGGGAGGGAAAAGGGCTTATGGGACTTTCAGTGAGTGGGGGGCCAAAAAGGGGAAGTCATTTGAATTTTAAATAAAAAATATATCGAATAAAAAAAAGGATGAATCAAAAATGGAAATACTTGTTAGAAAAACGTTGGCTTTCTTGAACTTATGAATCAATAAAAAAAACTCTAGTTACTTTTACAACTTTAAAAATAAGTCAGCATATGAAATTATTTCTTTGAGTTCCACGGAAAGCTTTGTATCACAGAGGCTCACATAACACAATAGAATATGAATAGTATACAGCCATTTGACTCTGTTTGGCACAAAATGTACAAATCTTCATTACAGTATCTACCTTGATGGTAATAAATAAATGCCTTATTTGTCAGTTTGAACCAAGTATGGGTCAATTACCTTACACTAGAAATTCTTACCTCTGTGTTTTTCTTTCCCATTCTCTTTCTTTTCATTTTTTTATTTTTTTTATTTTTTATTTTATTTTTTAATTTTTATTCGATATATTTTTTATTTACATTTCAAATGATTTGCCCCTTTCTAGACCCCCACTCCCCGAAAGTCCCATAAGCCCCCTTCTTTCCCCCGTCCTCCCACCCACCCCTACCCACTTCCCCGTTCTGGTTTTGCCAAATACTGCTTCACTGAGTCTTTCCAGAACAAGGGGCCACTCCTCCTTTCTTGTACCTCATTTGATGTGTGGATTATGTTTTGGGTATTCCAGTTTTCTAGGTTAATATCCACTTATTAGTGAGTGCATACCATGATTCACCTTTTGAGTCTGGGTTACCTCACTTAGTATGATGTTCTCTAGCTCAATCCATTTGCCTAAGAATTTCATGAATTCATTGTTTCTAATGGCTGAATAGTACTCCATTGTGTAGATATACCACATTTTTTGCATCCACCTTTCTGTTGAGGGATACCTGGGTTCTTTCCAGCATCTGGCAATTATAAATAGGGCTGCTATGAACATAGTAGAGCATGTATCTTTATTACATGGTGGGGAATCCTCTGGGTATATGGCCAGGATCTTCTGGAAGTGAGGTGCCCAGTTTTTGGAGGAACCGCCAGACTGATTTCCAGAGTGGTTGTACCAATTTGAAACCCCACCAGCAGTGGAGGAGTGTTCCTCTTTCTCCACACCCTCTCCAACACCTGCTGATTCCTGAATTTTTAATCTTAGCCATTCTGACTGGTGTAAGGTGAAATCTCAGGGTTGTTTTGATTTGCATTTCCCTAATGACTAATGAAGTTGAGCTTTTTTTTAAGATGCTTCTCCACCATCGCCATCCGAAGTTCTTCAGGTGACAATTCTTTCTTTAACTCTGTACCCCATTTTTTAATAGGGTTGTTTGGTTTTCTGGAGTCTAACTTCTTGAGTTCTTTATATATATTGGATATTAGTCCTCTATCTGATGTAGGATTGGAGAAGATCTTTTCCCAATTTGTTGGTTGCCGATTTGTCCTCTTGATGGTGTCCTTTGCCTTACAGAAACTTTGTAATTTTATGAGGTCCCATTTGTCAATTCTTGATCTTAGAGCATATGCTATTGGTGTTCTGTTCAGAAACTTTCTCCCTATACCAATGTCCTCAAGGGTCTTCCCCAGTTTCTTTTCTATTAGCATCAGAGTGTCTGGCTTTATGTGGAGGTCCTTGATCCATTTGGATTTGAGCTTAGTACAAGGAGACAAGGATGGATCAATTAGCATTCTTCTGCATGCTGACCTCCAGTTGAACCAGCACCATTTGTTGAAAAGGCTATCTTTTTTCCATTGGATGTTTTCAGCCTCTTTGTCGAGGATCAAGTAGCCATAGGTGTGTGGGTTCATTTCTGGATCTTCAATCCTGTTCCATTGATCCTCCTGCCTGTCACTGTACCAATACCATGCAGTTTTTAACACTATTGCTCTGTAGTATTGCTTGAGGTCAGGGATACTGATTCCCCCAGACTTTCTTTTGTTGCTGAGAATAGTTTTAGCTATCCTGGGTTTTTTGTTATTCCAGATGAATTTGATAATTGCTCTTTCTAACTCTGTGAAGAATTGAGTTGGGATTTTGATGGGTATTGCATTGAATCTGTATATTGCTTTTGGCAAAATGGCCATTTTAACTATATTGATTCTACGATCCATGAGCATGGGAGGTTTTCCCATTTTTGGAGGTCTTCTTCCATTTCCTTCTTCAGAGTCTTGAAGTTCTTGTCATACAGATCTTTCACATGTTTGATAAGAGTCACCCCAAGATACTTTATACTGTTTGTGGCTATTGTGAAGGGGGTCATTTCCCTAATTTCTTTCTCAGCCTGCTTATCCTTTGAGTATAGGAAGGCCACTGATTTGCTTGAGTTGATTTTATAACCTGCCACTTTGCTGAAGTTGTTTATCAGCTGTAGGAGCTCTCTAGTGGAGTTTTTAGGGTCACTTAGGTAGACAATCATGTCATATGCAAATAATGATAGTTTGACTTCTTCCTTTCCAATTTGTATCCCTTTGACCTCCTTATGTTGTCAAATTGCCCGAGCTAGTACCTCAAGTACAATATTGAAAAGATAAGGAGAAAGGGGGCAGCCCTGTCTAGTCCCTGATTTTAGTGGGATTGCGTCAAGTTTCTCTCCATTTTGTTTGATGCTAACTACCAGTTTGCTGTATATTGCTTTTACTATGTTTAGGTATGGGCCTTGAATTCCTGTTCTTTCCAAGACTTTAAGCATGAAAGGATGCGGAATTTTTTCAACTGCTTTTTCAGCATCCAATGAAATGACCATGTTGCTTTTTTCTTTGAGTTTGTTTATGTAGTGGATTGCATTGATGGATTTCCGTATATTGAACCAACCTTGCATTCCCGGGAAAAAGCCTACTTGATCATGGTGGATGATCATTTTGATGTGTTCTTGGATTCAGTTGGCAAGAATTTTATTGAGTATTTTTGCATCGATGTTCATAAGGGAAATTGGTCTGAAGTTCTCTTTCTTTGTTGGGTCTTTGTGTGGCTTTGGTATCAGCGTAATTGTGGCTTCGTAGAAGGAATTGGGTAGTGTTCCTTCTGTTTCTATTTTGTGGAATAGTTTGAAGAGTATTGGTGTTAACTCTTCTTTGAAGGTCTGATAGAATTCTGCACTGAAACCATCTGGTCCTGTGCTTTTTTTGGTTGGAAGACTTTCTATGACTCCTTCTATTTCTTTAGGAGTTATGGGACTGTTTAGATATCTATTTGGTCCTGATTTAATTTTGGTATTTGGTATCTGTCAAGGAAATTGTCTATCCTAAAGCAAAAGAATATACCTTTTTCTCAGAACCTCATGGTACCTTCTCCAAAATCGACCATATAATTTGTCACAAGAGAGACCTCAACAAATATAAGAAGATCGAACTAATCCCATGCCTCCTATCAGATCACTATGGAGTAAAAGTGGTCTTCAGTAGCACCAAAAACAACAGAAAGCCCATATACACGTGGAAACTGAACAATGTTCTACTCAATGATACCTTGGTCAAGGAAGAAATAAAGAAAGAAATTAAAGAATTTTTAGAACACAATGAAAATGAAAACACAACATACCCAAATCTATGGGACACAATGAAAGCAGTGCTAAGAGGAAAACTCATAGCCCTGAGTGCCTCCAAAAAGAAAATGGAGAGAGCATACATTACCAGCTTAATGACACACCTGAAAGCCCTGGAACAAAAAGAAGCTATTTCACCCAGGAGAAGTAAAAGGCAGGAAATCATCAAACTCAGGGCTGAAATCAATCAAGTAGAAACAAAGAGAACCATACAAAGAATCAACAAAACCAGGAGCTGGTTCTTTGAGAAATTCAACAAGATAGATAAACTCTTAGCCAGACTGACCAAAGGGCACAGAGAAAGTATCCAAATTAACAAAATTAGAAATGAAAATGGTGATATAACAACAGAAACTAAGGAAATCCAAAAAAATCATCAGATCCTACTACAAAAGCCTATACTCAACACAACTGGAGAATCTGGAGGAAATGGACAATTTCCTTGACAGATACCATTCTCTTTTTTATTATGCCCACCTCTTTATTTTTTTTTATTTATGGAGAGATTGATTGATTGAGAAAGTGTCTCATGTAGCCCTAGTTGGCCTTGACATATATAGTAGTAGAAAATTATCCTCCTACCACTTATTTTGGAATAGTGACATTGCAGATCCATGCCACCACACCAAGATTCTTTATTTTATATTTTAATCATACAAGACTTAACATAGCAGCCTTTCAAAGGGAGAAAATGTTCAGTTTTTTATCCCAATTAAATAAAGTGTATGAAAAATCGGTTCAGTAATTGACCTATGAATGCCTTTTCCTGTGACTGTAGTGATTTAACACTGAAAAAAAAAAAACCCTAAAAATATAAACCATTGAAATTCATATAGGATATCCTCTTAGAAGTACTTAATGATTTGGTTGATTCTAATTGCATTGGAAGAAGATGAGTGCCCAGATCTTGAATCAAAGACAAAACTGCTTAGATTTTTTAGAAATGCAGTATACATTTCTCTTGCATTTTCTATGAGAAATAAAAATAATCTTGATAACAAAAGGAAAATTGATTAAAACATTTTAAGATTTCATTCTCAATATGTTTAATAGGTCACATAAGAAATTCTAACTTGAGGATCATTCTGGTGTGTTTGTGTGAGTCTACCTGTGTGAGGATTATCACACACATGCACACACACATGCACCCGCACGCACACACATGGTGTTAAATCACACACAAATATATATACATATATATATATATATATATTATATATACATATATACACACATATATGTGTGTATATATATTTGCCCATGCCTATATTTCAATGTGCAGATGCCAAAGCCAGAGAAGGATAATGTCAGGAGTCTTCCTCTATTGCTTTCTGTCTTAATTTTGAGAAAAGGACTCTCATTGAAAGTGAATTTGACATTTCAACTAGGCTACCTGGCAGCAAGTGCCTGGAATCCCTGGTCTCTATCTTACAACACTGGGCTTATAGGCATGCATGCCCAGGCCTTGCTTTTATTTTGGAGCTGTATATGTGAACTCAGATCCTTGCTTTGACATAAAACACTCTAACTCATTAATTTATCTTTCCTAGCCTGTGTGGCTTTGTTTTGTGTTTTGTTTTGTCTTTAGCCAAAAGAAAAACCAGGGCTTCTCTGTTGGGAGAAATAATCAGAGTAGAGATGAACTTACTAAAACAGGAAAAGATATTCATGGTTGTATTCTAGGAAAACTTAATTAGAGGCACATATGCCTTCAGTTTTCCTTATTGCAAAGGTGTCCCTGACTCTCACTGTTATTTTCTCCTTTTTCAGTTACCCATCACCACTGTTTAAAACAAGTGGCAAGTTTTAAATATAAACAATTTATACATTCAAAGTAAATGTTTCAATATATTATTATAATAATTTTGTCATAATATTTGTTATTATTGCTAGTTTCCTACTCTACCTAGTTAAAAAAAAGCAATAATATTATGGGTGGTATATGTAAAAAATATAGTCCATTTAGGATTTGGCTTGGGGAACTTGGTCTACAGATAGAGAAATAGCAGCATGGCCTTGCATTTAATAGCGAACATCTTACCTTCCTCTTACTGCTTTAGAACTAAAGTTATTCTATGGACATGGCACCACCATTTCTTAGGTGATCTGGCATTACCCACAGCAGTATTTCAGTACATTAAAGCATTATGTATTTTCATTCTTTTCTGTTATTATATCTTAGTAGGTCAGTAATATGGAGAAGTTATATATTGAAATGATTAAATGGCTGACTGACACACAAGTTAGGTCAAACTTACTACTCCCCCAACACAAATGCACCAGCATATCATTTATGGTGTTTAATTTATTTGAAAATTATGCAAGTGAACTCTGTGTCTTTTAGTGTTCAAATAATGAATGAGATAATTCAAATTATATAACACAGGAAGTTCCTAGTCTTCAAAAAATAGTTTTAATATTAGTTGTGTACTCTGTAGTGGTATCTTTAAGTAATCAGCCTCAAGCTTAACTTAATTGATCTAATCATGACATTAAACATTAATTACCAAGAATAGCACAATTACACTAATTAGCTTTTTGACCTTCTACTAGTTTTAGGAACTTCAAGGAAATCTTTCTTAGATAAAGTGCTCTACCAGGAAAACAACATTCTTTCTATGACTAGTGGAGCCTTTCTAAGTTACATATGCCACAAGAGAGCTGGAGCAAATACATCAATGAGGATTCTAGTTAAGCATAATCCTGTGTGTGATATGTTTTGCCTAACTATATGGCATTATAACATACACTTGAGCAGGCGTTATGAGGTAATAACATTTCAGTGTAAAATGGTTGCTTTCTCTACCCTTCCCTGCAGCCTATAGTTGAGAGGGTCCAATGGGAAAAGGATAAAAGAGAAACAGCCATAGGTTATTCATTTACAGTGACCAACACTCAAGGGTCTTCCAGTATTCTTAGTTCTTTCCTCAAGAATAACATGTAATCATGAGCAGATGGATCAGCATAGAAATGAGGCAAAGGAATGGGGTTGGGTCACAACAATGGGACAAAGGGTTTGAGTGGTCTAGAGCTTTATTTTCCCTTCCAAAAGCCTTAAATATATGATTTTTTCATGTTCTTGGACATGGGTGGGTTAGGAAAAGAGAAAAATATATAATTGAATTGAATGCAAATACAACAGCTCAGAACTTTCAATGAAGAATCCTTGGATGAGGGAGCCTATACTCTAATTAGATATGATAATTAGGAAAGGTTGCTGGGATAGAGGTGAATTCTTAGGTACCAGAGCCTTCTAGCAAAGAAATGCACTGTGTACTTCCTGAAAGTCAGATATGGTATAGGAATACCAGCTTCCACTCATAACACCTGCTCAAGTGAATGTTATAATGCAATAAAGTTGGGCAAAACATAGCACACACATGATCAGGCTTAACTAGAATCCTCATTGATGCATTTGCTCCAACTTTCATCTTGTAGCATATGTTACCCATCTGTATAGACTGCTATTATCAGACGATGAAGACTCCAGTAAATAGCATTAAATGATATTTATTTTTCATTTGTGGTCACCGTCTTTTAGAAACATAGTCCAATGATCCTCTCTCTTCTCTGCATTTGTTAGCAGTATGGATTGCTTCTTTCTCTCTGTGTCTCTGTGTCTCTGTGTCTCTGTGTCTCTGTCTCTCTCTCTCTCTCTCTCTCTCTCTCTCTCTCTCTCTCTCTCTCATATATATATATATATATATATATATATATATATATATATATATATATATATATATATATATATATACCATCCTTGAATTACCAAGTCATGCACACTGACTATTCATTTTTAGCCTTTTTATTAGATAATTTTTCCACTCATTTTAATACTTTTGCCCTTCTTGCTTCTGTTACTTTGGAAGGTGCACTTTCTGTTACAAATCTGCTTCTCTTACTGAGTTCTGCATTTTCTTCATGCCTTGATATCACTGATAGATTTTTATGTCTATCAGTAGCTATCAGGGATACTAGACATGGGTAATATCCAAATACAATTTGGCTATGTTCACTTGCTTGGCAATCTTCCTGTTCTTCTTCTGTGCATCTCTGGCTCTGGCTCTTTAGTAGCAGATCCAGGTTTTAGCTTCCCATTGGTTTTGTTCTATTCTGCATTCTCTTCACTGGTGAAGACTTTCTCTGTTCCTTCAAAGAGGTTTAAACTTCTAGCTTCTTGGAGATATATTTTATTATTTTTCTATAAAAGGGAAACATTTTCCCTCAAAGACAATGTAATAGCATCTTCAACACTATAGAACAGTATAAAAGCTATAAATTAATTTAGGAAAAATACAATAATATTCTCATATATAAATTAAAATCTACTGTGATGAAGTACTATAGTCTGTTTTATCAAGCACGCCTTTGAATTAGTAGATGAGGTTATCAAGTTATTGATTGTTACTTCATACTATTTCTTCAAATCTATGACGAGATTAGGAAGATATTAATAGGTTTACATTGAATTATTAAATTATGGAAACTTTAATGTGATGGGACACACTGTATAATATGAACAGTGCATGAAATGCAACCAAAGAAAATGAATGTATTTTAAGATATTTTGAAAGAATCCACAGACAGGAGAAGATAAAAAGCAAACTATAATGAAGTTGTTCTGTGGATCAGCTTCAGCAACTAAGTATGCAGCTGTGCAAAAGTTCTGTGTGACAAAAGACTGATTTAAGGATCTAAACAGCAGGACTACAAGGGGAGCTTAACCAACGTCCATAATGGCAAGTCAAAAAAAAAAAAAAAAAAAAAAAAAGAAAGAAAGAAGAGAAAAATCTTACCAGTTAAAGGAAAAAGGCTCAGTTTATATGAAACAGATATAAGGATGACAGCAGATTTTCCATGGAAAATAATGCAAGTAAGAAGACTCAGCAACATATGGAAAAGCATATCACCCTACAATAACAACCCAGGTGAAGTCTATTTTCAAACATTTCCAAAATCAAGGTTAAATAAAATAACTTTGATACACATACAAATGAAAGATTCATGGTCATCAGAGTCTAGTTACAAAAAGCAAAGAACAAAAGCACTTCTTCAGGCAGAACGAAAATGATACAAAATGAAATGCCAGATACAAATGAAAACCAAAGGCTAGGACTGATGGTCATGTGAGTAAATGTAATGTATCCCCTGCCTTAGTCTCTTTATAATAACCTAAATTTTAAAAGCTTATTATCTAATAAGTCTTATTGTGTTTCTGTAAGTGAAATCTATGGTCTCAAGACCATGAGGAAAAAACAAAAGCATTCTCTGTAGACACCAAATATTGAAAAAGATGTCAGCAAAAATAATGTTCATTCCTTGATAGTGAGAATCTAAAAAGCAGGCACTCTGGTAGATAGTTTGGTTGGCAGCTTCTTATAAAACTACAAGTATTCTTACCATACAACACAGCAATTGCTCAAGGAATCTGAAAATACATGTCCACATGAAAACTGGTATATAGATTTCTGCGGCAATTTTAACCATCAATACAGCATACTTAACCCCAAAACTCAGAAGGAACTAAGAGTATCTAAGTAGATCACCTGTAGTACATGTAGATAATAGAATATTATTTAGTATCAAAAAGAAATGATCTTCTAAGCCAATTAACAGGCAATCCATAGCAAAACCCTATGCAGGCAAAACTGCAATGCATGTAAAAGTTAAATAACCTGATTTGAAAAGCTGTATGTTTTAAACCCCATGGAATTCTATCAAAAGACAAAACTACAGCAACAATAGAAAGATGTCATTGTTAAAGGTTAGAGATAGGGAAGAAGAATAAGCCAAGTAGAGATTATTTTTAGCATGGTAAAAACTACTGTTTTCATGTTATTATATCTCTGGATACATATTACTTTACAAGTTTAAGTCCTTGAAAGTCATTCAGTTGTAACATGTATAAAAATCTAGATGCTGAGAGAAGTGTGTAGTATGTGTTAGTGTTATTGTGTGTGTGTTTGCATGTATTTGTGCACACATGCACGAGAGCAGGTATGGGGGTATTCTATGAAAACTTCTATAACTTCTGCTCAACTTTTCTGTAAATCTAAAACTTATCTAAGAAATAAAGTCTACTTTTGAAACCTATACCATTCTAATAGTTTATACTATGTCTGAAACAGTGACATCATTTAGTAAGATAATATCACACATTAATAATGTTGGTGCTCAGTTAGACCCAATGTGATTTATCATGTTGAATACACCCACTTACATGCAATTGAAGATCAAGAAACAAAGTTATTCTGTCCTATTACTGGTACCTGGGTCATTATAGTGATATCCTATCCATTCAGTTTAAAAACATTGACCTAAACCTCCTGTTTCAGCACACTCTATAGGGCTTTCCATTCTCCACCAGACATAAACTTTGTAGGTTTTTCAGAGACTGTGTCTTGATTTCATAGGATTGCATTTGTCATTTAAGTTTTGACTACGTAAATTACATATGACTAGATCTAGTAATTCAGGACTATAATCTCAGGTATGAAGAAGGATGAAGCAAGATCCTAAGATCCAAATCTGCTTAGCCTTCAGACTAAGTTCAAGATCAACCTTGGAAACCTAGTAAGATCCTGTCTCCAAAAAATAATCATTTACAAAGTGCTATGGGTGTATTTCTGTGGTAGAGCACTTGCTTAACATGACAGATTATGGATATTCAATCTCTATTACTAGAAAATTATTGTTGCATTCACTAATTCACACCACTTTCCATTATTAATCTATATTTTCAAATAGGAATGATGTTCCTAATCCTTATGATAGAGAAGAGAGTTAACATTTGTCTAAGTCTACATCAGTACTATACACTGCAGTACAATCACTAGTAAAAGTTGTGATGATGCTAAGATATAATGTAGTATATGACAGGATCTAAACAGGCTCGTGATTCATATGAAATGATGACAGAAACACAATGGAGATAAGAAGGGTATTCAGTAAGTTAGAAAGAAGAGAAACAGAACAAGAAAATACAAGATAAATATACAATGTACACTAAGTTAATAGAAAATATAATCAAGTCAATAATTACATTGAAGTATCTTCAATTTAAAAACAGAAATTGCTACACTGCGGGACTTAAAAAGTCATATTTAAGTAGATACCTCTTTTCTGAACATCACTTTAAATTACAATGTTCTATGGTTTTAGCTCCAGATGATCTTACTCATAAGTTTTAAGAGAAATTTAAGGGGAAAATGTCAATTCAATCAATATAAACTTTTCTTGAAATTGAGGAGGAGGAACTACTGAAACTCCATTGTACAAACGAGGCCAGCCATGCAAGCTAGATTCCTACTGGAAAGGATTTTAAATCTGCCCAGAATGACTGGGGAAGTTACCATGAAACTTTTAATAGAAACTTGCTTATTTTATGTAAGTTAACAATGCAATGCTATTCCTTGAAATAATGTTCCTTATCTTTTTTGTTGCTACCACAAACCATACATTCTGATCAAAGAAAAAGACAAAAAAAAAAAAAAAGAACAAAGACAGAATTATACTCTGAACAGAATCTTAGTTGCAAATTCTTTAAATGCCTGCTATTCTAAAATTCTGATTTATTTATCATTTACTGAGAAGCCTTTAAAGGTATTGTAAAAATGAAGTGATTTTCCTTGATAGAAATTTTGTATACCATTTCTTTGATGCAAACTACCTTCAATTACCACTTAGCTAATGAACCCTTCAGATTTCATTTGCATAATTGGTGCCAATTTTGACAAGAGGAATTTATCCTGCTGGGATAAAAGCATCATCGGACACACCAATAAAGTGATGATTATTTAGTTTAAGATGTTCATGGACATGCCACCTAGCAAAGAGACAGAAACATCAGGTTGTCATTCTGGGCCTCTAAAGTCCATGATTTTGTGTGTGTGTGTTTTCAGAGCCAGGGGCTCAAATGTAACTGAGCACACATCCATTGGGTTATAACCCCCAATTGAGAGGACTCACAGCTTCAACATAAGCAACCCTCATTTTAAAAAGTAGGACATTTTTACATGTTATGTCTTAATCCGTATGAATCTAGAATCTCTCTCACTCTAGCTTTGCTCTTAGGGTTCAGTGCCATAGACTAATTTGTATTCCAAATCCTCTACCTGATGTCCTCTTCTGCATTAGGGTCTGTGTCAACAACTTTACACATACCTTTTCTATATATCTCTAGTCTAGAAAAGACATACCACCCATTCTTATTTATGACAAAAGACTACAAATAAATGCCAGTTCAAATAGTTGGGGGAGAAAGATGTATTCCAGTGACATTTTATGAATCATGAGCCTGTTTAGATCCTGTCATATACTGCATTATATCTTAGAATTAATCTAACTTTAAACATAAAAAACAAATAGCAATTGAGGCATGACTTTAAAACAAAACCATCTCCAATATTTTTTATAGGAAAGAAAATATCCATTTAGTAAACAATGTCAGAGTTTCTCTGCTTTCTCCAAGCCAATAGGGACCATGTCAAGAGGTATGTTGGGTACTGACTTGAATATTCTCTGTAGATGAACTTTGTTTATCTAAAGAACAAAACAACAGTTATTTGAAGAATATTATATAATATAAATTATATGCATATAAAACCAGAGCATATTTAACAATCAGTCTAGACCCCTGAATTATAATTATGCTAATTTAGAGTGACTCTATGGGAACAAAAACAATAAAAACATCTGAGGCAATATATATGATAGTTATATTCATTCATGTATTTATATTTATTTATTTATATAATGTATTTATTTAAATAAATATAAATATATTATATATAAAAGGTGAATCATGGTATGTACTCACTAATAAGTGGATATTAACCTAGAAAACTGGAATACCCAAAACATAATCTACACATCAAATGAGGTACAAGAAGAAAGGAAGAGTGGCCCCTTGTTCTGGAAAGACTCAGTGAAACAGTATTCAGCAAAACCAGAATGGGGAAGTGGGAAGGGGTGGGTGGGAGGACAGGGGGAGAGAAGGGGGCTTACGGGACTTTCGGGGAGTGGGGGGGGCTAGAAAAGGGGAAATCATTTGAAATGTAAATAAAAATATATCGAATAAAAAAATTTTAAACAAACAAAAAAAAGAAACAAAAAAAGAAGACAGATTCTATAATTTTATATTGAATATGATCAGATATATGTCCTACTTTAGATCTTTTAAAAATAGGTGTCATAATTAATTTTCATAAAGAAAAACAATATTAATTGTGGAGCTATAAATGCTGTTTACCTTGATTTGAACATTATACATTGTTTATGTGTAAGATATTACATTACTATACTTTAAAATTAAGTATAGATAATTCTGTTTATTAAAATAATAATAAAATGAAAATAAATAAATAAATATTTGTGTGTGTGTGCCGCAAATCTTGATCTATCTGGTTTAAACAAACCTAGACTAGTACATTTCATAAAACTGATCATGAATTATAGTTTATTCTGCTAAGGAATCAGAATGTAAACCCAGGCTAGCAAAACTGACTAGGATCCATAAAATTGGTTTCCTTCTGAAACTTCTGCATAGATTAGACAAAATAAGGCAAAATCAGTACTAAGAACACTTTCTGTGTAACACAATGATGTTTCAGTAAAGACTAAACTCACTAGTTTGCAACTGACTTAGAACACTGTAAAAGGCCCAGTTTTTATTATCGAAAGCTGCTGTTAACAGATGTAGAGAAATATACAAGATAAGGAAAAAAATCATTGAATCTTAGCCTGGCATCAGCATTCTACATTCATGGCTTTAGAGCCTCCCATTTGGTAAGTGCTACATGTAGGAAATAAAGAATATACACGTACTATTTGCTATTACACAGTTACTATCTTGGTTTCTGGGTCTGTACATTGGGTTAAGTGTAGCACCAGCTGTCTATGGCACAATTCACCTGACACCTAAGAACGTATTCCCAAACCTTACACTTGACTGTCATCATCAAGCATAATCTAGAAAGTACTTTACCATGAAGTAAGATCAGAATAAATGGTATATTATTTGGAAGAAGAAAAAATTCAGATATAGATTTTTGTTCCTTCGTTTATTGTATTGTTTTAAGAAACAGATGCTTTTCAATCCTACATTCCTGACATTTAACATAACATTATAGATACTTGAGAAGTGTTTAAGGAATGAATAATGAATAAATCAGAGAATGATATATCCAAAGGTCAGGAACATGCCACAGCATGGCTCCTCATCTGATGCTAGGGTTAGAGTCCTTCATTAGCAATGTTCTCATTTAATTCTTTTTCTCTAACTGATGCCTGCTAAGATGTAGTACTAATAATGTTTTACCTTGTATTTTTTTAAAAAATGTATTTTGTCAGAGGGTAGATAGGAAATGAATAAGTGCAAATCAAATGAGACATGTCAGTCCAGAATCAAAGGATGCTGTTAGCAGGTCAAAGTTACTGTAAATGTTTGAGTGGGCTCTGACCTTTAGCTATAGAGTCACATGTTTTAAATGTAAATTTTCAGCTGCTGACATTGGGGAAAGGGTGTATCATCTGAGACCTGGAATAGGGGATGCTCCCAGGAGTCAATGTAAATGACCTTAACTTAAATCCCTAAGAGAGGGGAGATGGGACCTGAAGAGGTCACCTCCTATAGATAGGCAAGACAGTAGAAGCATAAGAACAGCAACCCACCCACAAAAATTTCCACTCAAAATTTGTACTCCACCCAAAGAATTGCAGGGATGGAGCAGAGATGGAGAAAAGGTTAATCAATAACAGGCCTACTTGAAAACCATCCCATGGGCAAGTACTAATCCCTGACATAATTAATCATAATCTGTTATGCTTGCTGACAGTAGCCTAGCATAACTGTTCTCTGAAAGACTCTGCCCAATAGCAGACTGAAACAGATGCAAATACCCACAGCCAAACATTGGATGAAGGTTAGGGACACTTATGGAAGAGTTGGGGGAAAGTATTGAAAGTCCTAAAGGGGATAGAAACTCTAGAGAAAGACCAACAGCGTCAACAAATCTGGACCCCTGGGAGTCTGAGCTGCCATCCAAAGAACATGCAGGGGCTGGAACAAGGCCCCCAGCATATATATAGCAGACAGGTAGTTCAGTCCTCATAGCTGCCTTGTCTGGCCTCAGTGAGAGAGGATGTACCTAATTTGGCAGAGACTGAATGTGCCAGGGTAGGCTTACCTTTACAGAGGAGAAGGGAAGGTGACCCAGGGAAGGGACTCTGTAAGGGAAGGACAGGGAGGGGGAGAATAAATAAATACAGAATGATAAAGACAGAAACCAAACCAAACCAACAAACAAAATGTATATTCCCCCAAACAAAACCAAAACACTTTCCAACATCTGAAGGTGCTTGAAGTCTTACTTCAATAGCTACTCTTACCGTTAACTACACTGTTACCAAGGGTAGAACAAATGTTTAGATAAACACAAAATTGTGTGATGCCAAATAGGACAAATGATGAATGGGAAAATAGAAAATGCAAAAAATAATTTATTGCTTTAGGAATAGGAAATGATTATGTTAACTCACACATCAAAAGGTAAAATGTCTATGATACTGTTTTGCTGATGTTACTATTTAAATAACATTTGTGACCAGTAGTACAGAGACTGATTTAGTTCTTGACCTATAAAATTTCTGATGTCATTTTGTTATCAAATATACACTTATTTTTAAAAATTAAGTAAAATAGATAAATTTTTGTTATTCTCTAAACAGAAAACCAAATATCTAAATGATATCCTATTGATCCATTGCCAGGCCTGGAAAACTGTGGTAATTGAAGTGGTTTTCCACAATATTCACTCTCTCTTCTATGTCATAAATGTTTCTGACCCTTGTATTTGGACACTGCCATGTGATTCTCTATAACAATTAAATTTGGATATAAGTAATGATATTCCAGCTGCAACTGTGTCCCAAGCATAGTGTGTTCAGACTTTGCAGATGAAAATATGGCATGGCCAGTTAAACTTGAAAGTCAGATAAATAAAAATACTTCCAGGGTAGGTACAGTGGTATATAAAATTGGAGAAATGATGTTAATTTGAATTCCAGTCAGCCAGGCTCTATCTTGATGTGACCTTTACTATCACACACAGTGTATAAACCCATGATTAAACATCTTTAAAAACTATTTCCAATCTCAGAAAATTATGAAAACTTTGCATGACATGCATCAGGTCTTTAGAAGATATTTATTACAGTTTGCTTGCATTTCTAGTCTTTTAAATGAGAATGTCAGTGTTCTCTTTAAATGGCTACAAAAGTTCACTTAATTTTCTTTACGCACTAAAAAATCCACATTTCCTTAGTCATTATACATGTCAGTAAAATAATCTTACTGGTAGAGTACATGAAATATTTTAATATATGATTAAAGATCAAATTTTCACTTTTTATATATAATTCTTCTCAAGAGATTTTTTTCTTTAAAGAAAAATATGCCAATGTTGAATACCCAGTTATTTATATGTGTTTGATTGTCCCTCTTAAAAAAGCCATAAACTGAAACATGAATAAGTACATGAAAGGGAATAACTAAGAATTGGGAAAAAAGAGATTCTGGACACACCTTATTTGGTGGTTGGTAGAGATGTTTATGGAAGGTTATGACCTGAATTACCTCAAACCACCTTATTGTTCAAGAGAAATACAACATTTGAACTTATTCCTAGAGGGTGAGTGTGAATCAATATTTTCTGGATTAAACTGAGCTGAGTTGAAAAATCCTTCACTGCAACTCTTTCATCCAGAGGCCTTGTATTATTGTTCAGGAGAAGAACATTTAGTAATATCAAGAAATAATAACTGCTTCAAAGTTCTGCGCCATCATTTTCCAAACTCCCTATTTTCTACAGCCCTTCTTAATATTTTTCTAATTTTGTTCATTAATCTCATATGTAGAGCATCAGAAAATGGGGCCAACTCACAGATGGAAAGTTAGAACTTGGGCCAGGCAGCTAATGTATTCATCCAATGCCTTCCAGAGTTAGCAGAGCATGTCCAGCTGGTTGAACATAATAGACTTATTTATTAATACAAAACAGTATCCTAATCAGTGAGTTGAGGCAAAAATTTCTTTCAGCAGAAATGAAACCACACCATCACAGTTCGTGTTGCACAGACTCCATGGGGGAAAAAACTCATGCCTGCTAAAACTAGGATTTCCATAACATCTAGTGGGGATGTTCTCATACTAACCAGTACACATGTATACTGTGTTTTGCAACTTCTATCTTATTTCCCTTTGATATCTTTTAATCAATGCTTCATAAGAGGTCCACAGAATAATTTTTATATACTTTAAAACAGACACCGATGTCCAAACTTAAACACTTTGAAAGTGTCTTGCACTCCAGTATTAAACAAGGTAGAAAGCCAAGGATGCAAAAATCACAAGTATCATTTTTTTATTTTCTATATTCTTTGTTTACATTCCAAATAATTTCCCCTTTCCTGGTTCCCTACTCCCCATAAATCCCTTAGCCAGACTGACCAAAGGGCACAGAGAAAGTATCCAAATTAGCAAAATTAGAAATGAAAAGCGGGATATAACAACAGAAACTGAAGAAATCCAAAAAATCATCAGATCCTACTACAAAAGCCTATACTCAACACAACTGGAGAATCTGGAGGAAATGGACAATTCCCTTGACATATACAAAATACCAAAATTAAATCAGGACCAAATAGATCATCTAAACAGCCCCATAACCCCTAATGAAATAGAAGGGGTCATAGAAAGTCTTCCAACCAAAAAAAGCACAGGTCCAGGTGGGTTCAGTTCAGAATTCTATCAGACCTTCAAAGAAGACCTAACACCAATACTCTTCAAACTATTCCACAAAATAGAAACAGAAGGAACACTACCCAATTCCATCTACGAAGCCACAATTACGCTGATACCAAAACCACACAAAGATCCAACAAAGAAAGGGAACTTCAGACCAATTTCCCTTATGAATATCGATGTAAAAATACTCAATAAAATTCTTGCCAACCGTATCCAAGAACACATCAAAACCATCATCCACCATGATCAAGTAGGCTTTATCCCTGGGATACAGGGTTGCTTCAATTTACGGAAATCCATCAATGCAATCCACTACATAAACAAACTCAAAGAAAAAAACCAAATGGTCATTTTATTGGATGCTGAAAAAGCATTTGACAAAATTCAGCATCCTTTCATGCTTAAAGTCTTGGAAAGAACAGGAATTCAAGGCCCATACCTAAACATAGTAAAAGCAATATACAGCAAACCGGTAGCCAGCATCAAACTAAATGGAGAGAAACTTGAAGCAATCACACTAAAATTAGGGACTAGACAGGGCTGCCCCCTTTCTCCTTATCTTTTCAATATTGTACTTGAGGTACTAGCTTGGGCAATTAGACAACATAAGGAGGTCAAAGGGATACAAATTGGAAAGGAAGAAGTCAAACTATCATTATTTGCAGATGACCTGATAGTCTGCCTAAGTGACCAAAAAAACTCCACTAGAGAACTTCTACAGCTGATAAACAACTTCAGCAAAGTGGCTGTTTATAAAATCAACTGAAGCAAATCTGTAGGCTTGAGTTGATGTTACTCAAAGGATACAGCAGGCTGAGAAAGAAATTAGGGAAGTGACCCCTTTCACAATAGCCACAAACAGTATAAAGTACCTTGGGGTGACTCTTACCAAACATGTGAAAGATCTGTATGACAAGAACTTCAAGACTCTGAAGAAGGAAATGGAAGAAGAGCTCAAAAAATGGAAAAACCTCCCATGCTCATGGATTTGCAGGATTAATATAGTTAAAATGGCCATTTTTCCAAAAGCAATATACAGATTCAACGCAATACCCATCAAAATCCCAACTCAATTCTTCACAGAGTTAGAAAGAACAATCCTCAAATACATCTGGAATAACAAAAAACCCAGGATAGCTGAAATTATTCTCAACAATAAAAGAAATTCCGGGGGTATCAGTATCCCTGACCTCAAACAATACTACAGAGCAATAGTGTTAAAAACTGCATGGTATTGGTACAGTGACAGGCAGGCAGATCAATGGAACAGGATTGAAGATCCAGAAATGAACCCACACACCTATGGAATATCCAATGGAAAAAAGATAGCCTTTTCAACAAATGGTGCTGGTTCAACTGGAGGTCAGCATGCAGAAGAATGGGAATTGATCCATCCTTGTCTCCTTGTACTAAGCTCAACTCCAAATGGATCAAGGACCTCCACATAAAGCCAGACACTCTGAAGCTAATAGAAAAGAAACTGGGGAAGACCCTTGAGGGCATCGGTACAGGGGGAAAGTTCCTGAACAGAACACCAATAGCGTATGCTCTAAGAGCAAGAATTGACAAATGGGACCTCATAAAATTACAAAGTTTCTGTAAGGCAAAGGACACCATCAAAAGGGCAAATCGGCAATCAACAAATTGGGAAAAGATCTTCACCAACCCTACATCAGATAGAGGGCTAATATCCAATATATATAAAGAACTCAAGAAGTTAGACTCCAGAAAACCAAATAACCCTATTAAAAAATGGAGTGCAGAGTTAAACAAAGAATTTTCACCTGAAGAACATCGGACGGCGGAGAAGCATCTTAAAAAATGCTCAACTTCATTAGTCATTAGGGAAATGCAAATCAAAACAACCCTGAGATTTCACCTTATACCAGTCAGAATGGCTAAGATTAAAAATTCAGGAGACAGCAGATGTTGGTGAGGATGTGGAGAAAGAGGAACACTCCTCCACTGCTGGTGGGGTTGCAAATTGGTACAACCACTCTGGAAATCAGTCTGGCGGTTCCTCTGAAAACTGGGTAGCTCACTTCCAGAAGATCCTGCTATACCACTCCTGGCCATATACCCAGAAGATTACCCAGCGTATAGTAAGGATACATGTTCCACTATGTTCATAGCAGCCCTATTTATGATTGCCAGAAGCTGGAAAGAACCCAGGTATCCCTCAACAGAAGAGTGGATGCATAAAATGTGGTATACACACACACACACACACACACACACACACATACACACACACACACACAATGGAGTACTATTCAGCCATTAGAAGCAATGAATTCATGAAATTCTTAGGCGAATGGATGGAGCTGGAGAACATCATACTAAGTGAGGTAACCCAGAGTCAAAAGATAAATCATGGTATGCACTCACTTGTAAGTGGATATTAACCTAGAAAACTGGAATACCCAAAACATAATCCACACATCAAATGAGGTACAAGAAGAATGGAGGAGTGGCCGCTTGTTCTGGAAAGACTCAGTGAAGCAGTATAGGGCAAAACCAGAACAGGGAAGTGGGAAGGGTTGGGTGGGAAAACAGGGGGATGGAAGGGGGCTGATGGGACTTTCAGGGAGTGGGGGGGTCTAGAAAAGGGCAAATCATTTGAAATGTAAATAAAAAATATATCGAATAAAAAGAAAGAAAAAAAACTGTATGGCATTGGTACAGTGACAGGTCGGTAGATCAATTGAATAGAATTGAAGACCCAGAAATGAACCCACACACCTATGGTCACTTGATCTTCGACAAAGGAGCTAAAACCATCTAGTAGAAAAAAGATAGCCTTTTCAACAAATGTTGCTCAACTGGAGGTCAGCATGCAGAAGAATGCAAATTGATCCATTCTTATCTCCTTGTACTAAGAGCAACTCCAAATGGATCAAGTACCTCCACATAAAATGAGACACACTAAAACAAATAGAAAAGAAACTGGAGAAGAGCATTGAGCACAGGGGCACAGGGAAAAATTTCCTGAACAGAACAGCAATAGTTCATTCTACGATCAAGAATTGACAAATGGGACCTCATAAAATTACAAAGTTTCTATAAGGCAAAAGACACTGTCAAAAGGACAAAATGGCAACCAACAAATTGGGAAAAGATCTTCTCCAACCCTACATCCGACAGAGGGCTAATATCCAATATATACAAAGAACTCAAGAAGTTATACTCCAGAGAGTCAAATAACCCTATTAAAAATGGGGTACTCACTAATAAGTAGATATTAACCTAGAAAACTGGAATACCCAAAACATAATCCACACATCAAATAAGGTACAAGAAGAGTTGAGGAGTGGCCCCTTGTTATGGAAAGACTTAGTGAAGCAGTATAGGGCAAAACCAGAACAGGGAAGTGGGAACGGTTGGGTGGGAAAACAGGGGAAAGAAAGGGGGCTGATGGGACTTTCGGGGAGTGGGGGTCTAGAAAAGGGGAAATTATTTGAAATGTAAATAAAAAATATATCGAATAAAAAAATTTAAAAAAATGGTGTACAGAGCTAAACAAAGAATTTTCACCTGAAGAATTTCAAATGGCTCAGAAACACAAGTATCATTTTTTAAATCTAATTTAAATAAAAGTTCATAGATTGGGCACACAATTTACAATTCATATTTTAGACATAATTTTATAAGTACCAAAGAACTCTTCTCCATGTCATTCTACTAGATCTACACAGTGAAGTAGAGAAGTGAAGCAGTTCTAAAGCTAAATTGAACAAGTAAACAAAACACTTATCCTTATAATATCTAAAGGAGTTTAGACTTAAGTAAATTTTTTAATTTTCAAACTTATTTCTCCAGCTTTGGATTCTAGTAGGATGTTGTTTATAAATATGAACTTCTTAGAGATTTCATAAGGCCTAAATGCTTATCACAGAATGGTGAAGGCATTCACAATGAGGCATCTGGTGGTGAGAACAGAGAATGAAAAGCTGTGGAGACAACATTTTGGAGACAAATAGTAAGTACACAGAAACATGTAAGGAACACAGAAACATGTTCCTCTTTTTCCACATACTTGCCAGCATCTATTTTCACCTGAGTTTTTCATCCTATTCATTCTGATTGGGGTAAGGTAGAATCTCAGGGTTGTTTTGATTTGCATTTCCCTGAGAATTAAGTATGTTGAACATTTCTTTAGGTTCTTCTCAGTCATTCTAGATTCCTTAGGTGAAAATTCTTTGTTTACCACTGTACCCCATACTTTATATTTTGGATATAGGGTTGGTAAAGATATTTTCCCAATTTTCAGATTGCCATTTTTGTCCTACTGACAGTGTCCTTCGCCTTACATAAGCTTTTCAGGTTCATGAGGATCCATTTGTCAGTTGTTTATCTTAGAACCTGAGCCATTGGTATTCTGTTCAGAAAAATTTTCCCTGTGCCAATGTATCCCAGGCTATTACCCATTTTTTCTTATTAAATTAAGCATATCTGCTTTTATTTGTAGCTTCTTGATCCATATGAACTTAAGCTTTGTACAAGGAGTTAAAAATGTACCAATCTGCATTCTTCTGCATGCAGACCAATAGTTAGGCCAGCACCATTTGTTGAAAATGTTTTCTTTTTACACTTCATGGTTTTGGATTGCAAGATGGTACAATCACTTTGAAAATCAATTTGGTGGTTCCTCCAAAAACTGGAAATAGTTCTACCTGAAGACCCAGCTATACTACTACTGGGCATATACCTAAAAGTTGTTCCACCATATTATAAGGCCTGATACTCCTTTATATTCTTAGCAGTCTTATTTATAATTGCCAGAAGCTGGAAACAACCCAGATGTCCCTCAACAGAATGACTACAGAAAATGTGTTACATTTACACAATGGAATACTGTTTAGCTATTAAAAATGAGCTATTATGCATTTTGCAGGCAAATGGATGGGGCTAGAAAATATCTTGAGGTAGGTCAGACTCAAAAGGGCATACATGGTGTGTACTCACTGATAGGTATTAGCCCAAAAGCTCAGAATACCCATGATACACTCAAAGACCATAAGAAGTTTAACAAGAATAAAGGCCAAAGTGTGGATGCTTCAATCCCACTTAGAAAGGGCAAAGTAATCATGGGAGGCAGACAGAGGGAAGAACCTGGGTGGGAGAGAGAAGGGGAAGGGGGGGATAGGGAAGCAGGATCAGATATGGGAAGAGATGGGAGAGAAGTCTAGAAGGCTAAGAGAATGAATAGAAATATGTAACAGGTGGGAGCATGGTACAGGGATGGGGTCACGGGGCACTACTAGAAAGTTTCAGACACCAGGGATTCAAGAGGGTCCCAGGACCCAATAGGGATGACATTAGCTGAAATGGCCAACAGGGGAATGTAGAACCTGAAGAGACCACCTCCAGTAAATAGACATGGGCCCCAATTGAGGTATGGGACCACCCACCCATCTCAAAAATTTTTAAATCAGAATTGTTCCTGTCTAAGAGAAATGCTGGGACAAAAATGGAGCAGAAACAGAAGTAAAGGCTATCCAGTGACAGCCTCACCTTGGGATCAATCCCATCTGCCAACACTAAACCCCATCACTATTACTGATGCCATGCTGTCCTTGCCTGGTATGACTGTCCTATGAGAGGCTCTGTCAGAAGCTAACTAAGACAGATGCAGATACTCACAGCCAACCCAGGGACACCAATATTAGAGTTATGGGAAAAACTGAAAGAGCTGAAAGGTATTGAAACCCTATAGGAAGAACAATATCAACCAATCAGACACCTCAGAGCTTGCAGGAACTAAACCCCCAACCAAAGACTATACATGGGTAGGTCCATAGCTCCTGTTATATATGTAGCAGAGAACTGCCTTATCTGGCATCAGTGAGAGGTGAGAAGCTTTGTCCTGCTGAGGCTTGATGCCCCAGAAAAGAGAGGTGCTAGAGGGGTGAGGCAGGAATTGGATGGGAGTTTAGTGAAGGAGAGATCAGGAAGGAGATCAACATTTGAATGTAAAAAATAAAATAATTAATAAAAGGAATAAAGAAAAGAACATGAAAGAATGTCTCCACCAATTCCTAGGGTTGACTAATTGCTTAAGGGCTACTATTGGAAACTGTAGAATTCTAGCACAAATTATACAGCATGAACATTATTTAAAACCTATCATGAAAGGACAACTCATCTGCAGACCTTATTATCAACATAATTATTTTATTTGTATTTTTCTAGATTCAGAAAGAAATATATTTAGATAACATGTAACACTTATAGGGCAATGACCAGAATGTTATGCTGCTGGCCAAATATGTACAGAAGGTTGGAGGGATAAAATATATTCAAGATTTTAGAAACCAAGATAAGTGAGATTTCATCTATGCAAACAAAAGACCTAAGGATACTGGTTAAGAGAAAGAGCTTTTTATGCAGCAGATGTGTAGTGCTGGGTTCTACCTCTCCTCTCAGGGTGTTTGTACATAACTTATACACTGGGCAGAGGAGGGGTAAGGACAAACACAGAACAGGTGGTGTCCACAGTCTGCCTCTCCATTTGGGGCATAGGACACTCCTGCTAGCCAGGAGCAAGTGCTGCAGAAATGGAAGAGAGACTTCTTAAGAGACTATTAGTGCTAGGGCTCATTTAAGTGAAGGCCTTCCCTGACAATTTTTATTGGTGGTGGATTTGAATGCATATGCTTGGTTAGACAAACCAATAATTATATAATTTGGGGAAAGGCTGTAAGAATATCCAGGAAGGGCAGTTCATTAGCTGAAGGCTAAGGCCACTGAGATGCCTCATTAGCATGGGAGTTACTTCTACTCCTACTAGCCTCAGGTTCTGAGGTTTCTGAGGTCTGAATATGCTTCACCTCACTAGTCCTATGCCAATTCCTCTGGTGTCATGGTCCACTTGCCTCAGCTCTGTAGTTAATAGTCAAAAGATAAAGACTTCCAAAATATTTATGATAACAATTTTAAGATTTTAAACAAAGACATGGCCACCATTAGTATGCTTTTCATCTACTTTTTCTCTCAGAGGCCTATTCATGTCACTGTATTAAAATGTGATAGTATATTTTGCTTATTATTGATTGTTTTCACATTGCTTTAGTTTTGGAAATATTCTCTTTATGAGGTTTTGCAGCACTTATTTTGCAGCACTTATTTTGACAACCCAACTAAGACAAATAATAATCAAAATCTCTGAAGGTACTAACCAGAAGGCTTCCCCATTTTTTTCAGTTTTGAGAGTTTTAGAAATACAACCTACCCATCCATCCTTTTTCTGACTCATTACTTGATACTATAACTATATATGTTAATCACATGTATACTGTGACTACAGTCCTCCGACCCTTCTAATAATACAACATAACTTTCCATATTAACTTTTAAAACAAAACTATATTCTATGAAATTCTAAATTCTGGGTAATGATGACAAAGGATACTAATGCATGGATATAAAACTTATTAGATAAATCTGATTGAAGCCAGATGTGATAGCATGGCCATATTCCAGAGACAGGAAGACTGGGGCAGAAGGATTGCTATATGTTTGAGGCTGGTCTGGTCTGCCATATTAAAATGAAACAAACCAAAAGACTGAGATGCTGAACAGTGGAAATTATATACATTGACTACAAAGATCAAGTGTATTCACATGTTTTTCTTCTCTTTAATATAGTTTTCTTGATTTGTGGGAAAGCTGATATAGTATAAATATCATTAAATATTAATTAGAAAAATAGTAATTAAAAACTTATAATAGTTTTTCATGTCATAGAAAATGAAGGAAGATCCAGAAATAAAACAAGAAGGAAGAACGTTTTTCTTTATAAAGCCAATTTCTCTTAGGGTTCCATTCTACCATAGCTTCTTGAAAATGATTGCAAAGTAGAGCAAAACCTTCTAAAGGTGGTTAAACAGCTTTTATATTCCCTGAGTTTCTGAACACATTGTAGTGCAGAAAAGAAAACAAACAAAACAAAACAAAAAATAAGAACAAAACAACAAAAACCAAGGATAGTTTTATTGCTGTCAGGCTTCAATGCAGTTTTAGCTCCAAATTCAAGATACTGTCACCTTAATTAAGCCAGTGTTTATGACTGTGCGTGTGTGGTTAGTATTTGTGGTGGGTGTGTGATGTATGCAAGGAGTATGTATCATGTCAGTAATGTGGTATATGTGTTATGATATATGTATGGTATGTATGTAAATATTTAAGAGTAAAATGTAATAAAGCTCTAATAGTGAAAGTTAAAAACAATGGGTAGCTTAAATCCTTTTGGAAGAACTCTCAAAGATCAATGGCAGTGCCATGAAGAAATATTCAACCAGTCAGAACCTCCTAAGTATTTCAAAGAACTTATCTCAGGGCTTCCTGAAATTCTTCCCAGACCAGAGATCTTCCCTGAGGACATGTATAGCTATAAGATTTTTCTAATGTAGTGGATTATAATTTAATACTTTTGAAATCTACAGTAATTTTTAAAAAGTATTTGAATTATATAGAATGAAAAGACCCAAAGTAAACATAAAAAGAATAAGTCGAAAACTCAATCTGTTGCCATGGTGAGTACTAAGAGTCCTTCAGTGAACTAAAGTCTGTTTCATAGAGCAAAATAATGATTCCAAGGACAGAGCCTAGTATCTTGGATAATATATCCTGGCATCATTATTGGATCTATGAAGGAAGCCTTCTTGCCCCAGAAAAGGAAGGCATTACTATGCAACGTTGGTTATTTTAGAAATAACAACTCAAATTGCTGAGATACACACTTGAGGAGCCTTGTCTAGATATGAATGTCATTCACAAGATACTGGACTTCAGGTCTGATCCCATAACTGAGCAAACTTGTGAGTCTCATGCAAGGTGAGATCCCATTAATTTATGGGGAATGGCATGTGATAAAACATTCATTCAGTATCACTGATGTGTTGCTCACTTCAGCATTTTTGTGATGTTCATAAACTGACTTTCCTGTGTCCTTAAGTCTAAGATGGATGTAGTTTGCTTGGACTAATAAAACTTAGGAGACAAGAAGATGTGGAACTTTGGAGTTAAAGCTTTAAGACACTTGGCAGCTTTTGCTTTCTTTCTTTTTTTTTTTTTTCTTCTTCATTGAAACCACAAAGCAAAAAAGGAGGGATTTGGGATAGGGTCATCTGAGCTCCTGGATAAAGCAAACCTACAATTTCACCAAGTAGCCTCAGTTGCAATGAAAGTATAAGAAATAATAATTCATACTTGTTTCAGTCAATGTTTTACAGTATATATTATATAAGATTGCAAATTAAGTATCTTAACTCATATTTGCTATCTCCCTGATGTGCTAGGTCAAAAATCTAAACATAGTTTATCTGGACCACTGACAAGGTGGTCAGAAAACTGAAATTATGTTGCCATGTCAACAATGTTTTCCTTAAAGGAGAATCAACCTCCCAAGGGGTACAATTGTTAATAGAATTTGTGATCTTTTGGCCATATAATTGAAGGTTATAGATTCTATCCACTACTTTATCAGATAACAACTACTTGTTGCTTCCTCCATGTGGCCGTATTCTTAAACAACTCACGTGTTTCTAGTTACTTCTTTCTTCAATCTACTAAAAATCCTACAGTGTAAAATAATCAAAGATGATATCATGTGCCTTCAACATGTGACATCCTAAACTCAGGAGAGATTGTCTACTCCCATCATCTTGCCCATCAGCCAGACTCATCAGAGATTCAATAATCCTTAGTTGGAGGGGCTAGGAATGGAAATGACTTATTGCAGGTCACCTTAGAGGGATCTGACACAGCCACTGAATCTTACTTAAGTGGTTTATCAAGCAAGTATAAATAACTAACCCTCCATTATCTATCAACAAAACCTTAGTATATTATTCACTCTTCAGTTGCTGTGATAAGACACCATGACCCAAAGCAACCAATGAAGAAAACAGATTATTTTAGTTTCTGGTCGCATTGGGAAAACATGGCAGTAAGTGGTAGGAGTGGCAATAGAAGCAAGATGCTGAGAGGCCACATTTTCAACTTCCAGCCCAAAGCAGAAACAGTGAATTGGAAGTGGAAAGAGGCTTTAAACTCTCAAAGCTGCACATCTTCCAGCTATCAGACTTCCTAAAACCTTCTCAAACAGAACTACCAACCTGAGATCACCTTCAAATTCAAGGGCCTACAGGAGTCATCTCTTACATAAACCACTACTCTTAGCTAAGTAAAAATTTCACTGTTTTTACTCATTAGTAAAGAACCAAGTTAGAGAAACTTCTTCATTAATTGCTTAGAAAATTAAAGTATCTACTCCATTGTAACATTGGCTGATATGCCATTGTGGAAAACATTTCTCATCAGAGTCAACAGATAAGCCTACCAGCATAGGGAATTGCCAAACCATTGTGAATTTGAACTCAGATTTAGCAATATTCTATCTACATTCTATTTTCACATTCTAGATCCAAGAAAATTATTTTAAAGGTATAGCTACGCTGTGATTATGCAATATTTCAAGACTCCAGTTCAAAGGAGATTAATGGAACTGGAATTTGGGATAAAATAAATCTGTGTTTAGGATCATGGACTCCAGAATATGCCATTTCTTATCCCCTTTTAGGAGAAAATTAAAATTTTATGTGTACAAATGATGATAGCTTGTTTTCTTCTTCTCCTTCTCCTTCTCCTTCTCCTTCTCCTTCTCCTTCTCCTTCTCCTTCTCCTTCTCCTCTCCTTCTCCTTCTCCTCCTCCTCCTCTTCCTCCTCCTCCTCCTTCTCCTCCTCTTCCTCCTTCTCCTCCTCCTCTTCTTCCTCCTTCTTCTCTTTCTCCCCAATCTCTCTCTCTCTCATCAAAAGTGAAAGTATGAGTATCTAAGAAAAAGACCTTGACCAAGTAAGCATGGCTGTCTGCTTTTACCAATTGAAACAGTAATAAAACCCAGTGGCATTCAACATACTTTCTGATGAAAGGAGATTCAAATAAATAGTATTTAAAAAGTAATTATAATTTTATGAAAAATAAAATCAATCAATTGAAAAGAAAATTTGCCATGAATGTATCAGCATTTCTGGTTTCATAAATGTACAGGCTGATTTTGTGTATCAACTTGACACAGGCTGGAGTTATCACAGAGGAAGGAGTTTCAGTTGGGGAAGTGCCTCCTTGAGATCCAACTGTGAGGCATTTTCTCAATTAGTGATCAAGGGGGAGGGCCCCTTGTGGGTGGTACCATCCCTGAGCTGGTATACTTGGGTTCTATAAGAGAGCAGGCTGAGCAAGCCAGGGTAAGCAAGCCAGTAAGAAACATTCCTCCATGGCCTCTGCATCAGCTCCTGCTTCCTGACCTGCTTGAGTTCCAGTCCTGACTTCCTTTAGTGATGAACAGCAGTGTGGAAGTGTAAGCTGAATAAACACTTTCCTCCCCAACTTGCTTCTTGGTCATGATGTTTATGCAGGAATAGAAACTCTGACTAAGACAAATTGGTACCAGTGTAGTGGGGCATTCCTGTGACAACCTGACTATGTTTTGGGGAGGACTGTGGAAGGACTTTGGAACTTTGAGCTAAAAAAAAGCCATTAGGATATTAAGAGCTCTGTGGAAAGTTTTGTAGGAGCTTGGAAGAAAATGTTACAAACATTGCAGAAAATGGAGGCCTGGCTTGTGAAATTTCAGAGGGAAGATTAAAGACTCTTACAGTGTCCATGTTTTGATTGTGAAGATTCTGTGGTTTTGGATAGCTGGGGCTGAAGAATCATCTGTGATTAACAAGATACCAGAACCACTAAAGTCAACTTTGTGCTACTGGGACTATTGATGCTAATTAGCTGGAGCTAAGAAATTAGCAATGATTAAGAAGAGACCAGCATCACTGAGGTGAAATCTTCTGGGAAGCGCTTTCTGAGAGCACAGAGAATATGTTCCAGAGATAGCCACAGTTGTATTTTGTGCTGTGGCTGGACTTGGTACTGTGTAAGAGTCACCAGATGGTACTGGTTTTGAAGGCATGAAGGGGTCATGAAGAGCAGCTGAGGCTCTTGGCACAGTGAGAGGCCACGGAAGACCACTGGTGAAGGTGCAGCCTCAGTTGCAATTGATGGCCCAGGACTTGAAGGGGTCATGCATAGGAGGAGAGGCTTGTCACCCTGGAGAGAGCCTATGAAAGGCTATTGGTGAAGCCTAATTACAGTGGAAGATAGCAGTGTTTTCGAGATGCCAGTACTATGTGATGACCACCAAGAACAGCAGCAGCAGTGAAGTACAGGCAGCTGGAGCCTAGAAGACAAGCTGTGTGCTACAAAGGGCAGAGCTGGAAAAGTGACACAAACCCTTGGAGGAACCTGGAAGATTGTGAGTTGGATCCCAGATATTGAATCATTGGAGTTTGAGTTTTGCTTTTGGTTGTGACTGTGCCCTGATAAGTTTCCCTCTTGAAGGAAGAAAGTATTTTAGTGGAGCCCACAGTTGAGAGACTTTACATTTTTAAGAGACTTTGAATTTTAAAGATATTGAACATTTTGAAGTGATTGAACTTTTAATGTGTAAAGACTGTGGAACTTTTAAAGTAATTTAGATATTGGGGATGAATAAGAAAGTAAGGGTTGAGGCTTAATAGTGATGTTTTTGTGTGTCAAGTTGACAAGGGATCAATTGTACTGGCTGGTTTTGTGTGTCAACTTGACACAGGCTGGAGTTATCACAGAGGAAGGAGTTTCAGTTGGGGAAGTGCTTCCATGAGATCCAACTGTGAGGCATTTTCTCAATTAGTGATCAGGGGGGAGGGCCCCTTGTGGGTGGTACCATCCCTGGGCTGGTATTCTTGGGTTCTATAAAAAAAACAGGCTGAGCATGCCAGGAGAAGCAAGCCAGTAAGAAACATCCCTCCATGGCCTCTGATCAGCTCCTGCTTCCTGACCTGCTTGAATTCCAGTCCTGACTTCCTTTAGTGATGAATAGCAGTGTGGAAGTGTAAGCTCAATAAACTGTTTCCTCCCCAACTTGCTTATTGGTCATGATGTTTGTGCAGGAATAGAAACCCTGACTAAGACAATAAATAAATAGTGAAAAAGTCTCTCAGGGGTGAGAAGAGAGTTATTGACCTTCACACCATAAAACTTTAGAAAAGAAACTGGGGGAAACCCTTGAGGACATGGGCACAGGGGAGAAGTTCCTGAATAGAACACCAATAGCTTACGCTCTAAGATCAAGAATTGACAAATGGAACCTCATAAAACTACAAAGTTTCTGTAAGGCAAAGGACACTGTCAAAAGGACAAAACATCAACCAACAGATTGGGAAAGAATCTTCACCAACCCTAAATCTGACAGAGATTTAATATACACAATATCTAATATCTAATATACACAAAGAACTCAAGAAGATAGAACCCGAGAACCAAATAACCCCATTAAAAAGTGGGGTATGGAGCTAAACAAAGAATTTTCACATGAAGAACTTCAGAGGGCTGAGAAACACCTTAAGAAATGTTCAACATCATTAATCATTAGGGAAATGCAAATCAAAACAACCCTCAGATTTCACCTCATACCAATTAGAATGGCTAAGGTCAAAAACTCAGGAGACAGCAGGTGTTGGCAAGGATGTGGAGAAAGAGAAACATTCCTCCACTGCTGGTGGGATTGCAAGATGGTGCAACCACTTTGGAAATCAGTCTGGCGATTCCTCAGAAAACTGGGCATGACACTTCCTGAGGACCCTGTTATACCACTCCTGGGCATATACCCAGAGTATTCTTCAGCATGCAATAAGGACACATGTTCCACTATGTTCATAGCAGTCCTATTTGTAGTAGCCAGAAGCTGGAAAGAACCCAGGTGTCCTTTAACGGAGGAATGGATACAAAAAATGTGTTATATTTACACAATGGAGTACTAGTTAGCCATTAGAAACAATGAATTCATGAAATACTTAGACAAATGGATGGAGCTAGAGAACATCATACTAAGTGAGGTAACCTAGTCTCAAAAGATCAATCATGGTATGCACTCACTGATAAGTGGATATTAGCCTAGAAACTTTGAATACTCAAGACATAATCCACATATTAAATGATGTCCAAAAAGAATGGAGGAGTGGCCCCTGGTTCTGGAAAGACTCAGTGCAAGAGTATAGGGGAATTCCAGAACAGGGAAGTGGGAAGGGGTAGATGGAGGAACAGGGGGAGGGAAGAGGGCTTATGGGACTTGCGGGGAGTGGGGACCCAGAAAAGGAGAAATCATTTGGAATGTAAATAAAAATATATCAATAAAAAAAGATAAAAAAAAAACCCTTCACAAAGCCCTTGAACTTCAAACATACCAGTTACCAACAGTTATGAAACTCAGCAATGTAACACCAATACTCTTCAAACTATTCCAGCAAATAGAAACAGAGGGAACACGACCCAACTCCTTCTACAAAGCCACAATTATGCTGATACCAAAACCACACAAAGATCCAACTAAGAAAGAGAATGTCAGGCCAATTTCCCTTATGAATATCGATGCAAAAATACTCAATAAAATTCTTGCCCACCAAATCCAAGGGCACATCAAAACAATCATCCACCAGGATCAAGTAGGCTTCACCCCAGGGATTCAGGAATGGTTCAATATAAGGAAATCCATAAATGCTATCCACTACATAAACAAACTCAGAAAAAACTACATGATCATTTCATTAAATGCTGAAAAAGCATTTGACAAAATTCAGCATCCTTTCATGCTAAAAGTCTTGGAAGGGACAGGAATTTAAAGCCCATATCTAAACATAGTAAAAGCAATGTACAGCAAACCAATAGCCAACATCAAACTAAATGGAGAGAAACTGGAAGCAATCCCACTAAAATCAGGGACTAGACAAGGCTGCCCCCTCTCTCTATATCTTTTCAATATAGTTCGGCAAGTCCTAGCTAGAGCAATTGGACAATATAAGGAGGTCAAAGGGATACAAATTGGAAAGGAAGATGTCAAACTATCACTATTTGCAGATGATATACTTAAGTGACCCAAAAAACTCTACTAGAGAACTCCTACAGCTGATAAACAACTTCAGCAAAGTGGCTGGCTACAAAATCAACTCAAGCAAACCAGTAGCCTTTATATACTCAAAGGATAAGCAGACTGAGACAGAAATTAGGGAAATGACACCCTTCACAATAGCCACAAACAGCATGAAGTGTCTTGGCGTGACTCTAACCAAACAGGTGAAAGACCTATAATGCAAGAACTTTGGATCGCTGAGGAAGGAAATGAAAGAATATCTCAGAAGGTGGAGGAATCTTCCATGCTCGTGGATTGGCAGGATTGATGTAGTTAAAATGGCCATCTTGCCAAGGGCAATCTACAGATTCAGTGCAATCCCCATCAAAATCCCAGCCCAGTTCTTCATAAAGCTAGCAAGAGCAATTCTCAAATTCATCTCGAATAACTGAAAGCCCAGGATAGCTAAAACTATTCTCAACAGTAAAAGAACTTCAAGGGATTCAGTATCCCAGACCTTAGGTTTTATTACAGAGTGATAAAAACTGCATGGTGTTGGTACAATGTCAGGCAAGTGGATCAGTGGAGTAGGATTGAGGACCCAGAAATGAACCCACACACCTATGGTCACGTGATCTTCAACAGAGATGCTGAAGGCATCCAGTGGAAAAAAAGATAGTCTTTTCAACAAATGGTGCTGGTTCAATTGGAGGTCAGCATGCAGAAGAATGTGAATCGATCTATTCTTATCTCCTTGTACTAAGCTCAACTCAAAATGGATCAAGGACCTCCACATAAAACCTGACACACTGAAACTAGTAGAAAAGAAGCTGGGGAAGACCCTTGAGTACATGGGCACAGGGGAGAAGTTCCTGAATAGAACACCAATAGTTTGTACTCTAGGATCAAGAGTTGACAAATGGGACCTCATAAATCTACAAAGTTCCTGTGGGGCAAAGGACACTGTCATAAGGACAAAACGTCAACCAACAGATTGGGAAAAGATCTTCACCAATCCTAAATCTGACGGAGAGCAAATATCTAATATATACAAAGGACTCAAGAAGGTAGAACCCAGAGAACCAAATAACCCCATTAAAAAGTGGGGAACCAAGCTAAACAACAATTTTCACATGAAGAACTTCAGAGGGCTGAGAAACACCTTAAGAAATGTTCAAGATCATTAATCATTAGGGAAATGCGGATCAAAACAGCACTGGCATTTCACCTCACACCAGTCAGAATGGCTAGGGTCGAAGGCTCAGGAGACAGTGGGTGCTGGCAAGGATGTGGAGAAAAAGGAACACTCCTCCACTGCTGGTGGGATTGTAAGATGGTGCAGCCACTTTGGAAATCAGTCTGAAGGTTCCTCAGAAAACTGGGCATGACACTTCCGGAAGGCCCTGCTGTATCACTCCTGGGCGTATACCCAGAGGATTCCCCGGCATGCAATAAGGACGCATGCTCCACTATGTTCATAGCAGCCCTATTTGTAGTAGCCAGAGGTTGGAATCCAGGTGTCCCTCAACGGAGGAATGGATGCAAAAAATGTGGTAGATTTACACAATGGAGTACTATTCAGCCATTGGAAACAATGAATTCATGAAATTCTTGGACAAATGGATGGAGCTGGAGAACATCATACTAGGTGAGGTAGCCCAGTCTCAAAGGATCAATCACGGTGTGCACTCATTGATAGGTGGATATTGACCTAGAGACTTGGAGTGCCCAGGACATAATCCACATGTTAAATAATTTCCAAAAAGAATGGAGGAGTGGCCCCTGGTTCTGGAGAGGCTTGGTGCAGAGGTATGGGGGAGTGCTGGAGTGGGGAAGTGGGAGGGAGTAGATGGAGGAAGGGGGTGGCGTGGGGGAGGAGGAGGCCTTGCAGGACTTGAGGGGGAGTGGGCCCCAGAGGGGGGAGGTCATTTGAAATGTAAATAAAGAATACATTGAATAAAAAAAAATGAAACTCAGCAAAGTGGCTATTCTTCTACAGTCACAGAAGGGGGTGGGATAAAGAAGAAAGAATCTTATGCCCACCAGCTTGACCCAAATAGCTCTTCAGAAGGCTTAAAAAGTTGCTTTCCTTCTCATTCAGTCTTTCTATTATGCTTTTCTGCTGCACATAAGTCCTACTATGTGCAATGTTAAGATATGCACAGGGAACACCATAGTAGAAAGATGTATTTGGATAGTTAACACAGAATTTATAGGATAATTAGGGGGAAGAGGAGACAGAGCAAGGACACTGCAGACTGATGGAATGCATCAGACACTGTTTTATCAGAATGAGGAGATAGTTGAGAATAGTCAAAATTCAGGCAATAAATGTATTAAATAGCTGGGTAAGGTGTTACTTATAACTTATATGTAGAACTTATCAGATGAATAAAATTATTATCTTTACATTTTAAGACAGATGATTCTAACATCCAGTAGTGATGTCTCAGTTCATGAACACAGTCTGCCAACAAGAATGGAACTTAGCCACTCTGATGGCTAGTTTTAAAGCTCCCAGTGAGAAGAACTTTGAATCATGATCTGATCTGCCTTCTTAGGAGAAATATATGTACATGATTTCACATCAGTTGGCAGCCATGACTATTGGTTTAGCTTGACTGCCAGGGAAGACACTATTAGCAACTGGAAACAAGCAAATGAGAGCCTCATTTCAGAATGGGTAAGAAAATTCAAGAGTATTCACCTTTAAATTGTGCTGAATGCTCTTGCTTATGAAATATCAATGCTTTCTCTCAGTTCTTATGCCCTTGAATACACCATGTGATGCATTTATTTTATTCCACAATCTGTCAGTTTCTTTGCTGTTATAATTAAAATACACTGTCAAAATCAACATTGAAAAATGGATCATTTGGTTCACAACAGCAAGTGATAGTCAATCAGTCTATCATGTCAGGAAGTCACAGAGGCAGGACCTTGATAGAACTAGTTATATCACATCCTCAATCAAAAGCAGACAGTAACAAAGAAATGTGTCCTTGCTAGTGGTGCTTGTTTTCTCCTTTGCATTCCCTCTGGAGTACATCTTCCCAAATGGTGTAACCTACATTTAAGATGTGTCTTCTCACATCAGTTAACTCAATTAAGAAAATCTTCCTACCCAAACATGCCCTTAGGCCTATCTAATGCATGATGCTTTGTTAGACTCTACTCCCTAGTGAGTGTACATTGTATTAAGTCAACAACCAAAACTAATCACCACACATAGCACTTAAAATTATTTATATTATGGTATTTTAATAATTTGACATAAGACAAAACAGTAAATGCCATTCAATAACTTTCATGAAGAGTTAGGGAATTTTTAGTTGGATATAGAATTATATTATACTAGGTAGAATTATTACTTCATTTTTTATGGAAAGATATTAAAGTTGGCCTAAGAGATACATACATACATACACACACACACACACACACACACACACACACACATATATGTATATGCCAAATTGCCAAAGGGTGGGGTTTTTTAGATTTGCTTTTATTTTGTGTGAACAGGGACTTGGCCTACATGAAAATATGTGAACCATGTCCATGTAGTACCCACGACGGCCAGAAGGTGACATTAGATCCCCTGGAATTGGCTGCCATGTGTATGCTAGCAACCAAAACCAGGTCCCTGTTAAGACCACCAAGTACTGTTAACAAGCTCTCTAGAACTGGCCCCCAAACCTCCACATACTCAGAAGTAGATCTATGGTGGGTAATTTCATATATCAACTTGACTAAATCATAAAATGCCCATCATTTCTGAGTAAAACTGTGAAAATATGTCCCCTTGTTAGCACTGAGTTAATGAACTGTGAAACAGAAAGCCCTCTCTAATGTGACATCATTCAATTCACAGATTGGTATGGAACAAACAGAGGGAGGTTAAATTTTCTTTCTGATTAACTGCTTAGCTGAGACTTAATCTTTACCAGCCAGGAGTTCTCTATGTTGCTTAGATGCCTCTAAAGTTGACTCTTAGTGTTATCTCCATAAAAGCTGGATTAGAACATATAAATATATATTCAAGCCATAATACTGTTTGATGGAAGACATTTCTTCCATGTCTACTAGATAAATGTGAACAATACAGGATTTAATAAGAGACAGATGATATATATATATATCCTTTAAACCCTATATCCTGTATTCCTGGATCACTAGCTTGAAAATGGTGGACTGAGATTTCTAACCTCCACAGTCTTATGAGTCACTACTTTACAAAGAATCAAATTGATTGTTTCTCAGAATTGTTTATTACAGTTATATAAAACAGCATTAAAAACTGATGATTTTTAAAAGCAAAATGAATTCATTTTTTAGAGCATTTGTTATTTCTGACTTTCTCCTACCTTCACATATTTATGTTATCTACTGGTTCCCCCAGTTAATAAGTTTTAATTCAACAATATAATGGATGGTAAATGGCTGAATAATGCAATTTATTTATTTTTTTTAGTGTTAAGATTACAAAGAGTCAGAATAATAAAGAAGGAAAAACCAGTGGTTCTGAAGGCAGAAGGATGTAATGAATGGTAAAAATGCAGCTAGAGTAGATGAGTCTGAGTAGTTACAACCTGATAAGACAAGCAGAGAAAGGATGGAAACTTTAAAAACTCATCTAAACATTAAGAAAGAAGCCCAAGGATGGGTTAGTGTATGATTCCTGAACATTCATGCCTTTTTCTTAGTCCGGAATCTATGATTATGAATTGTATTTAGAAAAAATGGACGCAATAGGGTCTCCATAAAGTAACAACATTCTTAGAGTTCCAGAATTACAATAGGCTTATCTTGGCATCCACTTTTCCAAAGGGAAGCTGGGAGTCCATCATGACCAGGCTGATGATAAGGCAACCTCCAGCAGGCCAATCATCTGTCTCTCATTAAATCCAGTATTGTTTGCATTTATCTAGTAGACATGGAAGAAATGTCTTCCATCAAACAGTGTTATGGCTTGAGTATATATTTATATGTCATAATCCAGCTTCTATGGTGATGATACTAAGTCACCTTTAGAGGCATCTATTCAAGCATGGAGTTATTATTCTTATCTATACTGACTGACAAGGCTCTCAGATGCCCTAATATCATGTGAGGACACAGTGAAAGAGCAACATCCCTGCCACAGAATTGCTGCTCCTCAGACTGCATGTAGCTTGGTGGCTGGATCTTGTATTTCCCAGATTTGGGAACCGAAAACTCTTTATAAGCAATCCAATCTAACAAGGTATCTGGTGAGAGTAGCCCAAGTATGCTAAATTGTATCTTATAAGACAATCAATCATATCTAATAAATTAATTGTTTCTTCACATGTGGTAGTATAGATATGAAACAAAAACTTGAGAAGCAATGCTAACGATTAAGGGATTAAGCAAGGATTGGTGAAAGGCATCAGGGAGAGGAAGAAATAGTGGGAAGGTTAATCACAACTGAGGATGCATGAAAAAGCCTCATGGAAACCCACTAATTATTAAGAAAGTGACAAATTACAGCTTAAAAAAAAACTTTGAACAGATTCACACTGCAAATTTGGGAAAGTTACACCCAGACAACACGGGTTACCAAATGAAAATGATGGTACAAATATTGGATGCCTCCCAGAAGTCTCCAGAGGTCTACAGTATAGACTATCTTCATTTCCCTTGATTGTCCTCCATAACCATGTGGTAAGATTCTGTTGAAGATACCATACACTATGGCTATAGGACATAGGAAAATTTATGTCTAACCAACTAGAAAAATTCCTATCCAGTAGATAGATAGCTTTTATAGCAACAAAATTTGCTGTTCAGGCTGCAAGGGAGAAATGGCCTTATCTAGCACTTCAAATGCCAGGCAAATACCCACTAGTTTAATAGTGAGATTATTTGTTACGTGGTTACTTTCTGATTAGATTTGAGATTGGCTGGGAGCCAGCCCGGCCTGAAATGGTTTGAAGCAGAACAAGAGGTTGCTTTAAAGACTGATTTGGCATTCTAGCTCTCTAACTATACTGAATGCTGATAATTTCTTTTAAAAAAAATCCTAAAAACTTTCTTGCTTATTCTATGGTTAAAAACCAGTGGCTTGGGTGACTAACACCTGTTGCCTAGCAGTAGGGAACTAAGTAAGAAAAAAAAATATTGCTATCACTCCCTTCTATGTCCAGGCAGCCAGAAGCCTCTCTGGCTAGGCTCGTTAACTCTGAACCAGAGAGGAACGGAAAGAAAATAAGTTGTTTTATACAAGTAAATACACACAGACACATACACATTTGTATATACATTTACATTTTCATTTACATACTAACACATTCACATTTTTGTTGGGCCCAACCCTCTGTCTCATACACTCCAGAAGTATTTATGCATGCTTACATACATACATATACCTACGCACACATACAGATAAACAGACATATACATTTGGATGGATGGATGGATGGATGGATGGATGGATGGATGGATGGATGGATGGGGCAGAGCGCCTCAAGCCAAACCATTCAACCAACAATTTTATTTCTTTCTTCTGGCCTTTTGATACCTTCTTAGACCAAAATTTTTTTACAAAATTACCTCAAAGATAAAATGTTACATAAAATGTGAGTTATAGAAGGATGTTGATATTAAGTTCAAATCAAAAGCTTTTTATGGCTTTGCCTTATCATAGTACACATCTATGGCTTTATCCCTGGATCTAAATTTTTCTCCTTGATCAAAAATTTCTCCCAAGTCTATTTACCATTTTAGCATAATTATGAAAGCTCATCATATTTCTTATTATGAAGCCTTTACTTACTTAGGAATGAGTACATTCTATTCTTGATTCTAACTATATTACATTTTTTAGCAAAACAACTAAAACCATCTCTTAAAATTTCCTCCCTAAAATTATTTGAATCAAATGAGGAATTCTATAAAATCATTAATTCATCTAAACAGCATTAATTCATAAAAGTTCATCTTTGTGTCAATCTGCCATCTGATCAATAGGGTGGGCTAATGCCCATGGATTATTATATTAATATTGACTAAAAGTTGTATCAGTTGCAAGAAGCAATTCTGAGATGAAGTCTCTTTGGAACCTTGCAATTGAGATAACCCATTGTAGACCATGCAAAATGATGGGCCACCTCCAGGAATATAACCTACTAGCCTTAGTCTACCCTAGATGGCCCCTGACAGAGGTCTGCTCCATGGAGAGGGATTTACTGCCTGGAATTAAAAATCCTGCTCAAAAGCCAATAGGTTGGGAGTTTACATAGGCCCTAGTATAGAAACTTCTATTGTTATTTTGTTAAATGGGATATATCTAATTGTCTTTCAAATATTTATGCTTATACCCATAGACCTAGGTTTTTCTTGACCTTGGAGAGAGAAGCTTCTCTTTATAATCAACACTGAGATTCATAATTGGATAAAGTGCTGAGAACAACAGACTGGGTGCTCATCCTTAAATGACACATTTATATTAACCCTACTACAAACAAGACTAGGGGAGCATATAGAACAGCAGGCAGAAAGAATATAAAAGTCTCAGGATGGTATGGTGCTGTAAAATGTTGACTTCCAGACAGGACAGGACTGTCATTGTCATGAATTCACAGCAGCTATGGTCCTCTGCACAAGACCTAAATGAGATGAAGTTAGCCAAAATCCCAAAACAGATGAGATGCTCTTACTGAGGAGCTACTGACAATGAATTGTTGCAGGGAGATGGAATCAGTTATTGATGATGTGGCCACTAGTAGGTTCCTCAAGCTTCAGTGGATGGTCATGCACCCATTAACATAGAAGTAGCACTGGGTATACTTACCGGGTTGAGAAAGGGAGAGCCCAGGGAAGGAGAGGGGACGGAGAAAGACAGGAAGAGAGAAAGAGTGTGTGAGAGAGATTCACACACACACACACACACACACACACACAAACACACACATACACATATACATGCATGTATACATACACAGTGAGACAGAGACAGAGAGAGAAGACAATGAAGAAAAAGAAAAAGAAGAACAAAGACGAGAAGAGGAGGAAGAAGAGGAAGAGGAAGAAGAAGAAGAAATAGGAGGAGGAGGCAGAAGAAAGGCAGGGAGGGAGGGACAGGGAGGAAAGGGAGGAGACATAAAGTTAAGGACAAATTATGGGAATTGGAAGAGGAAATCAGGAATAGATATTTTATTCTATACATGTATGAAATTCTCAAAAATAAAAATATGATTTTTTATTTATTTTAATTATCTTATGTATTCTTATTCCAAATGTTGCCTCCCCTCCAGGTCCTCCATACCCTCACCCTTTTGCCTCTGAGAAGATACTCACACACCCACTCTCCCACACATTCCAATAACCCACTGATCCACCCACCCACATCTCAACCCCTCTGGCATCTCTTTCTTAGAGCATAACATTTTGAGCAAGAAAGTCATGCATCTTGTATTAGTCAGGGTTCTCTAGAGTCACAGAACTTATGGGTAGTTTCTATACAGTAAGGGAATTTGTTGATGACTTATAGTCTCTTGTCCAACTCTTCAACAATGGTCAGCAGCAGCTGTGAATGGAAGTCCAAGGATCTGGCAGTTGCTTAATCCCACAAGGCAAACAGGCAAAGAAGAGAGAGTAAATCTCCCTTCTTCTAAAGTCCTTATGTATGACTCCAGCAGAAGGTGTACCCTAGATTAAAGGTGTGTGCCACCATTCCAAGATCTCGGACTTGCTTTGTCCCAGATGATCTTTAACTCAGGGATCTCCCTGTCTTAATCTTCTGGGATTCATATCCATTATGCCTCAAAATCTCCATGCTGAGATCCCAGTCAGAAACGTTTATCTCCCGCCCTCCTGATGAGGATCACAGATGAGCCTTCTAATTCTGGATTGTAGTTCATTTCAGACATAGTCAAGTTGAAAACCAGGAATAGCCACTACACATCTCTAGTGTAGTTCTTCATCTAGTTTTGTAAGAAAACTAGGTCGATATTGTCTAAAGGTAAGAATCCTAAATACTCTGTCTGCCCACCTGCCCATCCTCCCATCCCCCAGCCCTATCTCCACTAGTCCTCTCCTTTTTCCAAGTCCCCTCTCCCTGACTCTTGTTTCTCCAGTTCCCTCTTCTCCAATCTCAGTTCCTCAGTGTTCAGTTTATACTTCATGGGCCCTGGAAGCTACACTTTTACTTACTACATGTGTGAGTCTGAGAACTTCATGTAAATGAGTGACAATGCACTTGTCTCTTTGTGACTTTTAACTGCACATTGTTTTCAGTTTTTACCCATATTGTTATAGATTTTAGAATATATTTTTGTTAGTGTTTTTAAAAAAAAAAGGCTTCTGCTATTTTCCATTTATTTTGTATATGACATAACTTCCCTATGTCCTACATAACTATCTTCTTTCATGTCACTTACTTCTTGTAATGAAATGTGTAAATCACTTTTGCATTCACTTTTGTGTATGTGCTATACCTATTTTCTCTGTGGTAACCATGGGAATTATACTTAGTCTTGTGAAGTCATTGCTCTAAGATTATACAAGCTTAATTTCAGTATCATGCACAAGCTCTTCTATATATTTCTCTTCCCACTCCTTTCAGATATTGACGTTATAAAATGAAACATTTATAAATTGCATTCTGAAGCAAACTAATATAATTTAAAGTGCATTTTGCTTTTAAATTATTTAAGAAATATGTATGTAACCAGAAATTATTATTAGAATGATACTAGATTTTAAATTAGTAATTACCTGCTTAAAACATTTTGTCCTTTTAATCACTTAGAGGGCAAATGGTAGAGTTGCAAAGTGTTCTCACACTAATAGTAACTTTGGGGTTGCTCTGGTGTCAACTTCCTAGAACTATCTCTCTTCATAACCTTTTAGTTGTGTGTGCTGCTCTTTGGTTCAGCAGTGGGACTTCCCAGTGTTTCCTGCAGAGCAGCCCTAAGTTCAACAATACCCTCAATTTCTGTGTATGTACTAATGACTTAACTATTTAAAATTTTCAGAATTATTTTTTTTAGATAGAGAATTCTTCAAAATGTTTTCATCTGTAGGATTTTTTAGCTAATGGATTTTGTTGTTTCTATATGCATTTTAAATCTGTAAACTCCTTTTCATCTCTTGTCCCAACGTTCTGTTGAGAAATCATCCAACAATCTTTTTTTATTGAGTATCTTCTTCATTTACATTGCCAATAGTAAAACCTTTCTAAATTTCCCCCCTCCCAAAAGCTCCCTACCCAAAGATTCCCTACCCCTCCCCCCACCCCCTGCCTCCATGTATATGCCCCTCTACCCAATACACTACCACCTCCCCCCACCCCCACCCCAGTCTGTTTCCCTTTGTTGGGGCCTCTATTGAGCCTTTACTTGACCAAAGACCACTCCTCCCACTGATGCCCAACAAGGCATTCCTCTGCCACATTTTTGGCTGGAATCATGTGTACCCCTTGGTTGATGGTTCAGTCCCTGGGAGTCTTGGGGTGTCTGCATGCCCGAAGCCATTGTTCTTCCCATGGATCTGTAAACCCCTTCAGCTCCTCCGGACCACCCTCTAGATCCTCCGTTGGGGACCCCAAGCCCAGTCCAATAGTTGGTTGCTAGTTTCTGCGTCTGTATTTGTAGGGCTCTGGCTCGGCCCCTCTGGAGACAGTTGTGGCATGCTCCTTTTGGTATACACTCCTTGTTGTCCATAGTGGTGTCAGGGTTTGGTGACTGTTTATAGGATGAATCCCCAGATAGGGCAATCTCTAGGTGGACTTTACTTCTGCTCCACACATTGCTTCTCTCATTGCTCTGTGAGTATTATGTTCCCTTTCTCAGAGAAACCATAGCACCCTCCTTCTTTTTGAGCTTCCTGTGCTGGGTGAATTGTACATTGTTTATTTTGAGCTTTTGGACTAGCATCTGCTTATTAGTGAGTGCATACCATGTGTGTTCTTTTCTGACTGGGTTGAGGAAACTCAAATGGCTCTAAAGCACCTAAAGAAATGTTCAGCATCCTTAGTTATCAGGGAAATGCAAATCAAAACAACACTGAGATTCTACCTTACACCAGTCAGAATGGCTAAGATGAAAAACTCGGGACAGCAGATGCTGGAGAAGATGTGGGGAAAGAGGAACACTTCTCCATTGTTGGTAGGATTGCAAGCTAGTAAAACCACTCTGGAAATCAGTTTGGCTATTCCACAGAAAATTAGACATAGTACTACCTGTGGACCCAGCTGTACCACTCCTGGGCATATACCCAGAAGGTGGTCCTACATGTAATAAGGACACATGTTCCATTATATTCATAGCTGCTTTATTTATAATAGCCAGAAGCTGTAAAGAACCCAGATGTCCCTCAACAGAGGAATGGATACAGAAACTGTGTTATATATATACACAATGGAGTACTATTCAGCTATTACAAACAATGAATTCATGAAATTAATACAACAATCTTAATGAAGATCTTTTATATGTGTCAAATAATTTCCTTCACTAAAGGTTGTTCATTTGTCTTTTCAATATATGGTTAATATTCATCTTAGCACTGATCTCTCACACTAACACATTTAGATTTTACCAGGCTTCTTAAATATTTATTAGATATTTATGTTTAAATCAAATTTAGAAAGTTTTCAAACATTATTTCTTCAAAACTTCTCTGGGATTGTATTCCCTTTCTTTCTGCTTGAGTTCCTACAGTGGATATTTTAGCCTACTTGATGGTGTTCCATAAGCTCCTTAGCCTCCCTATAGAACATAAATTATGCTTTTATGTCTCAGGTCTGATAATTGTTATGTCTTGAAGTTCAGTATTTCTTTCGTCTGTTCAACCATCTCTTGATATTAATTCCAACTTAAGTTACAGTACTTTTTACTCTAGAACTTTCTTCTCTTTTTATTCAGGTCATCTATTTTTTCATTCCTATTTATATTTGGTCATATATTATTTTCTTGACCTTGCCCACATCTTTGTTTACTTCATCAGCACCCTAAGACAATTGTTTTGAATTCTAACACATGTCTCATCAGATCTTGGGAGATTGTTAGTGAAAGTATTTTCCTTTGAGTGAACCATTCACTTTTGCTCCCCTGTATACTTCGTGGTTGTTTCTGAATTTAAAAGGCAAACATTTATTGTAACTCTGAAAACCATATCCTCTTTTCTTTTAGTTTTGTTCTTGTGTTAGGGTTCAAGAATCCAAACAACCTAAGCAGGTACAAGATTCCATGCAAAGCAAGACCTTCATTTGAGTTAGACAGCAAAAACTGACCAGTCAAGGACAGCAGCACAGACTTGGGAGCTGACTGCATCTTCAAACATTCACCTTAGTAAATATTTAAGCAGATCACAAATCATTATAACCAAGCTATTACTGATTGATCAGGGCTGCAGAACAAGCTTGGAAACTGAATTGTGACCTGTCGTCTACCCACCTTCCCCCAGCCAGAATGTTACAGAGCTTTTAACTTGAAAACTGCAAACATCTGTGCCAAGTTAGAGTTAACATTTTACCATTAATTAGGACTTAAGGAATAGGGTACTTCGTTAGGTCCCCTAGTGATATACCTACCCTGTTCCCATTCAACTGTGCCAGGGCAACTTGCCCAGCATTCATTTCTCAACTTACCAACCAGTATGTCAGGTACCCATTTATATGCCTCTTTCTGCCAAGCAGGATGTTGGTCAGGATGAGGTCTTGGAAACTTAAACTTTGTTTGACCCTCTCTTCAAAATGGAAATTTTATTCAAAATGGCTCATTTTGGTTCTTAACATTTGTTCCTTGGCTTTTAATTTTAATTTTCTAGACTATGTCTGTGGCAAGATATAACACAAAGTACAATATTAAAATAATCTTATTAATTTTATGCCACCCATGCTTTTCCTTGGCCCCACCCTTCAAGTGAGCCCCAGCCTTCTCCATGGTGGTGAAGATGCCAGTAGACTCCACAACATACTCAGCACCAGCATCACCCCATTTGATGTTAGTTGGATCGCACTCCTAGAAAATGGTGACAGGCTTCCTGTTGATAACAAGTTTCCCATTCTCAGCCTTGACTCTGCAGTTGAATTTGCCATGGGTGGAGTCATACTGGAACATATAGACCATGTAGTTGAGATCAATGAAGGAATCATTGATGGCAACAATCTCCACTTTGCCAAAGGCAGAGCAAAAGGCAGCCCTGGCAACCAGGTGCCCAATATGGCCAAATTTGTTCATACCAACCTTAACCTTCTTGTCTGTGTGTTGAGGTTGCCAGAGCACAAGAAGATACAGCTATCTCTGGAACAGGGAGGAGTAGAGAGACAAATATTTTGGTTGTTAATGTCTAAGGACCAAAAGGGAAAAGGTAGAGAAGTAAAGGAATGAACAATACTGCCTCTTTAATTACCCTAGAGAGATATCTTGGCAGTTGGGAGGGGATAAATTTCAAGGCCAAGAGAGGTAGAGCAGCCATTTTTTCTCTGCATCTCTGTGAATGCAGAAGACAGATTCTATGTGTTACTCATGCTACTATGTGTTACTCATGCTAGAATATAGACCCTACTCAGAAACTGAATACTACACTATTCTTTTGTTGATAATTACAGTAGTTACAAAAGACCTTCCGATTTGATCCACCACCTTATATCTGGAGCTAAGTAAATCAAGATAGATTTATTGTATTATTTTCTTTTTAATGCATGCCATTGTCACTAAAGAGACAATTTCAGAATTTTTCTTTCATTGACTTAGTGGTAAAGATCATTTATTACTTCCTTTTGTATCTTCTTTTTTCTTTCCACAGAGATGAGGTGTTCTGGTGGATATCTTTGAATCTTTGTATTTTCTGTTTCTTTGTTTGGAGAATTTATTTTCCAGGTCATTGCTTTCTTCTTCAGTCATTTTCCCCTTTATTTAGGGTCTTTTCTTACTTTTATCTAGTCATAGTCACCCTTTGCATGAACCCTTTCAACTGGTTCTTCAGATAGGAAAACTTTCATAATTGTGATCGTGATGTTTCTCATTAATTTCTCTGAAACTGTTAATTTGCTTTCCAACTTTTCTAACTTTTAGATAAAATTTCTAACTTTTCCTGAATTTTATCATTTTTCCAATGACAACTATTCTATGTATTTTGATATTCTCTTTCAGTCTATTGTTTTTCTTGAGATTTTTAGTTGCTACAATAGTAGTAAGGACAGTAGGGGAATAAGAATTCTCATTTTCTGATAGATCAGTGTAATTTCTGTCCTCTCAGAGTCTGGACTGGCTTCTTCATTCCAGACTGATTTTGGGAAAACAGTATTGAGGTTCTGTGCTTCTACCAATAGCATGGTTGGAGGTGGGGCTTTGACTCTGGGCTTCTTCCAATCATTTCCTTTCTGTTTTGAGTAACCTTTGCATGTACTCACTTGTACTTACATCACTGCCTCTCCCATATGTTGCAGAAAGATGACTTGACTTTCTTTGCTTTCATTATATGACATTCCAGGCCCACGTAAGGAAGGAAGAATATGCAGTTATTCTAAAAATAAATGCATTTCATGAAATCTGTACAAATACTCTTTCTGCACTTTAGACACCTGAATCTTGGTAGAAAAAAATGACCAAAAAGGTATTTTAGAGTTTTGACTTATGTGATGTAGGGATGTGCAAGCCCAAAATATGCAGAGATGATTAGAAGACTGGTGACCCAAGGTTGGGGTGGGATGATCAACTAGTGTGAGTCCAGTGACATATTTGATGTGGAGATCTCTCTCCTTCTCCTTCTCCTTCTCCCTCTCCCTCTCCCTCTCTTTTTCCCTCTCCCTCTTTTTCTCCCTCTCCATGTCTCCTTCTCCCTCTATCCCTCTTTGTCTCTTCCTCTCCTTTTCTCTCTTTTTTTCTTTATTCTCCCTGCCTCCTTCTTTTTGTCTGTCCTTTTACAATTGACTGAAAGGGGTCTGCCTATATAATTGTACTGTGGCCTCAGTGGGAAACATATAAAACCATTCTTGTCACATGCATTTGAGAATGTACAAGTTAGAGTTAAGTGAGAAACTACACAGCACTGAAAATAACTATTAAGGTATTGCCGGGAGCCATCCTCAGAACTCAGTGCCAAGAACTCTCCATACCAGGAGCCATCCCCACCTGGCTCTCAATGCCAGGAGACTTCGATACCAGGAGTCATTCTCACTTAGATCTCCATGCCAAGAACTGTTCCTACATAAATCTCAAAACCCCCTCCTTTTGAAGTTCATCTGTAGATAGGTTACTGTAGCAACCCCTTTCCACTTCACCACCTCATGACCCCCCTTTTATCATGCCAACATTTCAACAGCAATAACTAGCCTTACCAGAAATTATGAGAAACTGTTTCTTAGAAATGATGCCAACCCCCTGAGATTGTTCCCCCCTTTACCCCTCCCAAACGTTGTATGCTTCCCTTTATATTGACTTGTCTGGAAATTAAAGTTTGACAGCTTGATCAGAACTAGACAGGCTGTCCAGCCTCTCTCTCTTGTGTCTTGTCGCCCCATCGCCTTTCCTCTAGGTAGCTTAAAGGAACCCTGTTGACTGTCCTGCGGGTCGGGACACTTTGGCGCTCAACGTGGGGCTCTATATACCAGGGAACTCTCTGAGTGTAGAGAGAGGGCATGTTTGTGTTTTTTTCTGCAGGATGCTGAAGGAACATGCTAGCTGCCAAAGTATGCTAATGCTGAGACAAAGAATGATGCTGATTATAATCATTGAAAATGGCCACAGTCCTCAACACCTTTGGACACCACGGACATCTACGGACTCAACATCCCTCTTTGCATGGCAAATTTATTTAGCTAAAAATTGGACAAATAATAAACAGATTAAAGGGGAGATATTGACTACTGCTGATTGCCCCCCTTTTACGGTGTCAAAAGGCCATATATTTAAATTTTACAGATTTCAAGTGCAGACCAAATAGAACGTGGCCTGCCATTTATTTTAAGACATCTTCAAGATTTACTCTGGTTGTTTGGGGCCTTTGGGAGAGCCTCTGGACTTCTCCTGTGGGATTACATCTAAGTAAAACACAATGTTACACCCTCAGCTAGTTTTCTAACAGATGATGAGTCCACAAGGCCTCTAATCCTTCTACAAAGGGATGGTACACACCTTTACAAATTAAGTTTACCACCCATGCAAAATCTCCTAATCTACATTGACAAATAGGCTATGAATGGTATCTTCGCCTCTATGTACTTGGCTTTGATGCAGGTATTATTTTCTCCATTAAGCTCCTTAAAGAGCCTTTATATCATGCTCAGCCAGTCCCAATGAGACCTAATTCTGTGTTGGTACCTCATCCTGTTCCTCCTAAAGGAATTGATCAGGACAGCACCCGTACTCCTTCTATTAAAGACACTTCCCTACCTTCTGTATTTCCCCTCCAGCCACCAGCTAAGCCATCAGCTACTACACTGCCTTTACAGCCAGCTCCCACTAAAAATCTTGTACTTTAGTTAATCAGACTTTTCTCACTTTAAATGAAACTTCCCCTGAACTTGTTGAAGATTGCTGGCTGTGCTACCATTCCCAACCACTCTTTTATGAAGGAATTGCTGTTCTTGGTGATCCCCCCCCATGCTGATGATCCACAGCGCTGCCGTTGGCAAAAGGGTGCTTGGCCAGGTCTTTCATTAACCCAGATATCTGGCCTGGGACTTTGTGTGATCTCTAGTGGAACAAATGTCCCCTCACTTTATGCTCACTTGTACAATGAAACCTATTTTCCCCCTCCTGGCAATTATTTTATTCTCCCCCCAGAGGGAACTTGGTGGGTGTGCCTTGATGGCCTTACACCTTGCCTCTCTGCCTCAGTTTTTCAAAATTGAAAGAAAGGGGAGAAACCTGAGTTTTGCATTCTTATTAAGATGTTCCCTCGTTTAGTTTATTATCGCTCTGAAGAATTTTTTCACTTGTGGGATCAATCCACATCTACTGGAGGCTCCACTTCTTTGAGCCGCCCTCGCAGAGAACCTATCTCTGCTGTTACTCTCTCTGTCCTACTTGGCCTTGGAGCTGTAGGAGCAGGGACCGGTATTTCTTCCCTTGTTCTTTCCAACTCTAGGTACACAGAGCTAAGTGCTACCATCGATCAAGGCGTCCAACGCGTTCAGCAGGGGATAATTGATCTCTCCGACTCCATTGACTCCCTAGCTGAGATTGTCCTCCAAAATAGGAGAGGACTTGATCTCCTGTTCCTCCAACAGGGTGGACTTTGTGCAGCTTTAAAAGAAGAGTGTTGTTTTTATGTTAGTAAGACAGGAGTTGTAAAAGACAGCATGAAAATAATCAGACAAGGCCTAGAAAAACGTAAGAGAGAAAGAGAACAGAAAGAAAGTTGGTATGAAAATTGGTTTTCCACCTCTCCATGGCTCACTACACTTTTACCCAGTGTCCTAGGACCCTTTGTAGGTCTGTTATTGTTATTTTCTTTTAGACCATGGGCTTTTAAACGTCTCACAGCCCTAATTAAGAAGCGGATAGATGACCTGGCAGCCAAACCTATTCAGGTACATTACCATCGTTTGGCTATGGAGGACTGAGAGATGGCTACCTAAACCCCCAGGGCAAAACAGCCCAAACAGCACACTCTAGTGCCTTAACAGAAAGAGCATCCTTGTCACAGCCATTCCAGCCAGGACTCCAGAAGGAGCCCCACAAGCTAAAGGCATCAATAACAATTAACTTGCTGGGCAGTTAGCCAATGACGGGCAACTTCCCAGGGCCACTCCCACCTAAGACAGGTATCTCTGGAGGCTGGCAGGGATGACCAAACGGGAACGGGATGTTGGATGACCGGGTCGATTCCTAAGACAGGCGCTGTCCCATTATTTTGATGCCTTATCTGCTTGCCATCAATGGCTGTCTGACCTCTGCTCTCTATACAGAGAAGGGGGAATTGCCGGGAGCCATCCTCAGAACTCAGTGCCAAGAACTCTCCATACCAGGAGCCATCCCCACCTGGCTCTCAATGCCAGGAGACTTCGATACCAGGAGTCATTCTCACTTAGATCTCCATGCCAAGAACTGTCCCTACATAAACCTCAAAACCCCCTCCTTTTGAAGTTCATCTGTAGATAGGTTACTGTAGCAACCCCTTTCCACTTCACCGCCTCATGACCCCCCTTTTATCATGCCAACATTCCAACAGCAATAACTAGCCTTACCAGAAATTATGAGAAACTGTTTCTTAGAAATGATGCCAACCCCCTGAGATTGTTCCCCCCTTTACCCCTCCCAAACGTTGTATGCTTCCCTTTATATTGACTTGTCTGGAAATTAAAGTTTGACAGCTTGATCAGAACTAGACAGGCTGTCCGGCCTCTCTCTCTTGTGTCTTGTCGCCCCATCGCCTTTCCTCTAGGTAGCTTAAAGGAACCCTGTTGACTGTCCTGCGGGTTGGGACAAGGTATGTTTTTAATAGTTTATAATTTTTATTTTTAGTTTGCAGGTAGATATTTTGAGGATAGCATCTACTACTAACATTTGCAGCTAATAACTACAAGCATTCTTTGTTCCTACAGGATATAAGAGACATGCTAGCCACTTTTAACAGTACAGCAGTTGAGCTTGGATAACGTTGGGTGGATTTGTTAAGTTACTAGTATCTATCAGCTGGACATAATACAAAATTCTCATTAGTGATCACTGATTTTCTTGGAATTTCCTTCTCTTCATTGTTGTTTTTAAAGTTCTATTCAGAGTGTCATCTCTATAATGCAAGCTATATAGTATTATGTAATAGGTTTGCTCTACTTTCTGTAATTGAGATTTATGTCTAAGTACCTTACCACATAATTCTCAGTGGAGTGGGAGAGTACACACCTCCTTCTTTCTTCTGGGATGAGATCGAACCCTCTTTCTACTACAGGTTATATAATGTGCACAGATGTTTGAATGAATGCTGTAGTGGAAGGATGGGCTCACCTTCATTTCTTTCTTGAGCAAGGAGAATCTCAGAATCATATATTGGAATAGAATGAATAGACTCATGATTTAAATTAGAATTCTATCAGCTATTTATCAATCTAAAACCATATCATTCTACTGCCAGTAACATTTCTTCTTATTATTCATAGATGATAAAGTAAACTTACCATTATAGCATCTTTTTTTACTTTGGATCCAGGTGGAGAGCCTCTATTGAAGAAATAAACATTTGAATTATTATTAAAAGAAATACTTTTCAGTCATTGCATAGACAGGAAGAAAATATATTTTCTGCTTAGCAAAGTAGCAAATAATTTTCAGTCATATGCATAAAATCAATATTATAGAGAGTTGAGTGAACATTATATAAGAACAGACCAGGATAAGCTACAGAGATAAGTGACTCATGTCCCAGAGAACACTATGATCACTATGATCACACTATGATCACTATGATCTATGATCTACAAATATTCACATGCAGTATTTCTCTGGGATGCAGGATAAACTCACTGATAAACTCAAAGATTTTATGTATATAAAATCTTTTAAAAATAAATTTTACCATTTTAGTTCTCCTTTCACTAGCCAGTTCTATGATTAACTGTTATGAAATTGTTTCTTGGGGTGGAGACAATAAATAATAATCTATACTTTTCATAACAAGGAAATAGAATTCTACCATCATTATTAATGGCACCTATAGTAGAGGCCCTGATTATTTGATTTTAACATTCATTGTTCGGGTCTCCAAAAAGAAACAAATACTGTGGTGAGGAATTAAAGAATAGGTATAAGTGAATAACAGATTTTAATTTATCAAGAATTGGAAAATATTCACAATAAGCCTAAGTTAATAACCTGATAATCATTCTCAAACTGTATCATTCTCAACCAGCTATAATTGATTTGAATGTCAGAGCTTTGAGTCCTGAAATATTTGTTTTATGATTTACTTTTTTAACCCTCAATTTTCTTTTCTTTTTTTTTTTATATATTTTTATTTTCTATATTCTTTGTTTACAATCCAAAAGCTTTCCCCTTTCTCAGCTCCCCCCTCCCCATATGTCCCATAAGTCATCTTCTCTCCATCCATTCTCCTATCTTTCCCCCTCTCTTTTCTCTGTCCTGGTACTCCCCTATAATGCTGGATCAAGCCTTTCTAGGATTAGGGCCCTCTTCTCCCTTCTTCATGGGAATCATTTGATATGCTAATTGTATCTTCAGTATTCAGAGTTTCAGGGCTAATTAATATCCACTCATCAATGATTGAAATGCATGTGTATTCTTTTGTGATTGTGTTACCTCGCTTAGGATGATATTTTCCAGTTCCAACCATTTGCCTAAAAAATTCATGAATTCATTGCTTTTAATTGCTGAATAGTACTCCACTGTGTATATATACCACATTTTCTGTATACATTCCTCCACTGAGGGATTGCTGGGCGGTGGTGGTGCACGCCTTTAATCCCAGCACTTGGGAGGCAGAGGCAGGAGGATTTCTGAGTTTGAGGCCAGCCTGGTCTGCAGAGTGAGTTCCAGGACAGCCAGGGCTACACAGAGAAACCCTGTCTCGAGAAAAACAAACAAACAAGCATCACATTGCTAAGTGAGTTACCTTACTCAATTTTCACTAATACCTGCTAATAACATCCATCACATTATCTAGTATGAGTCCAATTTTTATTAGATAGTTCCTAGTTTAAATATGAAGAGCTTATAGGTTTTCTATTGTGCCATTAAAGATTATAGGGCTTATATTTTTCAATATCTTCTATAAAGGAGCTGGCCAAATCCAAGACACAAAATAAGACTGGGAAAACCTCCTTTGCTGAGTCAAAATGTGCTTCTATGTGCTGTTAAGGATCATTTGGCCTAGCCACCCAGATGGCTCAGGACTCCTATGGACTAAACCAACAACCAAGGGGATACACATGGTTCCAACCAAAAATGTGGCAGAGGAATGCCTTGTTGGGCATCATTGAGGAGAGTGGTCCTTGGTCAGGTGAAGGCTCAATAGATGTTGCAACAAAGAGGAATTGAGAAGAGGAGGTGGAGGTGTGTTGGGTGGAGGGGCATATATGTGGAGGCAGGGGGGTGGGAAGAAGGGTTTGGGGGTCTTTGTGGAAGGGGCAAATCGGGAAAGGTTTTATCATTGGCAATGTAAATGAAGATGATAGTCAATAAATAAAAATAAATAAATGAATAAATTTAAAAAATAAAAAAATATATAAACAGGAAAAAAGAGGATCATTTGGCTTTTATAAAACCTAAATTACTGTTTTACAATCTTTAAAGCATTTTACAAAATTCAGGTAATTCTCATCATTATCATTGGGATATGCATTATTTCATTGTGGCAAAATCAGTCGGAGCTGCAGAATGTTTTAAATAAATTAGAAACGCCAACATATAACTTATTAAAAATTTACTGAGAGAAGTTTATATAAAATCTTCAAGTTTTCTCAACATACTTGTCACCATAACAAAAGTTTATTCTAGAAAACTTTAGTATTATTGTGAGAGTATTGGATGCCTAATTAAAATTTAATTCTTGAGATGATGTCATGATGATGAGATGACAAAGACAATCATTCCTCCTTATGCATATTTCTTTTTGATTCTTAAATAGTCAATATTTACCTTTATCAAGGGGACAATAGGATAAAATATGGATTTCTATTAGTTATAGCAATCTTATAAAATGTCATCTCTTAATTTTAAAGGGCTCTTAATTGACACATTGAGGATCTTTGGTGTTTGGGACATAGTTACCCCATTCTTAGTTTTTATAGATGCCTCTTATTTCCTGTTACTTTAATGCTCTATTTTGTTCAGTGTTTTGTTATGGTCTAATTAGTGATACAAAAAGTTTTATTGAGCTGTGGGTTGCTGATTGTATGGGGTCTCTCAACAATTTTGCCTGTCTTTGTCAAACCTGTTTTATATGCTTCCAACATGCAAGGTACAAAGTTAGAAAATGTCCATAGAAAGCAGGTTGTAAGAAGCAATTCTATACTACAGTTGGTAAAAACAAATCTAGTACATCTTTTGGAGATACAAAATTGAGAATGAACAGGAAGTATTAAAGAATAAAATGACAAATGCTTTGGAGAGAAACAAAAATCAGCACTTGTATTTTGCTGGTTATCATTGTAACCCATGATCACATGGATAAGGTGAGTTCTCAGTCATACTAGATGTCTGCCTATCAGCACCCCCCAGCATTCATTTCTGAGTCCTGTTATCCATTATCTGAGCTTACACGTATGCTACCACTGAGGGCAGTATGCACTGAGAGATATTTAAATTGTTACGGTTAAGAATACAAAGGAAGAAATGAAAAAAAAAAAAAAGAATCTGAAATCAGGAAATGTAGAGAAGGCTGTAAATTAACTTGCTTATCTTTTTCTTTTTTATTGGAAAGTTTATTTATTTACATTTCAAATGTTATCCCCCTTGAAGGGCTGGATTTGTGGAAAGATACTATGTAAATTTGTTTTTGTCATGAAAAACCTTGTTTTTTCCATTTATGATAATTGAGAGATTTGCTGTATGTAGCAGTTTGGGTTGGCATTTGTGCTCCCTTAGGGTCTGCATGACATCTGCCCAGGCTCTTCTGGCTTTCATAGTCTCTGGTGAGAAATCCGGTGTAATTCTAAGAGGTCTACCTTTATATCTTACTTGACCTTTTTCCCTTACTGCTTTTAATATTCTTTCTTTGTTTAGTACTTTTAATTATTATGTGATGGGAGGAATTTGTTTTCTGGTCAAATCTATTTGGAGTCTTTAGGCTTCTTGTATGTTCGTAAGCATCCCTTTCTTTAGGTTAGGGAAGTTTTCTTCTATAATTTTGTTGAAGACATTTACTAAGCCTTTAATTTGGAAATCTTCACTCTCTTCTATACCTATAATACTTAGGCTTGTCTTCTCATTTTGTCCTGGCTTTCCTGGACGTTTTGGGTCAGGATCTTTTTGCATTTTTCATTTTCTTTGACTATTATATCAATGCTTTCTGTGGTATCTTCTGCATCTGAGATTCTCTCTTCTATCTCTTTTATTCTGTTATTTATACTTGAATCCATGACTCCTGACTTCTATCCTAGGTTTTCTATGTCCAGAGTTGTCTCCCTTTGTGATTTCATTATTGTTTCTACCTCTTTCTTTAGCTCCTGGATGGCTTTGTTTAATTCCTTCACTTGTTTTGTTGTGTTTTCCCTTAGTTCTTCAAGGGTTTCTCCCTCTTTACTTGTGTTCTCTTGTATTTCTTTAAGGAAGTTATTTATGTCCTTCTTGAGGCTCTCCATGAAGCCCTCTATTAGCATCATGATCTGTGATTTTAAATGCAAATCTTGCTTTCCTGGTGTGTTGGGGTATCCAGGACTTGCTGTTGTGGGAGAATTGGCAAAACACCCCACTCTCTTCAATAGAAGATCAGGGAAACACAAACTAAACAGAGTTACAGTGAAACTAACAGAAGTTTTGAACCAAATGGATTTAATAGATATCTATAGACCATTTTCTCCTAAATCAAAAGAATATAAGTTTTTCTCAGCACCTCATGGTATTTCTCCAAAATTGACCATATAATTGGTCACAAAACAGACTTCAACAGATATAAGACAATTGAACTAATTCCATGCCTCCTATCAGATCACTATGGAACAAGGGTCGTCTTCAATAGCAACAAAAACAAGAGAAAGCCCATATACACATGGAAGCTGAACAATGCTCTACTCAATGATACTTTGGTCAAGGAAGAAATAAGAAAAGAAATCAAAGTCTTTTTAGAATTTAATGAAAATGGAGGTACAGCATACCCAAATTTATGGGACACAATGAAAGCAGTACAAGAGGAACACTCATAGCTCTGAGTGCCTACAAAAAGAAGCTGGAGAGAGCACACACTAGCAGCATAACAGCACACCTAAAAGATTTAGAACAAAAAGAAGCTAATACACCCAAGAAGAGGAGTAGACAAGAAATCATCAGACTCAGGGCTGAAATCAAACAAATTGAAACAAAAAGATCTATACAAAAAAAAAAAAAATCAACAAAAGCAGGAGCTGATTCTTTGAGAAAATCAACAAGATAAATAAACCTTTAGCCAGACTAACCAGAAGGCACAGAGACACTATCCAAATTAACAAAATCAGAAATGAAAGGATGAAATAACAACCGAAACTAAGGAAATTCAAAAAAATATCATATCCTACTACAAAAGCCTATACCCAACACAACTGGAAAATCTGGATGAAATGGACAATTTACTAGACAGATACCAATTACCAAAATTTAATTAGGATCAGATAGACCATCTAAATGGTCCCATAACCTCTAAAGAAATAGAAGTGGTCATTGACAGTCTCCCAACACAAAAAGCACAGGCTTTAGTGCAGAATTCTATCAGACATTCAAAGCAAACCTAATACCAATACTCTTCAAACTATTCCACAAAATAGAAACAGAAGGAGCATTACCAAACTCATTCTACAAAGCCACAATTTTGCTGATACCAAAAATCACACAAAGATCCAACAAAAAAAGAGAACATAGACCAATTTCCCTTACGAATATTGATCCAAAAAATACTCAATAAAATTCTTACCAACAGAATCCAAGAACACATCAAAACTATCATTCATCATGATCAAGTAGGTTTTAGCTGAGGGATGCAGGGATGATACAATATACAGAAATCCATAAATGTCATCCACTACATAAATAAATTCAAAGAAAAAAACCACATGGTCTTTTCATTAGATGCTGAAAAAGCATTTGATAAAATTCAGCATCCTTTCATGTTAAAGGTCTTGGAAAGAACAGGAATTCAAGGCCCATACCTAAACATAAGAAAAGCAATATACAGCAAACAAGTAGCCAACATCAAACTAAATGGAGAGAAACTTGAAGCAATCTCACTAAAATCAGGGACTAGACAAGGCTGCTCTCTCTTTCCATTTTTATTCAATAGAGTACTTTAAGTTCTAGCCAGAGCAATTAGACAACAAAAGGAGGTCAAAGGGATACAAATTGGAAAGGAAGAAGTCAAACTATTACTATTGGCAAATCATAGGATAGTATAATTAAGCAACCCAAAAAGTTCAACCCGAGAACTCCTACAGCTGATAAACAACTTCAGAAAAGTGGCTGGATATAAAATTAACACAAGCAAAACAGTAGCCTTCCTATACTCAAAGAATAAACAGGCTGAGAAAGAAATTAGGGAAATGACACCCTTCACAATAGCCACAAACAATATAAAGTATCTTGGTGTGACTCTAACCAAACAAGTGAAAGATCTGTATGACATGAACTTCAAGTCTTTGAAGAAAGAAATCGAAGAAGACCTCAGAAGATGGAAAAATCTTCCATGCTCTTGGATTGGCAGGATTAATATAGTAAAAATGGCCATCTTGCCAAAAGCAATCTACAGATTCAATGCAATCCCCATCAAAATCCCAACTCAATTCTTCATAGAGTTAGAAAGAGCAATTCTCAAACTCATCTGGAATAACAAAAAACCCAGGATAGCTAAAACTATTCTCAACAGTTAAAGAACTTCTGGGAGAATCAGTATCCCTGATCTCAAGCAGTACTACAGAGCAATTGTGTTAAAAGCTGCATGGTATTGGTACTGTGACAGGCAAGTAGATCAATGGAATAGAATTGAAGACCCAGAAATGAACCCACAGAATTATGGTAACTTGATCTTTTACAAGGGTGCTAAAACCATCCAGTGGAAAAAAGATTTGCCTTTTCAACAAACGGTGTTGGTTCAACTCAGGTTAGCATGCAAAAAATGCATATTGATCCATTCTTATCTCCTTGTACTAAGCTCAAGTTCAAGTGGATCAAGAACCTCCACATAAAACCAGACACACTGAAACTTATAGAAAAGAAACTGGGGGAAGACACTTGAGGACATGGGTAGAGGGGAAATTTCCCTCAACAGAACACCAATAGCTTATGCTCTAAGATCAAGAATTGACAAATGGGACCTCATAAAATTACAGTTTCTGTAAGGAAAAGGACATTGTCAAAGGACAAAATGGCAACCAACAAATTGGGAAAAGATCTTCACCAACCCTACATCCAACAGAGGGCTTATATCCAAGATATACAAAGAACTCAAGAAGGTAGACTTCAGAGAGCCAAATAAGCCCCTTAAAAAAATAGGAATAGAGCTAAACAGAGAATTTTCACCTGAGGAATATCAAATGGCTGAGAAGCACCTAAAGAAATGTTCAACATCCTTAATAATAAGCAAAATGCAAATCAAAATAATCCTGAGATTTCACCTCACACCAGTCAGAATGGCTAAGATCAAAAACTCAGGAGAAAACAGGTGCTGGTGAGGATGTGGAGAAAGGAATACTTCTCCATTGCTGGTGGGGTTGCAAGCTGGTATTACCACTCTGGAAATCAGTCTGGTGGTTCCTCAGAAAACTGGAAATGATACTTCCAGAGGACCCCGCTATACCACTCCTGGGCATATACCCAGAGGATTCCCCAGCATGTAATAATGATATATGCTCCACTATGTTCATAGCAGCCTTATTTATAATAGCCAGAAGCTGGAAAGAACCCAGATGTCCCTCAATGGAGGAATGGATACAGAAAATGTGGTATATATACACAATGGAGTACTATTCAGCCATCAGAAACAATGAAATTATTAAATTCTTAGACAAATAGATGGGACTGGAGAATATCATCCTAAGTGAGGTAACCCAGTCTCAAAACAACACTCAGGGTATGTACTCACTGATAAGCAGATATTAGCCTAGAAGCTTGGAGTACCCAAGAAACAATTCACATATCAAATGATGCCCAAGAAGAAGGAATGAGTGACTCCTGGTCCTCAGTGCAACAGTGTAAGGGAATACCAGGACAGGGAAGTGGGAGGGGGTGGATTGGGAAACAGGGGGAGGGAAGAGTGCTTATGGGACTTTCAGGGAGGGGGGATCCAGGAAAGGGGAAATCATTTGAAATGTAAATAAAGAATATAGCAAGATAGTAACGTTTCATCAAACCCAAAAGAAGTTAAGCAATCAAATTTAAAAAATAACGTCAAAAATGATAGGAAGTAACAATCACTATTCCTTAATATCTCTTAACATCAATGGACTCAATGCCCCAATAAAAAGACACAGACTAACTGAATGGATACGTAAACAGGACCCTACATTTTGCTGCTTACAGGAAACACACCTCAGGGTCAAAGACAAACACTACCTTAGAGTAAAAGGCTGGAAGACAATTTTACAAGCAAATGGTCTCAGGAAACAAACTGGAGTAGCCATTTTAATATCAGATAAAATTGACTTTCAACCCAAAGTCATCAAAAGAGACTCTGAGGGACACTTCTTGCTGGTCAAAGGAAAAATACAACAAGAAGAACTCTCAATCCTGAACATCTATGCTCCAAATGCAAGGGCACCCTCTTTCATAAAAGAAACTTTATTAAAACTCAAAGCACACATTGCACCTAACACAATAATTGTGGGTGACTTCAACACTGCACTTTCCTCAATGGACCGATCAGGAAAACAGAAACTAAACAAGGACACAATGAAACTAATGGAAGCTTTGGACCAATTAGATTTAACTGATATATATAGAACATTCTATCCTAAAACAAAAGAATATACCTTTTTTTCAGCACCTCATGGTACCTTCTCCAAAATCGACCATATAATTGGTCACAAGACAGACCTCAACAAATATAAGAAGATAGCACTAATCCCATGCCTCCTATCTGATCACTATGGAATAAAAGTGGTCTTCAATAGCAACAGAAACAACAGAAAACCCACATACACGTGGAAATTGAACAATACTCTACTCAATGATACCTTGGTCAAGGAAGAAATAAAGAAAGAAATTAAAGACTTTTTAGAATACAATGAAAATGAAAACACAACATACCCAAATCTATGGGACACAATGAAAGCAGTGCTAAGAGGAAAACTCATAGCCCTGAGTGCCTCCAAAATGAAAATGGAGAGAGCATACATTACCAACTTAATGACACACCTGAAAGCCCTAGAACAAAAAGAAGCTATTTCACCCAGGAGGAGTAGAAGGCAGGAAATCATCAAACTCAGGGCTGAAATCAATCAAGTAGAAACAAAGAGAACCATACAAAAAATCAACAAAACCAGGAGCTGGTTCTTTGAGAAAATCAACAAGATAGATAAACCCTTAGCCAGACTGACCAAAGGGCACAGAGAAAGTATCCAAATTAACAAACTTAGAAATGAAAAGGGAGACATAACAACGGAAACTGAGGAAATCCAAAAAATCATCAGATCCTACTACAAGAGCCTGTACTCAACACAACTGGAGAATCTGGAGGAAATGGACAATTTCCTTGACAGATACCAAATACCAAAATTAAATCAGGACCAACTAGACCATCTGAACAGTCCCATAAAGCCTAAAGAAAGAGAAGGAGTCATAGAAAGTCTTCCAACCAAAAAAAGCACAGGACCAGATGGTTTCATTGCAGAATTCTACCAGACCTTCAAAGAAGAGTTAACACCAATACTCTTCAAACTATTCCACAAAATAGAAACAGAAGGAACACTACCCAATTCCTTCTACGAAGCCACAATTACGCTGATATCAAAGCCACACAAAGATCCAACAAAGAAAGAGAACTTCAGACCAATTTCCCTTATGAACATCGATGCAAAAGTACTCAATAAAATTCTTGCCAACCGAATCCAAGAACACATCAAAACGATCATCCACCATGATCAAGTAGGCTTTATCCCGGGAATGCAGGGTTGGTTCAATATACGGAAATCCATCAATACAATCCACTACATAAACAAACTCAAAGAACAAAACCACATGGTCATTTCATTGGATGCTGAAAAAGCATTTGACAAAATTCAGCATCCTTTCATGCTTAAAGTCTTGGAGAGAACAGGAATTCAAGGCCCATACCTAAACATAGTAAAAGCAATATACAGCAAACCGGTAGCCAGCATCAAACTAAATGGAGAGAAACTTGAAGCAATCCCACTGAAATCAGGGACCAGACAAGGCTGCCCCCTTTCTCCCTATCTTTTCAATATTGTACTTGAGGTACTAGCTCGGGCAATTCGACAACATAAGGAGGTCAAAGGGATACAAATTGGAAAGGAGGAAGTCAAACTATCATTATTTGCAGACGACATGATAGTCTACCTAAGTGACCCAAAAAACTCCACTAGAGAGCTCCTACAGCTGATAAACAACTTCAGCAAAGTGGCAGGTTATAAAATCAACTCCAGCAAATCAGTGGCCTTCCTATACTCAAAGGATAAGCAGGCTGAGAAAGAAATTAGGGAAATGACCCCCTTCACAATAGCCACAAACAGTATAAAGTATCTTGGGGTGACTCTTACCAAACATGCGAAAGATCTGTATGACAAGAACTTCAAGACTCTGAAGAAGGAAATGGAAGAAGACCTCAAAAAATGGGAAAACCTCCCATGCTCATGGATCGGTAGAATCAATATAGTTAAAATGGCCATTTTGCCTAAAGCACTATACAGATTCAATGCAATACCCATCAAAATCCCAACTCAATTCTTCACAGAGTTAGAAAGAGCAATTATCAAATTCATCTGGAACAACAAAAAACCCAGGATAGCTAAAACTATTCTCAGCAACAAAAGAAAATCTGGGGGAATCAGTATCCCTGACCTCAAGCAATACTACAGAGCAATAGTGTTAAAAACTGCATGGTATTGGTACAGTGACAGGCAGGAGGATCAATGGAACAGGATTGAAGATCCAGAAATGAACCCACACACCTATGGCCACTTGATCCTCGACAAAGAGGCTGAAAACATCCAATGGAAAAAAGATAGCCTTTTCAACAAATGGTGCTGGTTCAACTGGAGGTCAGCATGCAGAAGAATGCGAATTGATCCATCCTTGTCTCCTTGTACTAAGCTCAAATCCAAATGGATCCAGGACCTCCACATAAAGCCAGACACTCTGAAGCTAATAGAAAAGAAACTGGGGAAGACCCTTGAGGACATCGGTACAGGGAGAAAGTTTCTGAACAGAACACCAATAGCGTATGCTCTAAGAGCAAGAATTGACAAATGGGACCTCATAAGGTTACAGAGTTTCTGTAAGGCAAAGGACACCATCAAGAGGACAGATCGGCAACCAACAAATTGGGAAAAGATCTTCACCAATCCTACATCAGATAGAGGGCTAATATCCAATATATATAAAGAACTCAAGAAGTTAGACTCCAGAAAACCGAACAACCCTATTAAAAAATGGGGTACAGAGTTAAACAAAGAATTCTCACCTGAAGAACTTCGGATGGCAGAGAAGCATCTTAAAAAATGCTCAACTTCATTAGTCATTAGGGAAATGCAAATCAAAACAACCCTAAGATTTCATCTTACACCAGTCAGAATGGCTAAGATTAAAAATTCAGGAGACAGCAGGTGTTGGAGAGGGTGCGGAGAAAGAGGAACACTCCTCCACTGCTGGTGGGGTTGCAAATTGGTACAACCACTCTGGAAAGCAGTCTGGCGGTTCCTCTGAAAACTGGGCACCTCACTTCCAGAAGATCCTGCTATACCACTCCTGGGCATATACCCAGAGGATTCCCCACCGTGTAATAAGGATACATGCTCTACTATGTTCATAGCAGCCCTATTTATAATTGCCAGATGCTGGAAAGAACCCAGGTATCCCTCAACAGAAGAGTGGATACAAAAAATGTGGTATATCTACATAATGGAGTACTATTCAGCCATTAGAAACAATGAATTCATGAAATTCTTAGGCAAATGGATGGAGCTAGAGAACATCATACTAAGTGAGGTAACCCAGACTCAAAAGGTGAATCATGGTATGCACTCACTAATAAGTGGTTATTAACCTAGAAAACTGGAATACCAAAAACATAATCCACACATCAAATGAGATACAAGAAGAAAGCAGGAGTGGTCCCTGGTTCTGGAAAGACTCAGTGAAACAGTATTTGGCAAAACCAGAACGGGGAACTGGGAAGGGGTGGGAGGGAGGACAGGGGAAGAGAAGGGGGCTTACGGGACTTTCGGGGAGTGGGGGGGGCTAGAAAAGGGGAAATCATTTGAAATGTAAATAAATTATATCGAATAAAAAAATAACGCAAAAAAAAGAATATATCAAAAAAAATTCATTTGGACAAGTTAGCAAAAACAAAACAAGATAAAACAAACAAACAAAAAAACAAATGTTATCCCCTTTCCTGGTTTCCCTTCCAGAAAATCCCAATCCCATTCTCCCTCCTTCTGTTTCTAGGAGGATGGTCTTCCACCCACCCACCCATTCCCATCTCCCCATCCTGGCACTCCCCTACATATTGAGCCTTCACAGGACCAAGGGCCTCTTCTCCCATTGAGTTCAATAAGGCCATTCTCTGCTACATATGGTGCAGAAACCATGGGACCCTCCATGTCTTTGGTTGTTTAGACCCTGGGATCTCTTTGGGGTCTGATTGGTTGATATTGTTGCTCTTCTTATGAATGGCAAACCCCTTCAGCTCCTTCAGTCCTTTCTCTAACTCCTCCATTGGGGACCCCCATGCTACGTCCAATGGATGGCTGTGAGCATCTGCCTCTGTATTTGTCAGGCTCTGGCAGAGCAACTCAGGAGACAGCTATTTTAGGCTCCTGTCAGCAAGCACTTTTTGGCATCAGCAATAGTGCCTGAGTTTGGTGACTGTATATGTGATGTGTCCCCAGGTCAGGCATTTAATTCCTTTCCTTCAGTCTCTGCTCCACACTTTGTCTCTGTATTTCTTCCCTTGGGTATTTTGTAACCCCTACTAAGAAGGACGAAATATTTGGTCTTCATTCTTGAGTTTCATGTAGTCTGTGAATTGTATCTAGGATATTCCGAACTTTTGGACTAATATCCACTTATCAGTGAGTGCATACCATATGTGTTCTTTTCCAACTGGGTTACCTCACTCAGAATATTCCATCCATTTGCCTAAGAGTTTCATGAATTCATTGTTTTTAATAGCTGAGTAGTACTTCACTGTGTAACTATACCACATTTTCTGTATCCATTCCTCTGTTGAGGGACAGCAGGGTTCTTTCCAGCATATTATAAATAAGGATGCTATGAACATAGTAGAGTATGTTTCCTTGTTATATGTTGCAGCATCTTTTTGGTATATGCTCAGAAGTAGTATAGCTTGTTCCTCAGGTAGCACTATGTCCAATTTTTTTTTTACTTTTTTTTAATTCTATATATTTTTTATTTACATTTCAAATGATTTCAACTTTTCTGGTCCCACACTCCACAAAAGTCACATAACCCCCTTCCTTCCCCCTGTTCTCCCACACACCCCTTGCCACTTCCCTGTTCTGATCTTGCCTTATACTGCCGCACTGAGTCTTTCCAGAACTAGGGGCCACTCCTCCATTCTTCTTGTACCTCATTTGATGTGTAGATTATGTTTTGGGTATTCCAGTTTTCCAGGCTAATATCCACTTATTAGTGAGTGCATACCATGATTAATCTTTTGAGACTGGGTTACCTCACTTAGTATGATGTTCTCTAGCTCCTTCCATTTGCCCAAGAATTTCATAAATTCATTGTTTCTTTTTTTTCTTTTTTTCTTTTCTTTTTTTTTTTATTAACATTGCAAATGATTTCATCTTCTCTGGGTCCCCACTCCCCACAAGTCCCATAAGCCATCTTCCGTCTCCCTATTCTTCCATCCACCCCTTCCCACTTCCCTGTTCTGGAATTCCCCTATACTCTTGCACTGAGTCTTTCCAGAACCAGGGGCCACTCCTCCATTCTTTTTGGACACCATTTAATTGGTGGATTATGTCCTGGGTATTCAAAGTTTCTAGGCTAATATCCACTTATCAGTGAGTGCATACCATGATTGATCTTTTGAGACTGGGTTACCTCACTTAGTATGATGTTCTCCAGCTCCATCCATTTGTCTAAGAATTTCATGAATTCATTGTTTATAATGGCTGAATAGTACTCCATTGTGTAAATATACTACATTTTTTGTATCCATTCCTCCATTGAACGACACCTAGGTTCTTTCCAGTTTCTGGCTACTACAAATAGGGATGCTATGAACATAGTGGAGCATGTGTCCTTATTGCATGCTGAAGAATCCTCTGGATATATGCCCAGGAGTGGTATAACAGGGTCCTCAGGAAGTGACATGCCCAGTTTTCTGAGGAACCGCCAGACTGATTACCAAAGTGGTTGCACCATCTTGCAATCCCACCAGCAGTGGAGGAGTGTTCCTCTTTCTCCACATCCTCACCAACACCTGCTGTCTCCTGAGTTTTTGACCTTAGCCATTCTGACTGGTGTGAGGTGAAATCTCAGGGTTGTTTTGATTTGCATTTCCCTAATGATTAATGATGTTGAACATTTCTTAAGGTGTTTCTCAGCTCTCTGAAGTTCTTCATGTGAAAATTCTTTGTTTAGCTCCGTACCCCACTTTTTAATGGGGTTATTTGGTTCTCTGGGTTCTACTTTCTTGAGTTCTTTGTATATATTAGATATTAGCCCTTGGTCAGATTTAGGGTTGGTGAAGATCCTTTCCCAGTCTGTTGGTTGATGTTTTGTCCTTTTGACGGTGTCCTTTACCTTACAGAAACTTTGTAGTTTTATGAGGTCCCATTTGTCAATTCTTGATCTTAGAGCATAAGCTATTGGTGTTCTATTCAGGAACTTTTCCCCTGTGCCCATGTCCTCCAGGGTCTTCCCCAGTTTCTTTTTGATTAGTTTCAGTGTGTCAGGTTTTATGTGGAGGTCCTTGATCCATTTGGAGTTGAGCTTGGTACAAGGAGATAAGAATGGATCGATGCACATTCTTCTGCATAATGACCTCCAGTTGAACCAGCACCATTTGTTGAAAAGGCTATCTTTTTTCCATTGGATGTTTTCAGTTCCATTGTCGAAGACCAAGCGATCATAGGTGTGTTGGTTTGTTTCTGGGTCTTCAATCCTATTCCATTGATCCGCGTGCCTGATATTGTACCAGTACCATGCAGTTTTTAACACTATTGTTCAGTAGTATTGCTTGATGTCAAGGATACTGATTCCCCCAGAATTTCTTTTACTGTTGAGAATAGTTTTAGCTATCCTCGGTTTTTTGTTATTCCAGATGAATTTGAGAATTGCTCTTTCTAACTCTATGAAGAATTGAGTTGGGATTTTGATGGGTATTGGCGTTGAATCTGTATATTGCTTTTGGCAAAATGGCCATTTTAACTATATTAATCCTGCCGATCCATGAGCATGGGAGGTTTTTCCATTTTTTGAGGTCTTCTTCCATTTCCTTCTTCAGAGGCTTGAAGTTCTTGTCATATAGATCTTTTGCTTGTTTGGTAAGAGTCACCCCAAGATACTTTATACTGTTTGTGGCTTTTGTGAAGGGTGTCATTTCCCTAATTTCTCTCTCAGTCTGCTTATCCTTTGAATATATAAAGGCTACTGATTTGCTTGAGTTGATTTTATAACCAGCCACTTTGCTGAAGTTGTTTATCAGCTGTAGGAGTTCTCTAGTAGAGTTTTTTGGGTCACATAGGTAGACTATCATATCATCTGCAAATAATGATAGTTTGGCTTCTTCCTTTCCAATTTGTATCCCTTTGACCTCCTTATGTTGTCTAATTGCCCGAGCTAGTACCTCAAGTACAATATTGAAAAGATCAGGAGAAGGGGTGCAGCCCTGTGTAGTCCCTGATTTTAGTGGGATTGCTTCAAGTTTCTCTCCATTTAGTTTGATGCTTGCCACCGGTTTGCTGTATATTGCTTTTGCTCTGTTTAGGTATGGGCCTTGAATTCCTGTTCTTTCCAAGTCTTTAAGCATGAAAGAATGCTGAATTTTGTCAAATGCTTTTTCAGCATCCAATGAAATGACCATGTGGTTTTTTTTCTTTGAGTTGTTTATGTAGTGGATTGTATGGATAGATTTCCGTATATTGAACCAACCCTGCATCCCTGGAATAAAGCCTACTTGATAATGGTGGATGATCGTTTTTATGTGTTCTTGCATTCGGTTGGCAAGAATTTTATTGAGTATTTTTGCATCCATGTTCATAAGGAAAATTGGTTTGAAGTTCTCTTTGTTGGATCTTTGTGTGGTTTTGGTATCAGCATAATAGTGGCTTCATAAAAGGGATTGGGTAGTGTTCCTTCTGTTTCTATTTTGTGGAATAGTTTGAAGAGTATTGGTGTTAGGTCTTCTTTGAAGGTCTCATAGAATTCTGCACTGAAGCCATCTGGTTCTGTGCTTTTTTTGGTTGGAAGGCTTTCAATGAACCCTTCTATTTCTTTAGGGTTTATGGGACTGTTTAGATCTATTTGGTCCTGATTTAATTTTGGTATTTGGTATCTCTCTAGGAAATTGTCCCTTTCCTCCAGATTCTCCAGTTTTGTTGAGTATAGGCTTTTGTAGTAGGATCTCATGATTTTTTGAATTTCCTCAGTTTCTGTTGTTATATCTCCCTTTTCATTTCTAATTTTGTTAATTTGGATACTTTCTCTCTGCCCTTTGGTCAGTCTGGCTAAGGGTTTATCTCTCTTGTTGATTTTCTCAAAAAGCCAGCTCCTGGATTCGTTGATTCTTTGTATGGTTCTCTTCGTTTCCACTTGACTGATTTCAGCCCTGAGTTTGATGATTTTCTGTCTTCTACTCCTCCTGGGTGAATTAGCTTCTTTTTGTCCCAGGGCTTTCAGGTATGTCCTTAAGCTGCTAATGTATGCACTCTCCATTTTCTTTTTGGAGGCACTCAGGGCTATGAGTTTTCCTCTTAGCACTGCTTTCATTGTGTCTCAAAGATTTGGGTATGTTGTGCCTTCATTTTCATTAAATTCTAAAAAGTCTCTGATTTCTTTCTTATTTCTTCTTTGGCCAAGGTGTCATTGAGTAGAGTATTGTTCAGCCTCCATGTGTATGTGGACTTTCTGTTGTTTTTGTTGCCATTGAAGACCACTCTTACTCCATACTGACCTGATAGGAGGCATGGGATTAGCTCGATCTTTTTATATTTGTTGAGGTCTGTTTTGTGACCAATTATATGGTCGATTTTGGAGAAGGTAACATGAGTTGCTGAGAAAAAGGTATATTCTTTTGTTTTAGGGTGAAATGTTCTATAAATATCAGTCAAGTCCAATTGGTCCAAAGCTTCAATTAGTTTTATTGTGTCCTTGTTTAGTTTCTGTTTTCCTGATCAGTCCATTGAGGAGAGTGGAGTGTTGAAGTCCCCCATAATTATTGTGTTAGATGCAATGTGTGCTTTGAACTTTAGTAAACTTTCTTTTATGAATGACCATGCCCTTGCATTTGGCGCATAGGTGTTCAGAATTGAAAGTTCTTCTTGGCGGATTTTTCCTTTGACCAGCAAGAAGTGCCCTTCTGTATCTTTTTTGATAACTTTAGGTTGAAAGTCAATTTTATTTGATATTAGAATGGCTACTCTGGCACGTTTCCTGAGACCATTGGCTTGTAAAATTGTCTTCCAGCCTTTTACTCTAAGGTAGTTTTTGTCTTTGATATTTAGGTGTGTTTCCTGTATGCAGCAAAATGTAGGGTCCTGTTTCCTTATCCAGTCTGTTAGTCTATGTCTTTTTATTGGGGAGTTGAGTCCATTGATGTTAAGAGATATTAAGGAATAGTGATTATTACTTCCTGTCATTTTCAATGTTATTTTTATATTTGAGTGGTTATCTTCTTTTGGGTTTGATGATCTTGCTTTTTCCAGGGTGTCATTTCCCTCCTTGTATTGGAGCTTTCCTCCTATTATTCTTTGTAGAGCTGGATTTGTACAAAGATATTGTGTAAATTTGGTTTTGTCATGGAATATCTTGGTTTCTCCATCTATTGTGATTGAGCGTTTTGCTGGGTATAGTAGTCTTGGCTGACATTTGTATTCTCTTAGAGTCTGCATGAGATCTGCCCAGGATCTTCTAGCATTCATGGTCTCTGGTTAGAAGTCTGGTGTGATTCTGATAGGCCTTCCTTTATATGTTACTTGGCCTTTTTCTCTTACTGCCTTTAATATTCTTTCTTTATTTAGTACATTTGGGGTTTTGATTATTATGTGATGAGAGGTATTTCTGCTCAGGCCCAGTCTGTTTGGAGTTCTGTAGGCTTCTTGTATATTCCTGGACATCTCTGTCTTTAAGTTGGGAAAGTTTTCTTCCATAATTTTGTTGAAGATATTTGCTGGCCCTTTCAGCTGTAAATCTTCACTCTCATCTATACCTATAATCCTTAGGTTTGGTCTTCTCATTGTGTCCTGGATTTCCTGAATGTTCTGGGATACAAGCTTTTTGCATTTTGCATTTTCTTTGACTGTTGAGTCAGTGGTTTCTATGGTATCTTCCGCATCTGAGATTCTTCCATCTCTTGTATTCTGTTGTTGATATTTGCATCTATGGCTCCTGATTTCTTCTCAAAGTTTTCTATCTCCAAAGTTGTCTCCCTTTGTGATTTCTTAGTTGTTTCTACTTCTGATTTTATTTCCTGGTTGGTTTTGCTTAGCTCCTTTACTTTCTTATTTGTGTTTTCCTGTAATTCTTTAAGAGATTTTTGTGTTTCCTCTTTCATGACTTTTGCTGTTTGACTCACTTTCTCCTGCATTTCTTTAAGGTTTGTGTGTGTGTGTGTGTGTGTGTGTGTGTATTTCTTCTTTATTGGCTTCTATCTCTTGAGCCTTATTCTCCTGAATTTCTTTAAGTGATTTTTGTGTTTCCATTATACGGGATTCTAGCTTATTCATGTTCCCTTGTATTTCTTTAAGAGATTCGTTTATGTCCTTTTTGTGTTCTTCTAGCAGCATCATGAACAGTGATTTTAAATCCAAATCTTGTTTTTCTGGTGTGTTTGTGTAACCAGGACTTGCTGATGTTGGAGAGTTTGGTTCAGATGCTGCCATCTTGCCTAGATTTCTGTTATTAGTGTTCCTGCATTTGCCCTTTGCCATCTTGTTATTTCTGGCGTTAGTTGGCCTTGTCTCTGGCTGGTGTTTGTGCCTCCTGTGTGGCTCTAGGGCTATTTCTGCAACACTGGATGGCAAGGTTTCCCCTGTTACAGATTGCTGATGTGCTGTCCTCCTCTTGGGTGCCCTTGGAGCCCTAGTGTACCTTGCCCTAGATTGTCTGTGTGAACCAGGCAGTGCCTGTTTACTCCTTCAGAGAGTGCTGATCGTGTACGCTGCGGGACCTTGTCTGAGTGCTGGTTACTCTGCTGGGCAGCTGATCTCCCAACCGGGTTGGTGCATACAAGGCTCGTCTACCTGCTGAGGTCCTGAGTCTAGGCAAAAGCCTGGCAAGCAAAGGCCCGAGCAAAGTTCCCCTCGGGCTATGACTGTTAATTGGTTCTGTCAGGTGGCCAGTATGGTGAGTGTGTGTGTGCTCTCCCTGAACATGCCAGGAGAGTCTGCTAGGCTAACAACCTCCTAGCCAGGTTGGCACACAGATGAACCACCGAGCAGCCCAAGGTCTGGGGTCAGTCCAAGGCCTGTCTGGCTTAGACCCCTGCTATGTTTGCCTTGGGCTATGACTCTTAGCTGACTTTGCCTGCTAGAACTCTCTGGCATCCTATAGTCAAAATGGCAGTGCGCACCAGGCCCAGCAAACAACCTCCTAGCTGGGTTTGCACACCAATGCCCCCCCGCCCCGAACAGCCCTGGGCCTGGGTGCAGGCCAACACCCATCGGGCTTAGACCCCTGTGATGTTGGCCTTGGGTTATATTTGTGTACCTCAGTCTGTCTGATTTCTCTGGCACCCGAGATCCAAGATGGTGGAGAGACTCTCGTAACTGACTGGCGGGAGGCAGATTTCTGATGTAGCTTCTGCGGGGTGAAAGGTGCTGTAAATCTGCCACTGCTTGCAGCCTGGCTGGCCAGCGAAGGTCAGTGGTAGCAGGCACAAGGCCTGCCTGGACCCTGTCACCTTGGTTCCACTGCTGATAGCCCTCCGCTGGACCAGCTGCTGCCGCTGCTGCTATGTCCAATTTTTGAGACTGATTTCCAGAGTGGTTGTACCAGCTTGCTGTCCCACCAGCAATGGATGAGTGTTCCCCTTTCTCCACATCCTTGCCAGCATCTGCTGTTTCCTGAGTTTTTGATCTTAGGCATTCTCATTGGTATGAGGTGAAATCTCAGGGCTGTTTTCGTTTGCATTTTCCTGATGACTAAGGACATAGAACATTTCTTTAGGTGCTTCTCAGCCATTTTGTATTCCTCAGTTGAGAATTTTTTGTTTTGCTTTGAACCCCATTTTTAATAGGGTTATTTGGTTCTCTGGAGTCTAACTTCTTGAGTTTTTTGTATATATCGACTTAAGCCTTCTATTGGATGTAGGGTTGGTAAAGATCTTTTTACAATCTGTTGGTTGCCGTTTTGTCCTACTGACAATGTCCTTTGCTTTACAGAGGCTTTTCAATTTTATGAAGTCCTATTTGTCAAGTGGTGATCTTAGAGCACAAGCAATTGGTGTTCTGTTCAGGAAATTTTCCTCTGTGCCATGTGTTCGAGGTTCTTCTGCACTTTCTCCTCCATTGGTTTAAGTGTATCTGGTTTTATGTGGAGGTCCTTGATCCACTTGGCCTTGAGCTTTATACAAGGAGATAAGAATGGATCAATGTGCATTCTGCTACATGCTGACCACCAACTGAACCATCACCATTTTTTAAAAATGCTGTCTTTTTTCCACTGGATGGTTTTAGCTCCTTTGTCAAATATCAAGTGACCATAGGTATGTGGGTTCATTTCTTGGTCTTCAATTCTATTCTATTGATCTACTTGCCTGTCTCTGTAGCAATACAATGAAGTTTTTTTTTTTATCACTATTGCTCTGTAATAAATCTTGAGGTCAGGTTTGGTGATTCCCCCAGAAGTTCATTTATTTTTGAGAATAGTATTCTCTATCCTGGCTTTTTGTCATTACGAAGAAAAGATTCCCAAATTTCTCTTTCTAACTCTGTGAAGAATTGAGTTGGAATTTTGATTGGGAGTGCATTGAGTCTATTGATTGCTTTCTACAAGATGACCATTTTTATCATTTATTAATCTCGTAATCCATGAGCATGGGAGATCTTTCCATCTACTGAGATCTTCTGTGATTTCTTTCTTCAGAGACTTGAAGTTCTTGTCATACATATCTATCACTTGCTTAGTTAGAGTCACACCAATGTATTTTTTATTTTTTGTGACTACTGTAAAGGGTGGTGTTTCTGTAGTTTCTTTCTCTTTTTCTAAGCCTGTTTATCAGGCTCCAGATTTGTGTCCTGACATGCACTTGTATATGCACACATATATCGCTTCTCGGCCTTTTGGCTAAGATCAAGTGTATGCACACATATAATATATACACGTGTATACAGTATATACATGTACAGTAATTAAACATATATTGAAAGTTATCATTTTCTATTGGACTTCCAAATCCAATAATCCTATTATTTTGAACTTGAGACTTTATTAATAGCAAAAAATGAATTCATGAAATTCTTAGGCAAATGGATGGAGCTAGAACATCATACTAAGTGAGGTAACCCAGACTCAAAAGTTGAATCATGGTATGCACTCACTAATAAGTGGATATTAACCTAGAAAACTGGAATACCCAAAACATGATCCACACATCAAACAGGGTACAAGAAGAAAGGAGGAGTGGCCCCTTGTTCTGGAAAGACTCAGTGAAGCAGTATTCAGCAAAACCAGAACGGGGAAGTGAGAAGGGTTGGATGGGAGGACAGGGGGAGAGAAGGGGGCTTACGGGACTTTCAGGGAGTGGGGGGCTAGAAAAGGGGAAATCATTTGAAATGTAAATAAAAAATATATCGAAAAAAAGAGTTGAAAAAAATAGCACAGCTTTCAACCATTTCAAGCATACTACATTTTCCCATCCAGACATAGATTAATACTTGTGCATAAAAGACTGTAAGTTTAAAAATCTCTGAGAAAATAATAGCAAAAAATAATTGGGCAATTTTAAGCCACTATTAAGTTTTTAGAATTTAATTTTGATGCGTGCATCAGAAAGCAATTCTGTTAAGGGGGATTTAGGAACTTTTAAAACCTCAGTTCTTAAATATTGTATGTGGAATTATGTGGACAGGCACTATGGTGCTGTCACATTATTGCCATCTTATGACACAGAGATTAGAAAAGTTTTCTCTGTCAGTTTTCTTTAAAAACATAATGATATTATGATTACCTATTGGTATTGCCTCCTCCTAAATCTATTGAGAAAGATTTGCTCAAGTCAGTTACAAAAAGCAGCCTTACCACTGGTGTTCTGTCTCTCCCAGGACAGAACCCAAGCTTCTCAGCATGATACAGACGGCTTCTTGTGACCTTTCCAGACTTACCTCTGTAGGCTGAACCAATGGATCTGGAGGTTTCTTCAGATAAGTAATATTTAAGCTAATACTTGTGGTAATTCGTTTACACGGCTTATTTTGGGGTATAGCATAAAACATTCTTATATCTGGAAAGATCCTAATTCTCAAGGTGATTTTGAGTGTCTTTTCTAATGTCATTTCCCCCGAGGATGGCTTTGAAGCCTGCTAGCATAATTTTACATTATTATTTTATG